>NC_138033.1:50529216-51026529 GCF_964106645.2 Podarcis pityusensis | reverse complement strand
GGAGGAAAAGGAGGCTGGGTAGGAGAACCCTTCAAGCCAATCGCCAAGAGGTGCCTGATAAAACAGGGTGGGGAAAGGACAGAGGGGTTTGGGCAGCTAGGGTGGGGCACATGGGGCAAATCCTGGGAACTGTAGTAACAAGAAATTAAGAAAACAGAAATGACGATGCCTCTGCAAACCTGCTTTCACCATCAAAACTCCCTCCTGGAAAATGTAAATACATCATATAGAAGCGTGCTTCTAAGCATGTGCAGAGTGTCTTTCCTTCACCAATAAACAGTCCATTCAGATTTGGGAGGAACTTCACAGCAGAAGCGGTACAATGTCCAAGCAGACTCCCCCCCCCCATTTGTTTTACTCAATTTAGCCCTGTCTGGCACCTGCTCTCAGGTTGCCCCCCCCCAACCAAAATGATAGTAATAATCCCAGAAAGCTGGGTTTTGATTTGCAGCTCTGCCACAGGCACTCAGCTGTATGACCTCAGGCAAGACATGGGAAAACAGGAAGCTGCCTTATGTTAATGTCTTATACCTTTGGTCAATCCAGCTCAATATTGCCTACATTTACTGGCAGCAGCATCTCCAGGACTGCAGGCAGGAGTCTCTCCCAGGTCTCACAGAGTTATGCCCCCCCCCCCTTAAAGTCTGCATTGCCCCAGAAAAATAAATGCAAGTTTAGGGAGCTATTTGAAGGCAAGGCTGCCTCCCAGCCCTTGGGCTGACTTAGGTTCTTCAGAAAGCTAGGCAACGGAGAGGCTGGAGCAAGCACAAGGAAAACAGACAGCATCTTGGAATCTCACAACTCACAACAAGGCAGTCTCTTCGATGAGAAGTCAGGGCTTTCATTTTGCCATCCCTGTCATCAGTTTTAGTTCCCCAGTTTTAGTTCCCCAGGCACCAGAGCTCAAGCCTGCCCTTGATACTAAATCCTCTGACTCAAATATCATACTCCATAACCCCAGACAAAGTCAGCCTGAGGTTCTTTTCTGGGTCTATACCCAATACCTAAAAGAAAAGGCATATCTGCCCCAAAATAAGAAACCACAATTCTGTGCCAAGAAAAGTGGGATTCTACAGAAACAGAGAATAAACATTCTCGGGGGAGAAGTTGACAGGCACTCTGCACATGCTTACAGGAACAAGCTTCTTTAACAAACATTGAGCCTGAGTGCTGTGTGCCCAACAGACAATTCAGCAATAGCCCTTAAATGTCAAGCCTTCCCCCTGCAGCTGAGTCCCAGCCTAAGACAGGATTTGGGCTGTGGTCCTAACACCCCAGGATGCTGCTCAACCCAAACTTGCTTTATTGGCCCGTAAAGGCTCCCCAGGAAGGGGAATGTCTGCTGTTATCACCGCATATTTTCCCAGCAGTTTCACCTCAGCGAGCAGCCCCCCCAACCACCAATCACCGCCCGCCCCCATTGCGGCGCCTGCAACTCCCTTTGTTTTAAATATTATAAAGCAAGCCAGATGCTGGCTCTAATCCTCCCAGCTGGCGAGGATTTGCAAACACGTTAGAAAAAGGCAGCGCTGTTCCAAGTCAGCCCCTCAGCCGCTACTGCAGCTCGCCAGCGCAGCCTTCCCCATCTGCTGCCTATGAAAGGGTATCCCAGCCCGTAATTGGCTTCTTATGTCCAGATTAGGAGCAGACAAGGTGTCTCTCGTTGCACATGTGTACACCTCCGTCCCCCGAGCCATCTGTGGCCTGAGTCAGTGCTGGCAATAAGTCAGGGGTCCAAAGAAGAATGTGGACCCTGTGGAAGTGAAAGTGCAGAAAGAGAGAAGAAAAATGGGAGACCAGTTGGCCTGATACTTAGTTCCAAAGCCTACTTCATCTGAGAACGATCTGGCTGGAGAAAACGAAGCCAGCCAACTCCCTGATCTCAAGCCCCTTCCAGACCTGATCCATCAGTCAAGCCAGGGGGCAACTGAAGGAAAAACAGAATCTCCAGTAAAAGTGGTAGGCAAAAACAGATGGGGTTGGGCTGGGTTGGGCGACGATCTGAGAGATATAAGCTGTTCAGGAAAACCACAGAACCTTCAGAGGCATAACAAACTAGAAGGCACATAATGGACCAGCATAATCCAGAAAGGAGAAGGGGCTTGGCTTGGAAAACCTGGGATGCAATCCCACCCCTGCCATAGATTTGAAACTTCCTAAATCAACATCCTGAAACTCTCAACGGACAAGCACAAATTATTAGTCCTTATGGGTTTATTTATTACATTTATACCCCACTATTCCTATGAGGAGTTCTGGGCAGCACGGATGGTTCCTCTCTCTCTATTTTATTCTCACAACAACCCTGTGAGGTAGGTCAGGGTAAGAAAACAATGGCTGGCCCAAGCCTCCTAGTCTGACAGTCCAACCACTGCAACCACCCTGGTCCTCAGAGAGAACATTGCAATTATGCAGTACCTGGCGAAATGTCTCAATATCAGAGCCTGGGGGAAAGCTTCCACTCCCTGGAATATGAGGATAAGCAATGGGCAACAGCCAAAGTTTTATCTTTCCCCCATGACTATTATTCCCTATGGCTCTGGGACTACTAACATCCACCTGTGCCTGATCTACAGACTATCCCCTCTTTCTATCCACCAAGTCTCTGCCAAAAATTCCCACGGTATTTGCAAATTAGGCCAGCAAACAAATATAGGCATATGTTCCTAATTGACCTTACTGAACCTGACTGCACAACCTGGGTTATCTCTATACAGATTTTGAATGTTCACGCAAGTCTGCATACACCTGTGTATGCCCAGGCAGGCATCCATATAGACCCAGCTTTACTTAGCTCATCCCCACTGAAGGGGAGAGCTAAGGAAAAGAGCCCTGGACATGCTTGCAGCGTGGCACTGGTTTTTAGATGGCACACACTTTCCTAAGAAGAATATCCAACCTTCATAATGTCAGCAAAAGGAAAGAAAAGTACTCCTGTAATACTCTGCTTTCCTACTAACATAAAAGAGCATTTTTAGGAGACAGTCAACACACCCCTTGTATTTGGTCCCCATGTAGCATTCATTAAAAAAAATTCCTAGCTCTTATCACTGCAGAGAAATGCTTGTGAAGATGCAAGTAGTTCCTGTTGAAATATGAAAGATAGGGTTGCAGGAGAGTGGGACGGGAGGGTCCAGGGTCTGAGGACAGGCAGATAAAACAAAGCAAGCTTCAGAGTCATACATTTGTCCAATACCTGCCACCAGATCGCAGCCACGCCGTATATTAAAAGCACATGGCTTCCTCCAAAGAACCCTGGGAAATGTAGTTCACAGAGTTACAATTCCCAGCACCCTTAATAAACTATAGCTCCCAAGAGGCTGCAGCCAATCCAGGGTGCCTGACATGTGAAGCTGCCTGAAACATACATTTGCAAGCACTTTTTTTGTAAATAAGCATTGACAGACATTTGCTTTGTTAAAATCATCTCCTTAACACCTGGGGCAGCTTTGACCTTCTCCATCTAACCATGAAGTCTTATATCCCTCTGCATACCCACCCTGGTTATGCTCAGCTCAGTTTATCTAGTCTACAACCGCATAAGCAATGGCATTCACATCTGGACAAGTTGACTAGGAACCCTATTGTTGCAGGGTGGGATGGAGGGGGTGTTTCACTGTACCCAGTAGCAGCCTGTGTGGTAGGTGGGGCACTGCTGCTCTCCTGGCATCCAAAACAGTGTGTCACTGGTGCTTACTGGAGAGACAGGGCTAGGTGCAGGGAGCTTGACATTGTGTAGGCACATAAAGCAAGAACAAAGGTTGGCTCCACTGCAACACACCATCTACACCACCACACCAGCCATTACTGATTGTACCATGTGGTAGAGGGCACTGAAGTTGTTTCTGCTTATTTTACCAGCTATCTTGGGACGGCAACTCATGAACTCCCTTCAGTATTGCCTTTGTTTGCTCAAGATGCCAGAAACATGAGGTTCCTGGGCCTAAATCTGGCCCAATGAGAGATGTCACTTCTCTACCCTCCAGACAGAGGCAAGGAAGGCAGGAGAAAATAGCATCTGTTGCAAGAAAACTCAAGAGGTAGGCCTTTCCAAGAGACACTACTGTGGGTTGATTCTGTGCATCAGAATCATTACCCGAAGTCATCCCCAAAGTCCAACTGCAGCTCCTTTGAAGAGCCAGTAACTTGAACTTATATCACCAGGCACCCAAGATGAGAAGTGGAAGGTACAGCAGCTGGTATTCAGTGGTACACTGCCTCTGAACCTAGAGGTTTAATACAGTAAACATGACCCGTAGCCATTGAGAGACTTCTCCTTATCCTGCATGAATTTCACCAATCTACTTTTAAAGGCATCAAAACTAAGTTTCGCCAAACTTACCAGAAAAATAAGAGATCAAGATAACAAACGTTTTATAAAAGAATTGAAATGGTTTATTGAATATTTACAGATAAATTGTAAACAGAAAAGAACATTGGCAGGGTTATTATAATAACCTGCAGTTTCATAAGAGTATTTATTTAAAGTAAATGAATAAATGAACAAATTAAGTTAATTTGGATATGCAGAAGATATTAAAAATAAATTTAAGGAACTGCAGAAAGAGGGGGAAGGAAGTCAAGTTTTGAAATGTTAAAATTACTGTAAAATGATTGAAATGTATAAACCTGAAAATCATAAATAAAATAAAAAATAAAAGCATCAAAACTAGGAGCCAATGTTACAGCATTACCAATTCAATGGGGAGTAAAGGTCAGATAGGGTGGAGATGTGGGGAGGGAAATCCTCTATACAGAACCTGTCCCCTCCCCACACCCCAGTTCTGAGGTTGGGAATGTAAGGTCAGAAGTGAGAGTTTCAGCAATTCAAAGTGTGCTGGACAACTAAACCTGCCTCAAGAATTGAAACTTGAGACCATCTGTGTTGTCCCAAATATGTAAGAGAACACACACAAAGTGCAGGGGCAGACACACATGTTTAAAGGGTATTCCTCGTAGGTGTTGATTCCCATTCGGGATAGCAAATGCACAGCCAGCTGCAAGGGAGGCACCTGAACCAATGACACTGCCCGCCCCCCTTCCAAGCCTGCCTGACAGGGTGCTTTTCTTTGGCTGTCCTACTTTCATCTATAGAAGAGTGCCTCTGTGGCAGAAGGAAGGTGGTCACCTCAGCAGCAGCTCCAATTTGTGACTGAAGATGCAGTTAACAATATCAGAAATGCCCTGACACACTTTACCTCTACCCCACTAAACAGCAGCACAGAATAATTTGCGGAAGAAGAAAGAGATCAGAGTCAGGCAGTCTCTTCATCTTATCCCAGAAAAATGTCAATGTGCGAGGGATGGGGGTTTTTCCCTGACAACTCTACAGTTATGTCACCCCAGACCTCTGTCTTTCATCTGCAAAATAGCATAGGCCTAGCCTCAGAAGGCAAATAAATCTCTGGATGACAGCAGCTACCGTGGTAGAGGAAAACTGGCGACACGGGAGCGGGCAAGCGTAGCCCAAAAAGGAGAAAGAAGTGGACTAACTTTTTTCCGGAAAGGCAATTGCTGGAAGAAAGCAAGAAGAGTTTCAAATATATATATTAAAGACCAGGAAATTGGGGGGGAGGGGGAGAGAGAGAGAGAGAGAGAGAGAGAGAGAGAGAGAGAGAGAATCCACAGTTCAGCAGGGGAGGGGAAAAGGTGGTTTGTTGATGACCCAAGTCATTGAACATTTTTTGGCACGCCTGTCCCAGGAACACTGGCCGCTGGCCCAGCACAGAGCTGAACTTAAACAAACTCCTGTTGCAGCCATCTGCTTGATTTTAAAATAAGTCAAACAATCTGTTGAGCCGTGGGTGATCAAATTTCCATCTGTGCGGACGCCTGCTCGCCTGCCTGGAGCCTCCGCTTGCCTCTACCAGCCAAACGCTCCCAGCAGCATGTGGCTGCCCTAATTCCTCCAGGAAAAGAAGAAACCGGACCTCCCCACCACCACCGCCGCCATCCCCGCCCGGACTCCTAACTCAAACCAATTGCTATTTTTACAGCCACCCACCAAAAGCAGTGTTTGGATGGGAGTAGCAGGGAATACGGGATTGCCCAAAGGTGTCTCCCGGCCACATGGCCTTGCTGCATGGGAGGGAGGGCCCATTCCATTCTGCTTTAAGCAGCAAGACACGTGTGAGCCCTTAAGCAGTCAACAGAGAGGTTTGTAAACAGGAACACAGAGAGCAGCTAACCTACCAAGTATGAGCAGAAGCTAGCTGGGAAACTATGAAGAGATCTCTGGGTAATTTGCAGTGGATTGACAAAGGTTCTCAATTAATAGTGGTTTTAACAAGAGCAAGTCCTCCCTAACCACACCCTGGGGCCCTCCATACATTGTTTTTATTTTACATTCCTGATGATTTCTGTTCACATTGGCATTGGCATGGTTATACATATTCACACTTTTAATACTGTTCGCGCCTGCAAAAGTGTTGGGTCAGATATAGTGCTTCATTTCCAATCGGTGCACATCCTGTAACTTCCTGCTGGATTTCTGTAACCTTTCATAAGACAAACATTCCTGGGGGGTGTCCCCATAGTGCAAAAGTGCCCCTCCCAATGGAAATAACGCAGTAACACTGAGGAAGCATTGCAGAACAACTTATAAAGCAGAATGATGGGCAAACCGTCCAGTATTAATTTACCAGTATTATTGCATCAATGACAAGTTGCAGAATATATCTGCAAAAAGTGCCAGCCCTCCTTAGTCCTTCTCCTCAGGCCACACCCCTCAATGGGTGTTTTTGCCTGGTTGGAATGTGTCCTTAATCTCTGATCATGCCTCCTGCTTGATAGAGAGGCAGATGCGAGCATCTGTATAAACTTGCTAACTGCACAAAAGTAACATTTATAGTCACTATTGTGCCCATTTTTGCTTCTGGCACCACACATATCTCGCATGTGGCCCTCAGAAGGTTGTCCAGAAGAGAATGTGGTCCTTGGGCTGAAAAGGGCTCCCCAGCCCAATGCAAAGAAATGACAAGAACCAGCAGAAGAAGCAACTGAGAAATTGTTTAAAGTTCATTGGAAAAACACTTGCCCCCAGATGCATACAAACCTGCCACCAAGTTCTGCCTACACCAGTAAACAATTAAAAAAGAAAACAGCAGGCAGCAGCAATTGCAGACTGCTGAGTGCACAGTGGCTGACCCAACGCTTTAGAGACTGCACAAGAGAAAGCTAGCCAAAATAGCATCCAGGATTCCCATGCGGTAAAAACTGACCCAAGAATATGCCGCCTCTGTAGTTTGCAGCCAGATGTAAGAGGAAAGCATGGAAGAGAGACACAGAGCTTTAGGTGCAGGGTGCAGGGTGAGGAAGGGGGGGAAAGGTTGCATGCACTTTCCTATCAGTTGACTCCAGAGAAATCCTTACTGAGTCAAATGCCCAGGGACTAAACAAGTGTCAATCCAGGAAGAGAAAAGAGGAGAGCAAAGAGGTTACTGGAGGCCATTGAAAGAGAAAAAGCCCACTGGGACTGCAAGCTTTCATTAGTCATACACTCAACCTCAATGTGTCTCTCTAAGTCTTTCTCTCTGACCCTCAGGATTCTTCCCAGGTCACACCTACTCACCCCCCTCCCATGCCAGATGCTCACTCCCTAGGCTTCACTAGCCCTGCACACACACACCAAACATATTGAATTTTGGTGCCTCTAGCCTCCTGTCCTGCATACAACTCTGATTTTGGTCTGGCTGGAATGTTGTACAAATGCAAACGTTAATTCCATTGTTCTGCCTTTTTTTTACTCTGGCCCCACCCACTGGAATGCAGTCTTCAGAAGGTCACCCATGAGACAATGAATCCCTTGGGCTGAAAAGGGTTCCCCATTCCTGCTTTTACTGCTGCAGCTGGTCCTAGCATTACTCACTCTAGTGCCCCAGACCCTGAACTTGCCCTTGTGCTTCTGGCTCGCCCTGCCAGCAGACCTGAGCTCGTATGAAGACCCTGAGCACCAGCCAGCCACCTTCTGAGTGAAGCTCTCTAGTCAGCTTCAAGTTTTGTCTACTGCACATTTATGAATAAACAGGAGCACAGGAGTGGGCAATGTCCTGCTGGAAACTGGTGTTCAGCCCCGTAGGCCAGATTTTTATTCAAATAAAAGTGGCCAGTTGTTAACACATTCTTTTTGTTAAAAGAAGAAGAGTGCATTAATGTGCAGCTTGGCCTTGTGAGTGACACAGCCCCCAATAAAGCACCTGTTCCAAGGCTAGACTGAAGGACATAAGGGAGCTTATGCAGCGGCAGGTGTGGTTCCAGCTGCCTGCCAAGCATAGAAGTCCCATCATGGGCAGCAACAATGAGCCAGAGCTGAGAGGCAGGACCAGACAAAGATTCGCCTGAGAATCACTCTGATTATCAGCATGGCAGAAGCAATGAGGATGAGATGGGGGAAGGGAGATTCTACAAGCAACTGGCCACACTAGGCAGTGGTCCCTGAGCTCACCACCTGGAAGAGGATAAAAGCTTCTCAATTTTGGGAAGGTTGCCAGCTCTAGTTGAAAGAAAGCAGGGGGGAATAACTCTACTCACACTTTAAAAAATCAGCCTTTCCCCAGCCTGGTAGTCTCCAGATATTTTGGATTACAAGTCCCGCTGGGCTGAAGACAGTTGTGGTTCAAAACATCTGGAGGGCACCCAGTTAAGGAAGGCACTATCCTGTGACTTCTCACCATTTCAAATTACTCCAATGGGGATTTACCCAAGACAGGGTCTTTTAATGGTAGCACCAGAACATGGGGTGTTTCTGCTGGAGAAAGTTCATTCTATCCTTTTCCTGCTGGCATTCTGATACCAAACAAGGGCTGCATTTTTCTAGATAGCTTTTTGAGCTCTCTAAGTTTCAGAGGAAACTTTGTTTTGCTGCTGTGTGGAGTTTTCTTGCCAGTTTCTTGGCTTTACTCATTGGCTGGTGAATTTAGTTGGCTCATGTACAGTGGTACCTCGGGTTACATACGCTTCAGGTTACATACGCTTCAGGTTACAGACTCCGTTAACCCAGAAATAGTACCTCGGGTTAAGAACTTTGCTTCAGAATGAGAACAGAAATCGTGCGGCGGCGGCAGGAGGCCCCATTAGCTAAAGTGGTGCTTCAGGTTAAGAACAGTTTCAGGTAAGTACGGACCTCCAGAACGAATTAAGTACTTAACCCGAGGTACCACTGTATAATGACTAAGGCTATCACCTGAACAGAAAAATATTGTCCATTAAGCATATGAGTTGGTTAGTAAAATAATCAATGAATTCAATTTGCTTAAATGTGCAAAAACGATACTTAAAAGCAAGAAGAATGCACAGTGTGCAACAGGCATAATATTGAAAGAGAGATTCCTCCCTAAGTGAGAGAAAAGGAGAAATGCATCTTTTAAAACAGTTTGCCATCTGTAGTTTTATAAGTGTGTGTGTGTCCTGATGCCAGATTACTTAAAATTGTTACACTGTTTTGTCCTATTTTATACAATTTGTTTCAGTTTCTGAGGCTTGAAAATGTAGTAGACAAAGTGCCTGCAGCATGTATGTCCTACTATTTGCCCTCTTGACCCTTGACCATCAAATTAGCCATATGGCGTTGACCAGGCAGATCCAGGAAGTAAGAAACACTTTGCTGCATGATGGGGTGGTGTCCATGGCTCTGAAAGAAATGGTGGTGCAACTGCTCCTGAAAAAACCCTCCCTGCACCCGGAAGTTTATTCCAAGTATCACCCAGTTGCAAACACCCCTCCTAGAGGCAAGGTGCTTGAGAGAGTGCTGGAAGTTTTGGAGAAAACTAACAATGGTTCCAGACAGTAGCATAAAGTGTCTGTGCCTCATCCCACTGACAGATGAACTATGAGGTGCTGCTCAGAACTATGACGGCTGCTCAGAGCGGTTATTTCAAGATTTGGAGCAAAGTGCCACCAATGTGTGGGAGACAGGGTATGAGTGAGTAGGCCAGCAGAGTGAGTGGGGGGGCAGGTGGCCAAGGCAGACCTTCTCATGCCCACCCCCACCCCGATTTCCGGTTCACATACCAGCGCTGTCCCCAACAGAATTTAAAAATGTGTGCTTCCTTCTTCTGACAACAATGGCACAGGGGAAGGGGAAGGAGGCAAATACTTTTTGCTGTTCATTTGATTCCCCATTGCTAATGGCAGCAGCAGCAGGGGGATATCGGATTGGGGTGAGCTGCAAAAGAAGTGGGGAGTAACATTAAAGGAGAACTGTGAGGGGCTGGCAACTGGAAATGGGGTGAGGTGGCTGACAGAGAGGCTGGGGGAATTGAAGGAGCTACAAGGGGGGATGTGAAGTGAACTGTGAGGGGATCACAACTGAATAGAGCTGTGCGGAGTGGGGGGGCTGAAGAGGCTGTGAGGGGATGAAGGAGCTGTGAGGGGTAGAGTGTTGGCAAGCAATGTGAGCAGGGATGACAGCCCCTAGTAAATCAATAACATCTCAGGAAGAAGGAATGGAGAAGAGCCCATGATGGTGGACAGAGTCATGGGGATCATGTGCTTTTATTTTTTAAAACAACAACAACAACACAATGTGCAGGCACAGACTCCGTACCACAACAGAATGGAATGCAAAAAAAGGAAAGATGATGAAAGATGTGCCTTTGGCAGGAGTGAGCGTTCTTGGAAGGAAAAGGGGGGGAGGGAGGGAGGGAGGGAGGGAGACTGTGGGGGAGGGAAGGGGCCTCTGGACAAGGAAACCTCCTCTCTGGCTTTTCACTTTAATTTCCCTGGAGCAGACAAAAGGCCTGGGTCCTGCCGCCAGCCAGTCCCAGGCACCAAAAAGCCTTGGCTCCATGCAGCTAAGAGCCTAGCCCAGAAGCAGCACTAGAGAATAAACATCTCACAGTGCGGCTGCAGAGATGGGGCAGGAGCCAGGAGCCACCCGGCTCCTGTAAACAGCCTCTCCTTGGCCAGTCATTGGGCAGGCTGGGAATTAGCACTTTACCAGTAATAAATGCAAGGGGGGCTTAGTGAGGCAGTTGGATGGGGGGAGGTTAGGAAGGGAGAGCTGTGCCAGGAGCTGGAGGAGTTGTGCAAAAGTTATCAATGGAGAAGCCAGATGTGTTATGAATGGCAGGCACCAGCCAGAGGCCTGGAGCGCCTCTGCACGTGAGCCTAGTGTGAAGCCACAAGCCAGGCTGGTGCTGAATGCAACTGAAGAGAGAGGAAATAGGGGCAGGGTTTAACCCTACACATCCCACACTGCTCTTTATCTCTGGGCAATTACAGACTTCAGAAACCCATTTTCAGGAGCTGCAGATGAAACCAGGGCACCCAATGCACTTGGCAACGTCAACTATTAAAAACTTGTTTGCGCAGCCCCTTATAGTAACAGTATCAGGACCTCCATCATCTCAAATATAAACAACCAAGGTTGAAATTCAAGACTGAAGTGAGTCAAGATATGGAGCAATTCTCCCTCACTCAGTCTGCCTATGACCTAAGATTGGCTGGGCAGACCCTTCAACATGTTCCACCACCAGCCACTGTACATTATGCAGAGATATGGGGAAAGGGTCTTGTCTGCAGGGGCACCCTGTCTATGGAATGCCCTCCACCCTGAAAATACATATGGCACTGACACCTTTTCCATGTTATCACCAAGTAAATACCCATTTGTTTGCCTGAGTTGCGGAATAATATGTGGAAATAAAGTTATTCTTTACTTCCTCTGAGGATTTATGGATGTTGCGGTTTTAGATTTGTAATGGTGTTTTGTTTTTTGTATCTGCTCGTTTTGGTCTGATTTGGGGGAATTGTTTCATGTATTCTGGGAATGGTAGTTTGTACTATATCCCGCTTTGAGATTTTAGGATGAAGGGTGGGAATTTAAAAGATCTGTTCATTTATTTAGTAAGAAGTGCAGCAAAGGGATCCTGAATAATCATGGGATTCTGCATGGTTATAGTTCATATTTGTAAACAGAGGCACCATTGTGGTGCTTGTTTTCCATAAAGAAGAGGCGCTGGGCTAAAGCCTGCTCGAAATCACAAATGATACAAACCAGGAAAAAAGCCCAGTATAATTAATGAATCCCTTGCCGTCCAAAGCCAAAGAATAAATGCTAAAACAATAGCAGCTCTTGAGTTCTGAAACGTGAACTTCAAAAATTAGGCCAAACCCAGTATAACATAACTAACCAAGGAGTGGAGAGTGAGTGTGTTTGAGTAAGCATATGTGTGTGTTTCTGTGTGTGTATGCACACACATACCATCCCCATCTTGCACGCCCAAGAGGAAACACCACTCCAGCACCACGCTTGCGGCATGAGGGAGAGGCTGACAAGCAGATGAAAAAGATGGAGCAAAGCCAGAGCCTCCTTGTTACTTTGCAGATGTTCTGGAACTGAAAAAACAGAAGTGCAGAGAGCATTTCCCCTCTACCCCCCTCCCCACTGCACCACAACCTCCCTCAGCTGACACCGCAGCCAGGATGTCTGGAGTACATCTCCCAGTTGGATCAGAATGTCCTTCCTCCAAACACTTCTTCCCTCCCAAGGCAGGCAATAAAAAAGAATACCGGCACACTTGTGATTTCCCTCCAACTTGGAATGATAAAACTTACAGTGTCACAAAGTCGAAAGGGGACAAAAAGGCCAAGGAGCACATGACATGCCCTGCATGTCTTGCAGATTATCACACACAATACAGGGCAGCAGGGCATGCCACAAAGGGAGAGCAGGTGCAACTCCAGAGTGTGCAGCTTGTGGTGCAAAGGGCTGCCAATGACTCAAGCGAGCAAGCCAAACATGCCAACTAGAGAGAAAGGCAAAGGTCCTTCTCAACTTTGCAAGGTCAGCAAGGGTCCCTTAGGTTCTTGGGTGAAACACTGTTTGGTGGAGGGGTGAAGAGCTGAGTCTGTTCTGTGGATCAAGAGATAATTTCAGCCCCGAGAAAGAGAGAGAGACTGCAGCCAGCTGCAGAGACTGAGAGTTAGATGTATTTACATAATGCCAGCCAGCAAGAACAGCATTTTAAACCACTGGCCCAGAGAGACACGTCAATAGTTTATTGGCATGATCAGCCAAGAAACACAATCAGTCTTATCACTGCAGCACCCCACCAACACACACACTGCTGTCCAGGTAATCTGTATAAAAGTGGGAAAGGAACATTGTAACTGTTTCCTCTTAAGCAAGCTGCTTACAGTCCAAGGAGGCAGCAAAAGTCTATTGATCCAGTAACTTCATTTCACATGCAGCATTTCAGTTTTGAGGGGTCAAAGGGAGCCCCAAAGCCTTGTAAGTGATGCATTGGCCTAGACTGGCAGGTCAAAAATGGAAACAAACGCAGCCCTGATATGGTAGATCAGTACAAGCATCTGTGAGTCTGCAGCCATGCACACATTTACCTGGCTGTAAGCCTATCTAAGCTCAGACTTACCAGCAAGCAAATACATATAGAGGATTGGACGGAACAACTTGCATCTAATGCCAAGCACTAGATAAGACATTGATACCTTCCCATTATTAATATTAAAAGAGCCTTCACCAGCCTTCACTTGCTGGCTGGAGCTGATGGGAGTTGTAGTCCAAAACATCCAGAGGGCACCAGGTTGATGTTTTTAATTCAGTTTCTATACCACTCTTCATCTGAAGATCACAGGATGGTTTATAATATAAAAACACAACTTACCTACCACAACAAGCAAAAACAATACCCCCCACAGTTTATTTTTTTTTTTTAATTTCTCTTTATTAATTTTCATACACACATATACACACATATGTACAGAAAATAAATTCTTCACGGGGAAAAAAACCAATAATAAGAACAACATAACTTAATTATAAGGGAAAAAAGAAAAAAAAACCAAAGACAAACATGTAAATTACTGACTTCCCTCCACCTCAGTTTTGGGTTATGTAATACATTTTTTCCCGCAGTTTATCTTTAAAACTTTTGTATGTCGAAGGATTATATTAAGCCTACTGTGATCTTTGGATTTTTTAAATCTACTTCAATATAGGTTATGAATTTATTCCATTCTTTAATAAACTTTGTTTCTTTCTGGTCTCTGATTTTTTGTGTTAATTTTGCCAATTCTGAATATTCAAATAATTTACTTTGCCAATCTCTTACTGTTGGGATATTGATTGATTTCCAATTTTGGGCGATTAAAATTCTAGCAGCTGTTGTTGCGTACTGGAATAAGGTCTGGTCCTCTTTCTTAATTTCATTGCCAATCATTCCCAGAAGAAAATTTTCAGGTTTTTAAAAAAAAGTATATTTAAACATTTTTTTTTAGTTCATTATAAATGAGCTCCCAGAAGTTCTTGATTTTTTCACAAGTCCACCACATGTGGTAAAAACTACCTTCCTTGTTTTTACACCTCCAGCACATTTTATCTCCATTCTTATAGATTTTTCCTAATTTTACAGGGGTGATGTACCATCTGTACATCATTTTTTCCATGTTTTCTCTTAAGGCAACACAAGCAGTGAACTTCATATCTTTATTCCAGAGCTTAATCCAACTATCGTATTCCAAATTATATCCCAGATCTATCGCCCATTTCACCATAACTTCTTTTATTTCCTCGTCCTTAGTATCCCATTCTAACAGTTGATTATACATTTTTGATAAGAGTTTTGAATTTCCTTCCAGTATTTCTATCTGGAATCTTGATTTTTTCCCCCGTTTATCCCGATCTTTTTATCTTCTGTCCACAGTGCATTAATTTGATGGAATTGTAACCATCTCGTTAATTTATCTCCTAGTTCTTCATACGTTTTGATCTGCCAACCTTTTTCTGTTCTCACCAATAAATCTTCATATGTCCATCTCTTACCTTCTATGTTTGTTTTTTTAATTGTTAAAATATCTATTAGTGACAACGACCAGGGAGTTTTCCTTTCAAGAATATTTTTATTTCTTTCCCAAACCTCTAGCAGAGGTCCTCTAATGATGTGACTGGAGAATTCTTTATGTATGGGAGTCATTTTGGACTCACAGCTGTCCATGGAGGCACAGGTTAAATCCGTGTCCAGGGCAGCTGTGTACCAGCTCCATCTGGTACGTAGGTTGAGACCCTATCTGCCCGCGGACTGCCTCGCCAGAGTGGTGCATGCTCTGGTTATCTCCCGCTTGGACTACTGCAATGCGCTCTACGTGGGGCTACCTTTGAAGGTGACCCGGAAACTACAACTAATCCAGAATGCAGCAGCCAGACTGGTGACTGGGAACAGCCGCCGAGACCATATAACACCGGTCTTGAAAGACCTACATTGGCTCCCAGTACGTTTCCAAGCACAATTCAAAGTGCTGGTGCTGACCTTTAAAGCCCTAAACGGCCTCGGTCCAGTATACCTGAAGGAGCGTCTCCACCTCCATCGTTCTACCCGGACACTGAGGTCCAGCACCGAGGGCCTTCTGGCGGTTCCCTCACTGCGAGAAGCCAAGTTACAGGGAACCAGGCAGAGGGCCTTCTCGGTAGTGGCGCCCTCCCTGTGGAACGCCCTCCCACCAGATGTCAAAGAGAACAACAACTACCAGACTTTTAGAAGACATCTGAAGGCAGCCCTGTTTAGGGAAGCTTTTAATGTTTGATGTATCATAGTATTTTAATATTCTTTTGGAAGCCGCCCAGAGTGGCTGGGGAAACCCAGCCAGATGGGCGGGGTATAAATAATAAATTATTATTATTATTATTATTATTATTACTTTTGCTTTATTATGCCACAAATATTCGTGCCAACCGAATCTGGTGTTAAAGCTTTCTAAATCTAGTAGGTCAGTGTTTTTTATTACAATCCATTCTTTAATCCAACAGAGGCATGAGGCCTCGTAATACAGTTTCAAATTCGGTACCGCAAAACCTCCTCTTTCTCTTCTATCTGTAAGCAATTTAAATTTAATTCTAGGCCTTTTTCCCTGCCAAATGAATTTAGATAAATTTTTTTGCCAATCTTTAAATACTTTGTTTCCTTTTATCACCGGAATATTTTGAAATAGAAATAACAACTTTGGAAGTATATTCATCTTAATTGCGGCCATCCTTCCTGACCATGATAATTTTATTCTGTTCCATATATCTAAATCTTTTTTAATTTCTTTCCAGGTTGTTTCATAATTGTCCGTCATTAAATTTATGTTCTTCATAGTTAGCCAAATTCCCAGGTATTTTACTTTTTTTACCGCTTTAATTCCAATTTTTAATTCCAATTTTAGCCTCCAGCTGGTTTTTCATAACTTCTTCCATGTTCTTCGTCATCATTTTAGTTTTTGATTTGTTTAACTTAAAACCCGATAACTTTCCAAATTCTTCTAACAATTCTATTACCTTATGGACACTTTTTTGTGGATCTTCTAATGATACCATCTGATCATCAGCGTAGGCTTTCAGTTTGTATTCTTTTTTAATTCCACGTATTTCTGGAGTTGTTCTTATCTTATTTGCAAATACATATAGAGTGTGATGGCCTGGAAATCCGATTCAGAGGCCGAACCGGAGGAACTCCAGCCTGCACAGGAGTCCCCGCCTCCAGGGCCGGCTGAGCTGGGGCAGGGCCTTGACTCTGAGGCACCTGCACCTGTGCTGGATCCTCAGGAGCAGGCACCAGGTGAATCTACTCTGGCTCCGGAGGCGGTTGAGGACTCAGTGCCTACAGGTGAGTCTCCCCCTGGGTCCAGTAACCCTTCAGCCTCTCCTGAACTGCAGAGGCTCAGGGCAGAGAGGCGGAGGGAACTGGTTTCTCCCAGGAGGAGTGCTCGCCTTAAGGCCAGGAGAGGCGGGTCTCCTGGGGGCCGGGACCGCCCCTGGCCTCAGAGAAGATAAAGGCCAGTCAGCCCGGTCCCAGGTTGCGGGAGCAACGTCGTTGAAGAGCTGTTTCGGCCAGCACCCAGTCCGGTTCCCCCAGAGTTCCTGTCCTTGCCTGGCTCCTCGCCGTAGACCCTGCTTCGCCCGTGGAGGACTGTCTGACTCTCGACTCAGGTCCTGGACCTCGCCCCACGGTAACCTCCCGCCCCTGGACCAGCACATAGAGGATTGGACGGAACAACTTGCATCTAATGCCAAGCACTAGATAAGACATTGATACCTTCCCATTATTAATATTAAAAGAGCCTTCACCAGCCTTCACTTGCTGGCTGGAGCTGATGGGAGTTGTAGTCCAAAACATCCAGAGGGCACCAGGTTGATGTTTTTAATTCAATTTCTATACCACTCTTCATCTGAAGATCACAGGATGGTTTATAATATAAAAACACAACTTTCCTACCACAACAAGCAAAAACAATACCCCCCACAGTTTAAAAGGCCATAGATTGTTTAATTAATCAAAGGCCTAGGAGAAGAGGAATGCTTTTGCCTGGCGCCTAAAGATATGTAACAAAGGCACTAGCCAAGCCTTCCTGAGGAAAGCATTCCACAAGTGGAGAATCACAGCAGAAAAGGTCCATTCTCGTGTTGCTCCCTCTGGACCTCTCACAGGGGAGGCACATGAAGAAAGGTCTCAGATGATGATTGCAGGGTCTGGGTAAGTTCATATGGAGAGTGGCGGTCCTTGAAGTATTGCGGTCGTGAGTCATTTAAGGCTTTATAGGTCAAGACCAGCACTTTGAATTGGGCCCAGAAACTAACTGGCTGCCAGTGCAATTAGACCAGGATTGGCATTATATGCTCAAACCATCTTGCCCCAATGAGCAACCTGACTGTTGAATTTTCCAAATATAATGTGCTGCAGTGATCTAACCTAGAGATTACCAGACCATAGACAACAGAAGTTAGGCTATCCCTGTCCAGAAAGGGGTGCAACTATGTCACTAGCCTGAGCTGATGAAAGGCCCTGTGTGCTACCAGGGCCACCTGAGCCTCAAGTGACAGCAAAAGATCCAGCAGTATCCCTAAGCTGCATACTAATTCCTTCACAGGGAATGTAACCTCATCAAGAGCAGGCCACCTCCCATCCATCCAATCTAGGGAATTGCCCGCTAACAGTGCTTCAGTTTTTTTGCTCTCATCCAGTCCATTACTGAAGCAAGACAACGGTTCAGCACATCCACTGCCACACCTGCAGATGTAAAGGAGATACAGTAGAGCTGTGTGTCATCAGTATATTGCTGACAATGTACTCCAAAACTCCAGATGACTCCACTCAGTGGTTTCATGTAGATGTTAAAAAAGGGGATAAAACTGAACCCTGAGGAGCCCCACATTGAAGGCTCCATGGAACCAAAGAGCACACACCCCAAGCATCACCCTCTGGAAATCACCATCCAAGCAGGACTGCAACCACTGCAAAGAAATGCTACCCGCCCCTAACTTGGACCGCCACTCCAGAAGCATACCATGGTCGATGGTACTGAAAGTCACTAAGATTGGTGAAGGATGCTAAAAGTGAGCTCTTTTGGATGTGCAGTGGCATATTGTGGGTGCGTTGGTATGCACTAAAATAAATTCCAGATTCTTCATCAAAAATTGGGGGTCTGTAGTCTGAATTATGGAAATCAATGAAATCTATATGGATTTGTTTATTTCACAAAAATTAATTTGCTTCTGTAGGGAAGGATCTAGCAGATGCATGGCGCACTGAAGCCCCTCATCCATAGAAGTTCTGGTCGGCCCTCCCTGCTTCTTAGATTTCACCAGATAATGCCACAGCTTCCGCAGTCTGAGAATCAAAGGTCTCATGTTATTTTGCTTACACTTACACACCATCTATAGATGTAATTAAAGAGAACAATAGCTCAATCAATCCCAACATCATACTGCAGAAGGGACTGATACAATTTATACAATCAACTCAACCCTTTACTCAAAACCTGGCCTCACCTATGTTACTCAAAATCATTTCACTTTTATATTTCCTTATTCAGATTTAATTCTAAATTGGTCTGCATTAAAACAGCAAACAATAGCACCAAATGCAATAAAGATAATATGAACATAATAAAGTTCAGTACAGTCAAGGATTATAAATGCAGTCATTAACCAAAAGTTAAGACTGCAAAGCATAGGCTTGAAAGGGTGTGGGTGATAGAAAGTAAAAGCTGGGGCTGGTAAATAAAAAGATTACCAACAAGCAAACGAAAAATCTGCAGTGCTCTGCCCAGCTCCTTCTCCCTCGTGAAGATGAGCATAAGAACGCAAGAACAAAATATACAAATTGGGGAGGGGCATGCAACTGTGCTTCTATTTGAGTAATGTAGTTCTTTTGGGTGCTGATATTTTTTTCATGTTGAGTATATACTATACCCAGCCATCAACATTACCAAGGCTCTTAGCACCCCACACTAAAAATTACTGAAATCTTGTGAAAATAAAAACAAGTTCTGTAACCTGTATATATTGTTCCAGTCAAGTAAATTTGCAAATCCTCTCTTATTTTGTATAATATTTCAATCCTTTTTATTGTTTCTTTGCTAGCTTGAGAAGGGGAGAAAAATAAAAGCATGGAGCTATACAGGGGGGTGGAAAACTAAGTACGTGCCTGCCATCCACTTACTCCCCATCTCCTCTCTGGTACTTGAGATTTCAGGAGGCATTCCTCAAACACTCACAAGCCTGAGGTCTAGAAACTTATAAGAGTCACAGGAAGCTGAATTCTGCACTCACTGCCACATGATGTGGGTATTCTGTCTGCCACCACCAGAACACACAAATAATACCCCAGAGATAATACACACACACGTGACCAGCCTCTGCCAGGTCCCATCAACTGCAGACCTCAACCCAATCCAAATCCTCTCAGCTGCCCCAGCAGCCTTTGGAACATCTCCCGTTTCCAGCTGTTGAAGAAGGAAACCCCAGCCCACTGAATTCATAACACTGTTTTTCTTGAGCCAAAAAGTGTCAGGCCGACAAAGAGGCCCTGTCCCACACTGTAGCGGCTGCCATGCGCGGCTCAACTTGACAATGACATCACTGGGGAAGGTCAATTTCTCCGTTCAGCTCCATATGAATGGGGAATCTGTCTCCTTGCTCCTGCATCAGCTGTTCATGTCCCAAGCTCTTAAGAGTCCACACAGGGGTAACCTCGTCCTGAGAGCTGAGAAAGGCTGAGAGTCCTGCATTGGTGATAGATTCAGAGATGGTCTACATTACTAAGATCCACAGGATGCTCCCGGGAAGGTGGGAGGGGGCAGCTGTCCTGGGATAAGAATCCCCATTTGCACACAAAGATTCCAGTCGTGTGATTTGGCCACACACTCACAAATGGATATCTTAGAGCAGGAAAGCATGAATTCTATTTGTCCAAAACGGTGGATTACAAAATTTTTGCAGGCATTTTGGCCAAGAGATTGAAAAAAGTATTGATGGAAGAGATTCATAAAGACCAAGCGGGCTTTCTCCTGGGAAGACACTTGTCTGATAATTTGAGGAATATAATTGATATTTTGGAAAAACTAGAAGTGAATATAAACACTAAAGCAGTTCTGATATTTGTGGATGCGGAGAAAGCTTTTGACAATATCTCTTGGAGCTTCATGAAGAAGAACCTACAGGGGATGGGGGTAGGCCAAGGTTTTGAAAATGGTATAGGTGCAATATACTCTGAACAAAAGGCTAAATTAATTGTAAATAATGTGGTGACGGAAGAATTTAAGATAGAAAAAGGGACACGACAGGGGTGCCCAATCTCCCCACTGCTTTTTATATCGGTCCTGGAGGTTCTGCTGAATATGATTAGAAGGGACCGGTTGGTTAAAGGTATACAGGTCGGAGCCAAACAGTACAAACTGAGAGCATTTGCAGATGACTTAGTATTGACGTTACAGGAGCCAGAATCCAGTACTAAAAGGGTTTTAGAATTAATTCAAGAATTTGGTCAAGTGGCAGGATTTAAACTGAACAAGCTAAAAACTAAGGTTTTAGAGAAAAATTTAACACCGATTGAAAGAGAGAGGTTTCAGAATGAGACAGGCCTGACTGTGGTTAAGAAAGTGAAATACCTGGAGATTAATATGACAGCCAAAAATGGGAACTTATTTAAAGATAATTATGAAAAATGTTGGACGGAAGTGAAAAAAGATTTAGAAATCTGGTCAAATTTGAAGCTTTCACTGTTGGGTCGTATTGCTGTGATAAAAATGAATGTATTGCCTAGAATGTTGTTTTTGTTTCAGACATTGCAAATTGTGGACAAGATGGACTGTTTTAAGAAGTGGCAGAGAGATATTTCTAGATTTGTCTGGCAGGGCAAGAAGCCCAGAATAAAATTTAAGATATTAACTGATGCAAAGGAAAGAGGTGGATTTGCCCTGCCAGACTTTAAACTTTATTATGAATCAGCAGCTTTTTGCTGGCTGAAAGAATGGCTACTTCTTGAAAATACAGACATTTTGGATTTAGAAGGTTTTAACAACGTATTTGGATGGCATGCATATTTATGGTATGATAAGGTCAAAGCACATAAAGCATTTAAAAATCATATTGTCAGGAAAGCACTGTTTAATGTTTGGATAAGATACAAGGATTTATTGGAAAATAAAACCCCAAGGTGGTTGTCACCGATGGAAGCGAAAGCTCTGAAAAGGCTCAATATGGAGGCCAAATGGCCGAAATATTGGGAAATTTTGGAACAAGAAGGAGACAAATTGAAATTGCAGAGTTTCGAGAAACTAAAAAACAAAGTGAGAGATTGGCTTCATTATTATCAGATAATGGAGGCATATAATTTGGATAAGAAAATTGGCTTCCAGTGGAAAAATCAAAACTAGAAACAGAACTGTTAGAAGAAACTGAAGGTACATTCTTTCACCTTTGGTGGACATGCCCAAGGATTAAGGCTTTCTGGGAAATGATATATAATGAACTGAAAAAGGTATTTAAATATACCTTCTTGAAGAAACCAGAGGCCTTTCTTCTGGGCATTGTCGGCCAATTGGTGCCAAAGAAGGACAGAACTTTTTTTATGTATGCTACAACAGCAGCAAGAATACTCATTGCAAAGTATCGGAAGACACAAGATCTACCCACTTTGGAAGAATGGCAGATGAAGGTGATGGACTATATGGAATTGGCAGAAATGACTGGCAGAATCCGAGACCAGGGAGAAGAGTCGGTGGAAGAAGATTGGAAGAAATTTAAAGACTATTTACAGAAATATTGTAAAATTAATGAATGATAGAATGATGTTGGATAGTAATTAAGCGGTTTCCAGCTGTAATGCTCTAAGAGAATATGAAAAAAGGGTTATAAATGGGTTAAAATCTAATGGTAAGGATTTGCTGAACCAATAAATTGAAGTGGAATACAAAAAAGGGAGGTACGAGGAGGTCCGGGAAACAAGCTAAAGGAAAATAAGGAATAGAAAATATGTGTGTTTTTAACTGTTAAAAATATATATATATATATATATATATATATTTGTCCAAAACGTTAAGTCATATCCAATGCCAGTCCTACTCAGAGAAGATGCACTGAACTTAATAAGCATGGCTAACTCAGGTTCATGAATTTCAATGGGTCTACTATGGGTAAAATTTAGTTGGACACAACACTTTGCTACTGTTTGTATTTCTTTATTATTAGTATTATGATACTAATAATACATCACCATCAGCATAACAAGAATAGCATAAGCCAGAAGTTTTCAACCTTTCTGAGTCCACGGCTCGAATGACCAACTACATTCTTTCTGTGGCACCCCTGTGGGGCTCAGGAGCCCATTTATATCACCCTTTGCCTGCAGAGCTGTCAGCTTCTCACTCTTTTCCAAACACCCTCCCTTGTGGAGTGTTCCCTCAGCCTCCTCTCCTCTCCCCGGTCTCTGAGCTGTCCCCCGCCACCCCCCGCCCCAAAGAGAGGTGCCTTCTCACAATGCCCCACAGGGGCCTGGGAAGCACCCCCTGGCCAGCTCCAGAGGCAACATTCACCTGGGGAGCTTGGAGCCAGGGCTGCTGCAACAAACAGCTATGCAAGCCTTAGGGAGGCAGAGAGGTGAGAGGGCACCCAAGGAGGGAGGGAAGAAAAGTGGGAGAGAGGCCAGTGTTGCCCACAGCACCCCTGACCATCATTAAAGGAACCCCAGGGTGCCATGGCACACGGGTTGAAAACCACTGGTGTAAGCAAAAGGTGGGTCCCTGCAACCTAATTTACACAGGCAGCAAAATGAGGTGCTCAAAGGGACTACACCACTTCAGACAGCTGGTACATATGGAGTATACGTCACATTTTGACAGCTCACCTACATTTTATTTTTTTTAAGCCACCTCTCTGCAAGCTGAAAACTAGCACAAGAGTAGGTAAACTAAGGGTTTCTCCACACTTGTGTTTACCCCACCACTTTCTCCCAAGAAAATAGACCATTTAGGGCTGAATGGGAACAAACAGCAGTTGGGGTTTCTGCATATTGCCATTTGTTCTGATTTAGTGCTAAAGAGATGTTTTTCTGGGGGAAAGTGGCACAGCAAAGGCAAAACCACTCGAATCCATGCCTAGAACACATGAGACAAGTGGAAAACTGCTCAGACCCAGGCTCGCTAGGCACAGGCACAAACGGAAATGTGGAGAGCCCTAAGGAAGAACCCACCTGTGCAGGGAGCTCTTTTTAAAAGGGGGGGGCATTCAAAAGTGACATCTCTTACTTGCAATCTCTGGATTACATTTGCATATGTACAGACAAGGCTAGGGGTGAGGGAGTACAGGGGATGCAAGAGAAAATGGCAAGAGAAACAAACCTTTGGAAAGAGACAGGAGATGCAATCACTACTACTCATTAGCAGTAAGCAAACCGGGTCAAAAAGTTCTGATCTTGGCAAGCATTTTAATCCATCTAATTTCAGATTCATCCCCTGGTTCAGGATAGGAAAGGATTGTTATCATGTAAATAAGTGTGCCTCACTTTGTTTTGTTGCATGGCTCTGCGTTCTTGCAGGGGCTGCTGTTTCTCAACATAACTTGAGCAAAGAGAATTATGTTCAGTTAAGGGAAGGGTGGATAGGAGGTTTGAAATTAGAGATAGCCTGACTCTATGGGTTCTCTGCATTACCATCACAATCCCATCAAAATGCCTAAGCTTCCTATGAAGTGAGCCCATCGGTCCATCTGTGTACTGCATCCCTAAGAGGCAGGTTATTTTCACAGCCCTGCCATTTCTTGTGCTCATTTGAGGACCTTGGACTTTTTGTACACAAAGCAGTTTGATCTTCCATCGAGCTGCAATACTCCTAATTTTGTATTTGCATACACACTATCAATTTAAAGCACATTTAGTTTAAGGTTGCACGGAACTGTAGTTCTGCAAGGGGTAAATTACTGTTGCCAGGATTCTTTGGTGGCGCAGAGAACTGATGAAATTATTCTTGCTGTTATTATCATATTCCACACCCAAACCTTTATTATTTCAATATCATTTTGTAGAGTACTAACTACTGTACAGTTCTAACCATACTGCAACCCTGTTATGTAGCTGGGGGTGCTTCATGCATCCTGGAGATTTCACCCAAGAGCTAGAGAAGCAGAACTCTTTTTCGTCATTGGAAT
Organism: Podarcis pityusensis; assembly: GCF_964106645.2. Taxonomy (NCBI): domain Eukaryota; kingdom Metazoa; phylum Chordata; class Lepidosauria; order Squamata; family Lacertidae; genus Podarcis; species Podarcis pityusensis. The sequence goes on along the minus strand of NC_138033.1, from coordinate 51,002,111 downwards.
CCACCACAGCATGACAGGGCTGGTGAGGGGGTTCTGCCTGGGCTGCTCAGCTTCCCCAGATCCATCTGCAAGGCTGGGTGGCCTAATGTGCTTGATGGGCATGCGTGCAATGCCAGAGAACAGAGCAGATGGGCTTTACTGGGCTGTGAAATGCAGCAATTAGCTTGCCTGCCAACAAGCAGAGATCCAGCCACACAGACAGGCTTGGGTCTCCCCACACATACCTTTAGCTTTCCCTTGTATTCTCCCATTCTTTAATTACGTTGGTTTCCCACAAAATATCTACAGAGAGGCAGGAGCTGCATCCCAAGCATCAACCCCTCTTTTTTTAAATCAATGCACTACTCTTTTTTTAATGCACTACTTGCTGCAAGAGGAGGGCTGCTGCATCAAGGCATCAAGAGTGTCTGTGACACTGGAACTTCAGCTCTAGAAATCCTCTAGTTCCTATCCCCTTGACACCATTACTCTGACCATAAATCCTGGTGAGTCATCACATGCATTCACTTGGATCTGAAATGGGCAACTTGAAGCTCTAGTGTCAGATGACACCTTTGACCCAACTTCATGTGGGTGGCGGCAGGGGGGATCAGGGAGGAAAGAGGTGACAAAAAGAGAGAAAAGTGGGGCTCACCCACCTTTGTTCTTGCCTCACCCAGTTTTGACTTTGGCCTCGCCTACTATGAGCTTGCAGCCCCCCCCCCAACAGATTAACCCAAATGGAATATGGCCCTTGACAGAAAAAGAGGATGGTCACCCCTAATTTGGATCATATTTTTCAATCTATGCTAAAATCAAAGAACATTTGGATTCTCCTAACTTCACACTTTATCACCTTCTTGTCAAACCTATCACTTTTCTTGACAGGAAGACAATCTCATCTATTTGATCTCAGCTTTGGGTCAGGTTGCTTTCGTGCTAGGGTCCTTTAGTGCTGCTAAGGTATTGCTTTTCTACAATTAGCTACAAGCAGAATTAAAATTGTGGTGCCACATGGCATTTAATATGGCTCTGTATTATCTGACATGGCCTGTCCCATAGACAAGGTCCTTCTACAATGTCTATTTAGACATTAAGTCCCATTCAGCAAAGATCCCCTGTAACTTTGATAAGTAGCTTCTCTCTTATGACTACTTCCTATTCAGCAAGGTGTGGCTTTAATGACTGAATTGCTCCTTAATTAGCCAGTTGCTGATCCCTACAGGGAGATGATGATGACTTAATTTCTATACCACTTAATATATTAAAAGTATCTTTAAGCAGTGTACAGAAAACTGAAGCAACAACAGACAAAACAAACAAAATATTGCAAAAATACACAGCTACATATAAAAACAATACATTAATACAAAGTTACTAATATATATCTATCAATATGAATTCATTGTCCTTCTGACACACCCTACCTATCAGCCTTACTTATGCGTCGAAACAAACTCTCAGCACACCCACAAAAGTCTGATAATGAGAAGAGTTCCTGGAAACAGCAAACATCACCCTAGTCTTTCTCTTTAGACTTGTTTTTTATGACAGGCTTAAGGTGGTACTTGCTCAAAGTACTTCCTCATGCTGCTCACAGCTGTGTTCCATTCAGCTGCACTCTCCACACCCAGTTCCAGGTACAGCAGGTTTGTTGAGTTTCCCAGGGGATCCAGAGGATGGGGGAAAGGCCACCCTCCACACACAGCTCTTTCTTCACTGTCCTTTCCTGCTCCTACAACTCTAGAGACAGACAAGATGGTCTCTGCTGCTGCCAATTCTGCCAATGATGGTTCATGGCAGACAGCAGCTGTGGAAGCTCTGGCTCAATAACTTGGGTCTTGGAAGAATATCAGGAATATAGAGAAAACTCCAGGTCCTAGGGTAAAAAACATCACCCTGTCTGCCTACTCTCATAAAGGAGAGGGCTCATCAAAATCATGTCAAAAAACAATTTGTTGAACTCCTTCAGTGATACTCCCTCAATTGCCTTAGTCCACAGTGGTGTGGTAGGGAAGCTGTGAATATAAACATCATTAGCCACGGTGTTCACATCAACAAAGAGAGGTGTGCAGGTAAGTATATACCTGCAAAGGAGCACTATTTCACAATTAAAAAATCAAAAGGAAATAACCTGAGAGGACACAAGCAATTAGCACACACACAGGAAACAGGACCTCACTACTTTAGGGGCACTTCATCACCAGAATCTACAAGGATGAAACTTCTAACTATAGAAACAATAGTAATAAAAACCTCAGTGTTTCTTTGCCAGTCCGTACTGCCAGACTGACACTATAATTACATGTTAAGTGAAAAACAATCACCTCAAATCAGTTCTGACAAAACATGAGAGGATAACACAGAAACAACTAGAATGCACGAGGTTGGCAATAATGTTGCCCAGATTCTCCATAAAAATTCAGGAAAGAAATGGAAGGAAGGCAAGTTTGACTAAATGGCTCTACCATCTATCAAAAAAGCAGTGAAGTGGTATATATGCTATTATGGTGAATGGAATATTGCACCATTATTCTAAAGTGTTCATTCTAATTTATAAAACTTCTGCATGGGAAAGAAGCTAATAAGAAGCCATTTCAGAATCTTTGCTGACCTTGAAACACTGATCCAAAGTGATACAAAATTTTGAGATATTCATGGAGGTAAAGGATCTCAATGGGTACTAGACACGATGGAAGCTATGTTCTGCCTCCACAGTTGGAGGCTGTAGTGCTTCTGAATATCAGCTGCTGGAAACCGCAGGAGGGGAAGTGTTCTTGTGCTCAGATCCTGGTTGCAGGTTTCCCATAGGGATCTGGTTGGCACTGTGAGAACTAAATGCTAGACTAGATGGGCCATAGGCCTGATCCACCAGGGCTCTACTTATGTTCTTATGGAACGTGACTGGCAGAACACAAAACCACAGAAAAGAGCCAAAGTTCACCTGAGCTCAGCTACTTCCTAGGGCCATCCAAAAGATCAACCCATGCAACCCAGATCACAATATGGCACCAGCAGAAAATTAAGTGCACTGCAGAAAACTGTATTTGCAAAGAAACCAGCTCCCAATTAGAACAGGTGATAAGCAACTTAATTTGTGTGGGCAAAGCAGCTCTCAAATCATCCACAATAGCCAACTGAGTGCAGAATTACTTCTCAAACCCCAAGATGTTAACAAGCCAGGCACTGAGCATGAGCAAAATCTCAAGCTCATCCTCTAAACAAACTTTGCCAACTTGGCTCCTTATAGATGCTTTGGACAACGCCCATGAGCTCTTGCTGGCACGTGCTGGGTGGGACTGATGGGAGTTGTAGTCCAAAACATTTGGAAGGAACCAGGTTAGCCAAGGCTGCTGAAAACCAATTACACTAAGTGCAATTCCATACAGAATGTTTGTTTGTATACACCGTCCGGGCAAGAACAAGCTTTTAATGCTATCACATTGCCACTCAATTCTTATTACATGCTGCCCATACAATGGTGTGCTGCAACCAGATGTCCACCAGTCCAGGATTCCTCTGTCTTTTAAAAGGCCACTAAACCCAGCCAAGCCTGACACCCACCCCTCCAGGCACCAGCTAAAGAACAGCAAAGCCCCAGCTGCTCTGCAGGAACATAAAGAACACCCAGCTGCAGCAAACCTGCCACTGTTATCCCCAGATGCTCTCCCCCCAACCCCACCCCAATGGCTTCCTAGGCGCTTCATGACCTTCATGGCTGCCCTTTCCCAGCTATTCCACATCGACGTATTTGCTCCTGCAGCCGCTCAGGCCTGCAAGCTGCCATCAATCACATCCGAGAGCAGAGATGCCTTTAAATGCCACACCAGGTCTCTGCTATGGAGGTTCACATGGACTGTCACTCACCTTGTCCCTCGGCATCAGGCCTGGAAAAGAACAGATGCACACATCTTCACTTTGCCTGCCTCTCCCCCAGGCACACAGTCAACTTTACAACTACCTGATCATGTGAATTAACTGCAGCGAATGCAAAGGAAGACAATGACGCATTCTAGGTTCCAAATACTGATGCCTCTGACCTTATCTATGGTGGATCACACCAGCAGCATCTTTGGAGGAGGGGGGAAAGAGAGAAAGAGAGAGAAGGAAGCTGCATAGAGAGAAGGGAAGGTAAATAAAAACATAAAAGAAAAAAAACCTTTCAAATGTAGTCTGCTGTTGTAGGTTGGGATTACAAATATTTTCTGGGTCTGGCAACTGGGACTTTATCTCAAGCAAGGTACTATATAACTTAAACAGTCATATACTGCATTATGACCATTTGAAGGGATGCTCTTCAACAACAAAAGTTGTTGCAACAAAAGCAGGACAACATAAACTGGAACTTTGTTACAGGACTTCAGCAGGAAGCAAAGGGACATGCACTGATTGGAAATGAAGCTGTTATGTTGCAGGTGTTAACCATGTTGAAAGCAGGATTGCATATAACCACCCCAGTACTATCATGAGTACAAATTGTCATGAATACCCAATAAAAAAAACATCTGGAGAGGCGCCCTAGGCCTAGGAATGATAATGGAGATAGAATCTCCTTCCTTGTTAACTGTTCCCACCCCAAACAGAGGCTCCTGCCCCCCTAAAAATTTGATGGCACTGCTTGGGAATCTAAAATATGAATTCAGCCTTGCAAAAACATGATGCTGGCATGGATTTGCCTGAAATATGTTTCCACTACTGATGTGTTCTCTCTTTCACTTACCATTTCCCTTGACACAGAGGTTGCTGGGGAGCACCCTGTCTAAATGGGCAACCCCATTTCTTTGCTGGGAAAATTATGTAAAAGGAACTTTTGTGCTAAGGATGGCCCATTGTACTAGGAAAGGAGATTAATCTTTACAAAAAGCAGGTTTTGACTCAGGATTTGTTGAGGCGTACTGGCCTTTTAAAAGAAAAGAAAATTTCTATCAAGCAATTGCCCTACTTTTACTCCCAACCCGAACCCTTGAGGTGTGCTTGGAATTTTTAAGTGTTAACAAAGAACAGACAAAAAAAATTAAAAAGAGGCAAACTTGCAAAAGAAGTGGGAGACTTATTGGTCTTCATGAATCAGTCAATACAGCATTATCCAGTCTTTTGCCCTCTTCCAGACAGAAAGAGGACTTGGGAGCAACCTTTTTAGAGGCACTGTCTGGTTTGTGTGGAACCAAAAGGCCTTTTTACATGATTACAAGAGACAAGAACCATCAAAAGAACATCAGCCAAAAGAGGAGAATAGACTTGCCCAATTAGCCGAAAATGCACTCCAAAAGAGCCTCGGCTGTCTCCTAAATAAAAACTAGCATCTCCAACAATCCAGCTAGTAAACACAAAGAAAAAATAGTTTTATATAAAAACTGTCCTGGGGTTTCTGGATATGAGTTGGGGGCTGGAAAAACTGGCGGGGGCTTCACTGGTTTCCCAACTCTATTGTTACACAGCACCTTGCCTCTGCTTGGCCCTTCTATGATGTTTCCCACTATCCCCCATGCCCTTCATCTTTCACTCACTTCCTTGCATGAAAGGTACTTGGGAGAGTTGCAAGTTCAGAACTGTGAGTCAGCCGACAGAGCCAAAGTGGAAGTTTTTCCATGTGCCTTTCTTGAAGCAGATGCTCTCCTCATTGCCAAAACAAGCAAGAACTGCTGTTCGGCAGCACTACAGCATGCCAAAGAGAAGAGGAGGGTGGAGAAATTACAGTGCTGTGACACATGACAACCCATTTCCCACCCACCCACATTTCACATACGCACCCCAAGGGCCAAGAAATGATGCCTGCATTCAATAAGTGGAAAACGTTGGGGACAGAAGACCACCTGAAGTCCTGAACAAACACTCTGATGGCAAAGTGCCACTGCTTTGCTTAAGTGACATGCTGAGCTCTTATTTCTCTCCCCACCCTCCCTTCCTCCCCACAATCCCTTCCTTCTTGATAACAAATGCTACAGGGAAACAGATGTGAGTGTCTCCTGCTGACATTCATGCGATGACAGATGTACTCTGCAATACTTCATGTGTGGGTAAAAGACTCCAGCAGCACCTGTTCCCTTTCCTGGTAGAAATATGTATGTTCTGCATATAAGCCCTCCATGAACTCGTGACATTAGCCAGAGCAAGAAAGGAAAGCCCAGTTTAAGAAAAACAGCAAGTGAAAAGGCAGCAGGAAAAGGAACCCAACTGCTTCAGGGGCACCAGGAGATACAGAAAATTCCTGAATGAAGAGGACCAGGGAATGACTTTCACCACTGGGTCTATTACAGAACACAAAAGCAGCTCACTCCATTCTACAACAGACTTGCAAGTAAACTCCCAATCAACAAACTCTTTTTTCATAGCCCAAATTAGCCCAAATTAAGCTTCTGGATTTCCTATGTTGATTAAAACTTGCTACAAGCCAGTAGAAAGGTGGGTTTTTACATGCCTGTACTATAGTACTGTTACAAGTTTGAGCGGGGCAAGGTTCCCCTAAAAGCTCTGAATTCAGTAAAGGAATTAGAATTTAAGAAACCTCATAATTCCTAGCTTTAGTAAGTTTGGAGTTTAATCAATGGGTTTAGCAGTACAAAAATACAAGATGGACTTGTTTTCCTGACTAAGGAATCGCCTGGGGATGGGCCATTATGAAACAAATGCTGAGCCATTAACCCATCAAGAAAGTCATCAACAAGGCAGAAGACTCTCTGCCGGACACAGAGTTGGGAGACTCCGCCTTGAGCTGTGGGTAATTAGCAAAAAACAATCCCAGAATTGCGAGGGGAAAGTTTCCAGAATTGCTGTGAGCAATGAGGTAAGCAAAAAGGAAAAAGTGTCTATTTTGCAAGCTGGAGGTCAGACATGTTTGGTGTCCCTTGGAATCTGAGGCTGCAGCAATGATGGGAACAGGACCCTCTTGGGATGCACTCTCTCCATCTGGACACCAGTAGTAAATATGTGTAAATAAACCATATATCATAAAGACACCACAGACTCTGCTATCTCATTGTCCCCAAAGGAAACACAGACTGTGATAAGTGCACCAGCAACCCCTGGAATCTCGCACCACTCATGCAGATTGGGGTGGGGTGTAACAGTCTTGAATTCAAGGGCATGATTTGAACATAACGCTAAGCTGAAGCCAAGAACAAACCATGATTTAACCATGAGTTGCCCCACAGATGACCAAACAAATCATGACCTATGCCATAGGAATATACAAAGCAGCCTTACACAGAGTCAAAACATTCTAGCTCAGTATTGCCTACACTGCTTGGCAGCAGCTGTCTGGAATTTTTCCCAATCCTACTTGAAGATGGCCCAGGGACCTTAGGCACTGGTGTTTTCTATGGACTCCAACAATGTATGGTGTTCCCCCTCAATACGATGAAGATTATTTAATCTCTGTCTAATTAAATGTACAGCCCCAATTCTGACATTTGAAGCCACCAGCATTTTAAACATTTATTCTCATCAAGCTTTAAATTTTAAAAGGATCACAAAACTTCCAAAGGCAGCACTCTAAAGAAAGTACAACTTGAAGCAGAACCTCTTAAGGTGCATTAAATTATGATTTATTTAGCCCAACACTTACATGCCCTGTTTCCCATGTGATAGAGGAATCACTTTGTAACAGAGTATATATAAAAACTTAAGTGTGCTGTTTTGCTCTACACAGTCCTTGATGACGACTCAAAAGTGACTGCAGGAAAAAATAGCTACACCTGGATGCGGGAGGATGGTTCTGTGTGCCCAACTATAAGAGCCCCAAACGGAAGAGACAGCACTGTCATCAAACTGCAGCAGAACAGGGAGGGAATAGAGAGCAGTCACCAGCTCTGCTGCAAAGCCAGGATCTTCCCTCCATCAACCGTAATATGGCAGCAGCCATTTCACCAGGCTATAACAGAGGAGGGAAGAAAAGGATTGAAACACCACTCCATCAACATGGCTGAGAGATCAGTAGGTTTTGGCTCCTCCTTTTCTTGACCTTCTCCACCCCAGCTGGGTATTTTAAGAATTTGTAACAAAGAACTGGTACCTGAGTTGGTCTATTTTTCCTCCCTCCCAATTCATTTTCCTTCTGTGTTGTGTTCTTTTTATATTGTAAACTTCACATCTGGAACTGTTTTATTTTTAGTAATCTGCAAACTGCTCTGGTAGGCTTTGGGGACTGAAGAGTGGGATAAAAATTCTTTAATTAAATAAGAGGGAAACTGATAAAGCCCATAGGCCCAAGGAGAAGGAAATTAGAATGTTGCTTCCTTTTCTGATGTTCCTTTAACACAATTAAAGTAAGGATGGAAATTCAGCAGCACGTTTTCTTTTCCCAGCATGGAGATGAAATGATAAGTTTGCCTGCTGGATTCCTGACTGTCAGAGGAAATTTGACTAAAGGCTGGAAAAATGTTGGCAATGTTAAAGAAAGATTTTGAAAGCTTGGTTTGTTTTCCAGCTGATCTTGCAATTTGCTTTTGTGGCTTAATTAGCTATCATTAAGGAATCATGCTGGATTCACACTTAATATGATGTCAAAGTTAAAACAAACCAAGGTTCACAATCCACAACAAACCATGGTTTCAGAATAAAAATAAAAATAAATAAAAAATTGTTCAGTAGCACCTTAATATAGACCAGCTAAGTTTGTTCTGGTAAAAGCTTTTGTGCGCATGCACACTTTTTCAGATACACGAAAGCTTATACCAGAACAAACTTAGTTGGTCTATAAGGTGCCACTGGACAATTTATTTTTTTTATTTTGACTGCATCAGACCAACACGGCTACCTACCTGAATCTAGAATCATGGTTTCAGAACACAGGTTGTTGGCAGTAAACAAACTATAGTTAAGCTGCTATACAGGATTCAGACCATCAAACAAGCCATGGTTTTCCGGCGACAGAAAATTCATTCTGAATCGGACCGAACACGGGTTAGAACTCAACATCGAACCTACCAAGTGGCGATAGCAACAGCGAAGAGGACCTTCTTTGCCACCTCTATTGCATCTGCAGAAAACAGTAGCAGGAGAATCTTTCAGATAGTTCGTAATTTAACAGAACCACCTTCACAATTGGGGCCTGGTGAGGACACCAAAATCTCCTGCAATAATTTTGCAAATAAAGTTGTGCAGATTTAGAAAGAGGTAGACTCCACCATAGGAGCAAGACTGGGGCAGGAGAGTGCTAGAGTCCTGTCTAGTCAAGTTGCATGGGATCAGTTTCAATCTGTTACCTCTGAGGATGTGTTCAAGCTGCTTGGACAAGTGAAACCGACCACCTGTCTCCTTGATCCTTGCCCATTCGAGCTCACAAAAGTGAACCAGGCTGGCTGGGTGATGGGCTCCACAGGCTGATGAATGCTTCCCTCTGTGAGGGAGTCTTCCCAGACCCGCTTAAAGAAGCGGTTATTAAACCACTTTTTTAAAAAATCATCTTTGGACCTGGCCACTATGGCCAACTATAGCCCAGTCTCAAATCTTCCATTCTTGGGCAGGGTGATTGAGCATGTGGTCACTGAACAGCTCCAGGCACGCCTGGAGGATACGGACCATTTGGATCCCTTCCAATTGGGATTCAGGCCTCATCATGGGACTGAAACTGCCCTGGTCGTGCTGGTCAATGATCTCTGGCAGGCTAGGGACAGAGGTGAAAGCTGTTTCCTAGTTCTGCTGGATCTCTCAGCAGCTTTTGATACCACTGACTATGGTATCATTATGGACCGTCTAGGGGAGTTGGGAGCTGGAGGCACTGTTACTCAGTGGTTCTGCTCCTTCCTCCTAGGCCATGTCCAGAAAGTGGTGTTGGGGAATGAGTGTTCAGACCCCTGGGCTCTCACTTGTGGGGTGCCTCAGGGCTCTGTCCTCTCCCCCATGCTTTTCAACATCTGTATGAAGCTGCTGGGAGAGAGTATCTGAGGGTTTGAGCTGGGTGTACACCAGTATGAAGATGATACCCAGTTCTACCTCTTGTTTAAATCAGAAACAGTGAAGGCAGTGAATGTCCTGTGTGAGTGTCTAGAGGCGGTTTGATGACGCCTAATGGATTGAGGCTGAATCCTGACAAGACAGAAATACTGTTTAGGGGGGACAGGGGGTGGGTGGGGGTAGGGGGACTCCCTGGTACTGAATGGGTTAAGTGTACCCCTGAAGGACCAGGTGTGAAGCCTGGGAGTTATTTTGAACTCACAGCTCTCCATGGGGGTACATATCAATTCTGCGTCTAGGGCAGCTGTCTACTAGCTCCATCTGGTATGCCAGCTGAGACCCTACCTGCCTGCAGACTGTCTCACTGGGGTGGTACATGCTCTTGCTATCTCCCGCTTGGACTACAGCAATGTGCTCTACATGGGGCTGGCTACCTTTGAAGGTGACTTGAAAACTACAACTAATACAGAATAAGGCAGCTGGGCTGGTGACTGGAAGCAGCTGCCGGGACCATGTAACACCGGTCCTAAAGGATCTTCACTGGCTCCCAGTATGTTTCTGAGCACAATTCAAAGTGTTGGTGCTGACTTTTAAAGCTCTAAACAGTCTTGGTCCAGTACATCTGGAGTGTCTCCATTGCTCAGCCCAGACACTGAGGTTCTCCTGCAAGGGTCTTCTGGCAGTACCCTCACCATGAGAAGTGAAGTTACAGGGAACCAGACAGAGGGCCTTCTCAGAAGTGGCACCCTCCCTGTGCAATGCCCTCCCATCAGATGTCAAGGAAATGAAGAACTACACAACTTTTAGAAGATATCTGAAAGCAGCCCGGTATCAGGAAGTTTGTAATGTTTGACGTTTTACTATGTTTTTATATGTGCTGTAAGCTACCCAGAGTGGCTGGGGAAACCCAGCCAGATGGGCGGGGTATGAGTAATAATATTAATAATAATTTTAAAAAAAACAAACCAAGCCAGTGTTTCTCAAACTAGGCAGGCCAATCACATTTGCAGACTGAGGGTGAGAATCAGCAACCTGCCCAAAGCTAGGTGGCAAGCACATGTAGATTATGAAGCAACACTGAGTCAAATGTAAAAACAAAAAACATGTAAGGGTTGTATCCAATGTTAGTTTTACTCAGAGTAGACCCAGACAAATGAATAGGAATGACTAACTTTGTTTATACATTTCAGTGATTCTACTCTAAGTAGAACTTAGCTGATACTACCCTTTTTGTCTTACCCAGGGTATGGATTAGGTGCCTATCCCATGTAAAGGAGCTGCAAAACTCACTTAAGTAAAGTGCAGGACAATGTATTGGGCATATCTACATTGTTTTAATCAGTTTGTCATAGTTTCTCCCAAAGAATCTGAGATGGGAACTGTAATTAGGGGAAGACGCTGAGAATTTGCCCCCTGCACAATAATAGAGTCCCTAAAATTCAGGAGTGGGGTTTCCAAAGTGGGAAATGCATTCAATCAGTTTAAGCCTGCAGCGCAGATTTGCCCAGGGCTTTCTGTAGCTTCACTTTCAGTTTCTCTACACTAATGGTAACACAGGAAGCTGCACTATACCAAATCAGGCCATTGGCCCATCTTGTTCAGTATTGCCTACACAGATTGGCAGCAGCTCTCCGGGATTTCAGATTGGTGACATTCCCAGCCCTACCCTTGAGGTATCAGAGATTTAACCTGGCACCGTTTACATGCAAAACAGATGCTCTGCCGCTGAGCTATAGCCCCATTGTGCATTTTGCTGCAGTTATAAGACGGGCTGTTTCCAGAGGATTCCTGTGCAGCACACATCAATCACATTTGTTTCTCTGTCTCAGCCTCCTCAAGGCAGGCAGTGTGTGCTGATCCTGTGACTCCTTCAGCAGCTGCCCCAGCAAATTGAAAGAGAAATGCTTGCAAATGCTAGAAGCTTGCCAAGCATAAAGGAACAGCAAAGTACATTCCTAGGCCACACTAGATAGAAGAGAACTCTTAGTATAAAGCACCTACAGCAAGCAAGACGACTACTGTGAGCAGAACATAGGAAGCTCCCTTTCCCCAGGTCAGATTTTCTGCCCAACTGACCCAGTGTTACCTGCTCTGACTGACAGTGACTCTCCAGGATCTCAGGCAGAGGAAAGTCACTCTACTCACCTGTTATCTGCCCTTTTTACTGGCAACTGACTCTAGTACCTTTGGCATGCAGCATATTGTGGTCCCTCCCCAAGAAGTCCTACCTCTAGGGTGGAGAACCAACAGGTGTTTGTTGACTCCACTCCCAGCAACACCAGCTGGCATGGCCATCGGTTGGGGATTACTAGAGTTGTAGTATGACAATGTCTGGTGACACACGCATTCCCTATCTGGGCTGTATACAACATGGGACTCATGTATCTTCAAGCAGGCGTAGGAAAACGTTTTGGCCCAGTGGAGCAGAGCTTTATCTCCTCCAACCCCCACAGGCCAACTTTGACAAGTGGCCACCCCCCTGATAGTCATCTGATGTCATGATAACTCTTTGCAGGGGTCATGATTACTCTCTACAGAGAACAAACTGGAGAAACAGCACCAAGCAAGACTGAACTCTCCGTTCATCAGCAAGGGAACTGACATTTGCAGCCAAACTGAACAGGGTTTAACCCCCCCACACACACACGTTCATCAGCTGATAAGTGGGGGTTAAACCCTGCTGCTTTGGCTGTGCATGCCAGCTCCCTGTGGGAAACTGACAGGTGCAGCCAACAGAGAACTGAGCCCCACCAACCCTAGCCCATCAGCTGACATCACTCACACATCAAAGTTGCGTCAGCTGATTGGCACATGGGCAGGGTTTCAGGGTAAATGGACTTAAGGGCCAAATTAGACCCCCTGATGACTGTCTCGCCTCATAGCAGCTCCCATGCTGGCTCTGCTTGTTTACCAGAAATGTAAGGCTAACAAGCATTTTAATAGGTAATTTTCATATATGTGTGTGAGTGCACATGTGTGTGTGTGTGTGTGTGTGTGTGCGCGCGCGTGTGTGTGTGTGTGTGTGTGTGTGTGAAAGTGTATGTTGTATGTATAGTTGGATTTTTTGAGGTCAACTTGTTTTAACTTCTGACTTTTATTGAACATTTGAATGCATACTTAAGATTATGTGTAAATAGTTTTGGCAATTAAGTGATATACAAATTTTACAAATAAAATTATCTACCCCTCCTCCTCCTACTCTGAAAAGCGAGAACTGTCACAACCAGGATTAGAATCTTCACATCCATTGCTTCAAGGCTGCAAAGCAAACTTCCCCACAAGATATATATGGATTTCCTCACCCTGCCCAATGTAATCTTTTAAGCATTGAGGAGGGTGTTGCAAGGCACAGGTTTTCCACTTGGCTCTTTGTTTTGCTGGCTAGTTTGTCAGTTTCCCTGTTGGATAGCAGCTTTACTGTCATATTTTAATTGCACTGTATGAGGAAGTACTTTATGTCCTTTGGAGCAGAAATAGCAAGACACAGTAGTCTCTCCAAAACACCATCTCCTTTGGGGAAGCCTGACCCACAACCAACCCCAGCTGGTCAGTCTTTGAAATAAAATCCAGCAAGGTGCTCAGTCAAAGCAACCCTAGCAATGGCAAAACAAGAAACAGATCAATAGTTTAGATAAAAAGCTCTTTTTGCCTGAACACCACTAAGCATTCGAACACTTACAAAACACACCAGCTAGATACAAAGTACAGATACATTCCCATTTCACAGATATCTGTACTGTATTGAGTTTGCGGCAATGATGCATCTGACAGCAACTGTTTGAGCCAGAGTGCTGGCATGGAACATTCCAATTACTTGGGGAACAAAGCAACAAAAGGTTCACAGTCCAACTTCTGGGATAGAAGAGATAGCTGTCTGTTTGACTTGGATTAAAGCCCCACGCAGTACTTAGCATAGCTGTCAAGTGTCCCTTATTTGAAGGGGCAGTCCCTTATTCCAGCGCCATGTCCCGCTGCTGTCCCTTATTGATGGATGTCCCTTAAATTTCAAAGGAAACAGCTCCTCTCCCTCCCTCCCTGCCGGCCAGGGAGGAGGGAGGCTCCAACTGTGTTGCTTGGCTGTGTTGCTCACCCAATAAGAAGTCTAAGAATGACTGGGGGGTGGAGCTTGCATGCCTTGTGTGTGGCTAGTTAATGCAAGCTGAGGGGTTTTTTGAATGCTGGACGCCATTTTGTTGCATGTGCTGCTGCAAACTTTGCAGTGCAAAGCCAGGCCAGGGAGTCATCTTAAGTTGAGGCTGCATAGGCCTTGTGGTGCATGTGATTCAGATTCTATTCAGTTGAACCTCTAGTTACAAAGTTGGTTGGACAGTGTTCTCGAAGCTACCAGCATGAGTTTGACCAGACTGCAGGAGGACAGGAAGACTGGAGTGCCTGGAACAGGGGAGGCTGCAGGTCCCTTATTTTGGCTGCTGGTCCCTTATTTTCAAGGCTGCTGGTCCCTTATTTTCAAATCTGTAAGTTGACAGCTATGGTACTTAGGGAAGGAGGAGCTGCGTGGGGGTTGGCTCAGGCCTAGATGGCTGACCAGGAGGAGGTCCTAGAAGCAGAGATGACTGGTGATCACAAGGACTGGTAAAGCAGAATGCAAGGGAGATCAAAAGTTAGCCGAACCAGAGCCCAGGACAGCCAGAGGCAACTAATTCCAGTTTTGTCCCCAACCTCCTCCCTGCTGACTTCTACAAGGGCAGCATTGGGACTAAAGAGGAGTAAGCCAATGCCACCCCCTGGACTGGATGCAAGTAAGAGGCAGGCAGGTGGGGGCTGGCTGAGCACAGGCTGAGGTTGGTGGGAGAGCAGCCTCCGCTGCCTAAGGGGCAGAGAACCTAAGAGACAGAGGGCTCACTTGGGAAGATAAAAGGGAACAAGAAACACATTATGAATCACTGAGAGAAACAGAGGGATTTACACAGAAGTTTTAGGAACAGTGGGATTAGGGAACCAAAGGTATGCATGGTGTAGAGAAAGTGGTTAAATGAAAGTTGTCTCCCTCTCTCATAACACTAGAACTCATGGACATCCAATGAAACTGAATGTTGGAAAATTTAGGACAGACAAACGAAAGCACTTCTTCACTCAGGGCATAGTTGAACTTTGGGATTTGTTTCCCCAAGGTGTAGTGTATGACTTTAAAAGAGGATTGGACAAATATATGGAGCAAAAGGTTATCAGTGGCTACTAGTCTCAATGGTTATGTTCCTATCCCCACTATTGGAGGCAGTATGCCTCTGAATGGCATTTGCTGAGAATCACAAATGTGGAGAGGGCTGCAGCACACTCGGGTCCTGCTTTTGGGTTTCCCATGGGCATCTGGTTGGCCACCGTGAGAAGAAGATGTTGGACCCGAGGTACCACTGTACTGAACTTCACAAATACTGATTTGAAGCAACTACAGGCTTTGCTTAAGTCTGGAGCTGCAAAGTTCCCCAGAGCTGATTTGAACAACCATGCTAAACACCAATGCTTGTTCAAAAGAGGACTGCTAGCCCCACCGGCTCAAGGCAAAATGATTTTCAGACAAACAAAAGAATCTGAATACAAATGTCTCAAAACAGCCTATCTCCTCCCAGTTCTGAATGTACAGTGGTACCTCGGGTTAAGTACTTAATTCGTTCTGGAGGTCCGTACTTAACCTGAAACTGTTCTTAACCTCTTTAGCTAATGGGGCCTCCTGCTGCCGCCGTGCCACCAGAGCACGATTTCTGTTCTCATCCTGAAGCAAAGTTCTTAACCTGAAGCACTATTTCTGGGTTAGTGGAGTCTGTAACCTGAAGCGTATGTAACCTGAAGGTACCCAAGGTACCACTGTACTACAGCAGCCTCTGTACACTGGGGCTGACTCAAATGGTGAGCCCAGGGTTAGGAAGGCAGCTCAAATATTAGATCACATTTTATTACAGTCCTGCAATGTCATTCGTTAAGGCCTGTTGTGAGTTTATTATCAGCAGCTGTCCTCTCTAGCCAAGGGGATGGAAGCTCAGATGAAAAGCAAACAGCCCTCTGGAAGGCTTCTTAAGTCATAGGAGCATGAAAATCTCTCCCCTCCACTTACACAGCTGACTTTCAGATTAAAAAGACACATTCCCACAGGGAGGGAAAGAAGCCAGTCAGCTTGGAAACACCTCCTTCAAGGATCCTGGGGCTTCCGTTTTTTCCATTTGCTGGCAGAATGGGAGTTCCTATCTTAGGGAGCATGCTTATTTGGGCTCTCTCAAAAGCTTGGCTCTGAGGCCAAGAAATATGTCACCATTGATAGTCCAATCCTTTAAGGTTCCACAAGCAAGCACTAAATAGCATTGAGGCCACTTCATCGTCTGCCTGCATGACTTGGAAATCAACACTCTACAAGTGGTTTAAGCTGAACAACTGTGATTGTTGCTAAAGCAATGCTGATGCCATATTTCAGAAATCTGGTTACAGAAACACTCTTGAAATCAGTTTCATCCATTATCAAGTTTCCTCCCCCCCCCTAAATTCTGCTTTCACTTTCTTTAGTTTAGGATTAACATGTTAGTGCAAACTATCTCTCCCATGAGGAGATAATATATTTCATTGCATTTATATCCTGCATTTCTCTCATGATGGCACTCAGGGTGACAGACATAAAGTTCCCAAGCAGTCTCCCGCTTGGACCTAGATCTGGACCTAGATCTCATTAGCTTCATCAAGGTTGCTGAATCACGTACCTTCAGACTCTGCCCTGGGAGCTAGATAGGAGAGTCTGATATGTGGGGGTCACTCTCACACATCTTACCAGGTAGTCATAGAATCATAGAATCATAGAGTTGGAAGAGACCACAAGGGCCATCGAGTCCAACCCCCTGCCAAGCAGGAAACACCATCAGAGCACTCCTGACATATGGTTGTCAAGCCTCTGCTTAAAGACCTCCAAAGGAGACTCCACCACACTCCTTGGCAGCAAATTCCACTGTCAAACAGCTCTTACTGTCAGAAAGTTCTTCCTAATGTTTAGGTGGAATCTTCTTTCTTGTAGTTTGGATCCATTGCTCTGTGTCCGCTTCTCTGGAGCAGCAGAAAACAACCTTTCTCCCTCCTCTATGTCAACACAAGACTTCCTCCATGGCAATTTTTCCTAAACATACACAAATAGGAGGTGTGATTTATCCATGTGTTCTCTTCCCTGTCCCCCTTGCAATGTGCAAAACCACAGAAATGACAGAGGTTATTCTTGCAGGAAGTCATTGCCACATGCTGGTCTACTTGTATGAAATGGGGAGAGGTTGCATCATAGTCAGAGATGACCACACACTCATGAGGATTTTGAATGCGAAGAGATAAGAATATGAATGAAGGGGATACTGTACCTCCAATCAGAAAAGGAAATTTCTATGGTGTGTTTAAGGCAAGGAAGGAAACTTGCTATTGCATAGAAATGACAGATCTTTGCCACTCTGGAACATACTGAGCAACTACTACCTAAGAGCGCATCAAAATTTCTTTTTCTCTCTCCCATATTCAATGAGAAGTGCATTTGCACATCAACCCTGGTCTTCTGCATACTCCTGTATGAAGGCAAGTTTCACTTTTTGGCTTTAAAAGGACTGAAAATTGCTCACCCCCCACACAAAACCCTACCGCATAATTTGCCACATTTTCAACAACATGCAGCTGATATGGCAGACATTTAGCAAGCGAAGCCTTTCCTGGCATGCAGACAAAACAGAAAAACTTCATTTGTTGGATCTGTGCATGTTAGGCTGGTGTTAAAGAGGCACAGGGGCCGGCCAATAAGAATAAGAATGATCTCTTACCACAGCCCCAGACCCTGTGATCATCATCCGAGGCCTTAGTGTGCCTCCTCCACAAGAGGTCAGGAGGGTGGCAACATGAGAATGGGCCTTTTCTGTGGTGGCTCCCTGCTTGTGGAATGCTCTCCCTTGGGAGGGTTGCCTGGCACCTTTGTTGCATATCTTTAGGCACCAGGCAAAAACATTCCTCTTTTCTCAGGCCTTTATCTAATTAAACAATCCATGATCTATTATTGTTTTTGTTACTATGTCATGCATTTTCTTGTTTTTATATGGTAAACCACCCTGTGATCCTTGGATTAAGGACGGTATAGAAATATATCTACTGGCGTTCCTGGTTGCTCACATGTTTATTTGGAAGCCTGACTCCCATTACTTTCCCACCTTCCACACTGAACTGACTGGCAGGGATTAGACCCCCCCTTACCCATAATGCTTTGGAATCTGCTGCTAGACAAGCATCGGGACATCTGCACACTGTGGAGCTGAACTGCACACCTGGAAGACTAAGCAACTAGAGAAATGTAAATAGCTAGTATATAAAATAAAAAGCACTAAAAGCACTATAATCAGCTTTCTAACAGCCACTCAGCCACCTGAGGACCTGCCTTCAGGCTATTAGGCAAGTATGATTTACAAATGTTTTCTTGTTAAGCCACAAATTCCTAGCATAAGTGACAAACTGGACAAGAACATTTAAATGCTGAGCAAAACAGCCATGAAGGAGAGGGGACGGCTTTTAGCCCACATTTGGTGAACTACTAACTTCTGTAGATTCACTCTTTTAAGGCACCTAAACCATAAGTGTGCATGGGAGTGCCCTTCAGAAAGTCCTGTGCACTACTAATTAGTTCATTGTGACATGGAACTCTGCATTGCGCTGCCACAGCCTACCATGGCTCTGCTTCTGGGATTCTTTCCAGCTGTTGTTCCTGTATTCTGAAGATACATGAATTAGCACGGGGGGGGGGGGACCACCTGATATGCCCATTAACAGAAAAACACCTCAGGAAAAAAGCACTTTGCATCATAGTTGGGAAACTGTGGAGTTCTCTTAAGGCTCTAAAAAACTAATGTTGAAGCTAATCCCTAATAGGATTTTGTAGCAGGAGTAGAATGGCACCAGCATTAGAATTCTTGTTAGCTTCTGGTCTTGAGTGAGTCACCTAAGAGAAAGCCTTCCAGCAGCCAGTGCTTGCTTAAAAAAAGGAGAGACATGCTTACAGTTCTCCCAAGCACCTTGACAGAGATCCATGGTGGGGTTTTTAAGAGTCATGAGGTCAATGACTCTGGAGCGGCTGGTTTGCTAGAAAGCAACAGTTTGGCACCTGTCTCCAGCCAAAGCTCGCAGAAGAGCAACAGCAGATAATTCCAGTTCCACTGGAAGGTCAACCAGGCAGCTTACCTTTTGGAGAGAAGCTGGTGCCATTGCAGGTGCAGCAAAGAGATCTCTGGACACTGTGTTTTTGCCAGCCAGCACCAGTACGGAACACTCAGCGCATGCTCCGATGGTCAGCTGCTTACCGTCATCCACCAGCAAGCTGCTAGGCACCCGTAAAGAGCACAGGAACACTGGCAGCCTGGCAACTTGCACCGCTTTTAATCCAAGGCATCGTTTCTTCTCTTGCCTGCAGAAGAAGCAGACAAAAGTCTCCACTTTGTACTGCCTGGACCAGGCGCTGCTTGGATGGGGGGAATGGTTGCTTTCATGCTGCATCCACTGCCCCAAGAGATCATGGTAACAGAGCACACATGTGGCCACTATTCCAGTTGAATCGACAGGCCTAGCCCGAGGAGCTGGTGGGTAAACTGTGAGGAATGGGAAGAATGGCTCCTTCTCACCAAAGCGGCCTGGAGGGTTGACACTGATGTGAAACTCCTTCCCTGCTCCCAGTTCAGCTCCACAGATGTAGCAAATGGACACCAAGCCCACTTTGGCCAAACCAGGATGCCGGGCAATGCTGTTGGACTCCCCAGCTGAAAAGACCTGGTGATACCTGCCCAGGAAGCTCTGCACCGAAGTGATGAACTCCTCATTGTGGCAAGCCCGGTACATGGCCCACAGGTCCTGCAGCACACCATAACATTTCCGACAGCTATGGACCTCCCAGTGCTTGTTGAGACCTTTGGCATTGGGAGGGCAAGGAAGGAGGCTGAGGAAGGGGAAGTGCATGGTTGTTTTGGCATTACCATTGGTGATCTTGGCAGAGACTGACCGGCCATCCTTGGTGCAATCCTCCCCACAGAGGTAGCATGCTTCCTGGAGAAGCTGCAGGGGTCCAGGCACTACCTCCTCTCTTGGAAGAGTCTCCCTCTTAGCCTTGGGGGCTACAGCGTTCAGAGGTACTACATAGAGCCGCTGCAGGACAGGCACGTTGGCCAACTCAAAGCTTTGCCACTGCTGCATGAGGGAAGCGAAGCAGCAAGAACACACTAAGGTGCTACCAGCGGTGCTGATGGGTAAAGCCCCCGGAGGAGGGCTGTGCAACCACAGGAAGGGGAAGAAAGGCGCCTTAGAGGCTTTCTCCTGCTTTTGCACGTGAATCCTGTGCTGGGAAGTAGACGTCAAGAGGGAGCCGCAAACGTAGCAAACGACTTCTCCTACCGATGGCGGCTCTGCCCCCCAGAGAGGTCTGGGGGCTAGGAGGGCGCTGCCATTCTCTTTTTGCTCCTCGTCGCTGGTGATATTGATCTCGCTCTCCTCGGAGGAGCAGTAACTGGAAAGCTCTCGGCCACTTTCCCCCGGGGGTCGCTTGCCCACCAACCCGTCGCCTCTTCCTGCTGTATTGAAGGCCCCCGGTGCGCTCCCGCCGCTGCCTCCTGGCGCGCCATGAGCAGCTCTCCAAATCGGCGCCTCGGCTCCCCAGAGTCTTGCCCGCCGCTGCCTCTTCCTCCGAGGCTTCTCTGCCGGTGGCAGCCCGTTCCCCGGGCGCAAGGGGGCCGCCGCCATCGCCGCCTCCTCTGGGGGTGGCGGCGGCGGCTGGTTCCACTCGCGGTAACTGGCGCGGCTCCCCATGTGCGCGCTTGGCACCGCGCGCTCTTTGACGCGCCAGTAACCCGGACTGCCTTTGGCGCCGCTGTTCCGGCTGGGGGAACGCAGGTCAGGCTCCGAGAGGTTACCGGCGTCAGAGAGAGAGGAAAGCTCAGAGTCTTCGCCGCCGGCGCCGCAACCTTCTTCCTCGTCGTCGTCGGCCGGCTGGCTCCGGCCGCTGCTGCTACTAGGACGCCGCTCGTCGTCGGCGCCCAGCACGTAGGAGAGGTTCCACTCTTGGGGGCCCCTGCGCAGCCCGCCGGGCCCCCCCGCCGGCCCGTCGCACTGGTAGGGCCGCTTCAGCCAATACATGCGCTTTTCCACCGGCGTGCGCGTCCTCTCGAAGGAGTCCCACTGCTCCGCCAGAAAGCAGCGGCAGACGGCGCACACCACGGCGCAGCCCTCCGGAGTCACCTCCTGCGCCCCGGGCGCCGGCTCCTGGTGCTGCAGGAAAGGGAAAAAAGGCTGGTTGTCGCGGGGGTACTTCACTTGCAGCTTCAGCTCCTTGCCCCGGCTGATCCCGCCGCCGCAGATGAAGCAGCAGAGCGCCGCGTCGGAGGAGGCGGAGGCAGCCGCCGCCAACGCCGCCGGGGACTCGGCACGACAGCAGCTGCCACTCGCCGCTGCTCCTGCACGCTCGTCCCCGGACGCGATCGCGGCCATCAAGCGCTGCTTGCGCGAGATCGGCGCCTCCTTCTCCGGATAATCGCTCATTTTGCCCTCGGGTAGTCCCCGCCCGGTCGGGAGCGGCGGCTGCGGGAGGCTCCCCAGGGCTGATCGCTCATCCTGCAGGCGCCGGGTGGCCGGACACGCTCTGGGAGGGAGACGGGCGGCCGGAGTTGGCTGCGATTAGTTGGTTCCCATCTGCAGACTTGCTGCTGCTGCTGCTGCTGCCGCCGTCGCCGCCACTTTAGGAATGGGTGGGAAGGGACTGGGATCCGGGCTGCTGCTGGCGGAGGGGGGTTGTTTTTTGGCGTGGGGCGCTCCTGCGGGCAAAGGCTGGAGACGGTTGCCAGCCGCGTCCCGCTCCAGAGCTAACTTCGGCCGGGTGGAGGAGCAGCAGCCGCCTCTTGTGCAAAGTTTGGCTGCGAACTCGGTAGCGCCATCTCCCTCCCTCCCTGGAGGTGGGTCTCCTCCGCGCCACCAGCAGCGGCGGCTTCCACAATAAACCAGCCCCCTCGCCTGTCTCTCCCCCACCCCGCGCGCCAAAATCTGCATTGGGGGGAGGAGGGAGGGAGGGCTTCTTCTCCCTCCTTGCTCAGGCTCGCGGCCAACGATCACACAAGGAAAGCCCCGCTTCGGAGGAGCTTCGCGGCCGTCGCCTGCCCAGAGTCACAAGACCTTTCTGAAGCCGAAAGAATATAAAGAGGTTCGTGCGGCTGTAGAAAGATTCTTGTTTGCATTTGGACCTGCAACATTCAAGTTCCAGTTCTTACTAAAGACTTGGAGTGGTTTGTTGGACTGTACAACTGCTTCAGCCTCTGCTTTTCTCATCTGTCAAACGGGAGCAAAGACTAGTTACCTATTAAGTTCTTTCTATTACACATTAATAATATTTGTGCTCATAATGCTATCATCCCACTTTCAATACCATTTCAGCCTGCAAATTTTTTGGGGTGGTGGCACAGCTTCATATCCAATCAGTGCATCACTTCCTGCTGAATTCCCCAAACTTTTTATACCACAAATGTTCTGGCTTTATAGCCCCCCAATAATGCTGTAACACTGGGGAAACATTGCTGAACAAAGAAGGTGCCCTCCAGATGCGTTTGGACTACAACTCCTATCAGCTCCAGCTGGCATGTCCAGTGAGCAGGAATGATGGGAGCTGTAGTCCCATCGGGAGAGCTCTGCCCAACTGTTAGAGCATTTGCAAATTAAGGGCTCATTTTTATTTCTACATATTCATTATTCTGTTTTAAAATGAAAAGCAATGGAGGAACATCCGGCCAACACAGACAAAAATCCTGCCACCACCCCCAATCAGATGTTTGGGAACCAAATTTAATTCCCTGCCTCCTCTCTCAGCAGATCCGCAAAACTCTGACCTGTGGGAAAGGGCTTGATGGGCATCAACAAGAAATAGTGGTGGTGCAAAAGGAAACTGTACAGGCAAGATGCAGAACAGCCAGTGTCTCTAAATGGCTCTTGAGACTCTTGACAGGTCACAACCCCTCTCCCTAGGCCACACCCATCACCAGCCCTGCTCCAATGCCCTCATGTAGTGCTCTTGCATAACTGAAATATGTCCTCGAACTGTGATCATGCCTCTTCCTTGCCTTCTTGGAGCACAGAGAGGGGTGTGTGACTGTAGAAACCTCTGACTTTGGCATGGCTGGAATGCAGTCTGCTATACAAAGTAAGAGTCATATGCATTGCTCTACTTGCTTTTGCCTCTGGCCACACCCACCCCAGGATGTGGCCTCCAGAAGCTTGCCCAGGGGGCAATTCAGCCCTTGGGTTAAAAAAATAAGGCTTCCCATCCCAGTTGTAAAGCAAAGAAAGCAGAGATCCAGGTTTCAGCAATGCCATCACAAACTGTGTCATGGTCACTGACCTCACTTCCACACTAGATGAGTCAACAGCACTTTGTCAAAGTCACTACGTCAAAGGGTGGCATGGCAATTGCACTTAAAGTCAGGGAAATTGCTGCAAACCATGTCATACAATAGGACAAGCAACCTACAGCTTATATCTGGAAACAATGCCATCTGGATTCTCTGTAAAAACTGAGTGAATGGCTGAGATCAGCGCCAGAAAAAAAAAGGCTGATGTGGAAGCACCCCAGCAGCTTTTGTCTCTGGAGTAGTTCTTTCTGTGCCAAATAAAAGAATGTTGTTGTTGTTGTTTAGTCATTTAGTCGTGTCCGACTCTTTGTGAGCACTTCTGTCTTCCACTGCCTCCCGCACTTTGGTCAGACTCATGCTGGTAGCTTCAAGAACACTATCCAACCATCTCGTCCTCTGTCGTCCCCTTCTCCTTGTGCCCTCCATCTTTCCCAACATCAGGGTGTAGAGGGTATCATTTTTTTAAAAAGCCACTAAGCACAATTCTTTCCTGCTCAGAACAGGAGTAAGTTCATTCCAGAGCCATCTGCACTATAACTTCCCAAGATGTCAAAAAGTTGCTAGTTTCCCCATCATTATAGAGCTTTGTAGACTGAAAGGAAAAGGTTATAACAAAGTATAGTGGGGCCATGGGCAATTGCTTTAGGGTTTTAAAAGAAATAGTTTCATGATCGACATGGTTTATCAGTGGCTACTGCCCCTATATACCAAGGTAGTATATAAGCAGCTCCTGTCAACCTAGCAGTTCAAAAGCATGCCAAAAAGTGCAAGTAGATAAATAGGTACCGCTCTGGCGGTAAGGTATACAGTGTTTCCGTGCACTGCTCTGGTTTCAGTGTTCCATTGCACCAGAGGCGGTTTAGTCATGCTGGCCACATGACCTGGAAAAACTCTCTGAGGACAAACGCCGGCTCCCTCGGCCTGTAAAGCGAGATGAGCACCGCAACCCCAGAGTGAGTCGTCTGCAACTGGACTTAACTGTCAGGGGTCCTTTACCTTTTTTATGTAACTATTACCAACTCTAGGGGCAGGTTCTTACCCTTATACCTTCCATGTGAGCTTTGAAGGCCAACTGGCTGGTTGCTATTAGACACAGAATGCAGAACTAGATGGGCCATGGCCTGACCCAGCAAAACAGTTATTACTCTCCTGTGTTTGCACTTTGGAAAACTTTAACCAACTTTTACTTTCACATCTTTTAAAACTGATCACATTTCCTTCACAACTAGCTCTCTTCTGCCTTAGCAAAGCCTCATTTTGGCACCAGTAAGGTGGCCTCTTATGCATTGCCTTGGGGCTTGTCCACATTTTTGCTTGCCCCATCACTTACTTCTCAGAAAACTCACTCTTTACCATTAAATTGGAGGAAATGTCAATTGAGTTTTGTGGATTGATGTCTGCTCTGATTCAGCGGTAAAGAAGGGGTTTTGCTAGGGAAAGCAGCAGGGCAAACAGAAAACTACTTGGACCCATGCCCTGAAAGCCCGGGACAAGCAGAAAACCACTTGGATCCATGCTTTTTAGGCATGGGACAAGTGAAGTGTGGACGAGCCCTAAAAGGAGAAATTGCATCATTAAAAAAAGAGATTTGCATAAAATTTGCATGTCCTAATTTATAAGTATAGCTGCAAATTTAGAAACAACGACTACCATTTAAATAGGAATACAATAAGTCTCATCACTGTAGGGAAGACTGGGGCCAGGCGACCTGTGTGCCTTCTGTCCAGGGTTGATAGGCAAATTCAGGGCCCACCTGTTCTCCCTTCATAGGGTTCTTCATTTTTAAATCAGACTTGAAAGTGGCAGTCTTTCAAATAGAGGGCTGTATTCTGACAACCCTTGAAATAGGGAACTATCCTCTGTAAAATACAAAACATGGTCACCCAACACACCAGAATGCTCTCTGCACTACTTGTACCAATGCTCAAGAAAGAGATGCAGGGTGATATAATGGATAAGAGTGTCAGAGCAAAATTCAAACGACTGCTTCACAGCTCATGGGGCAACTCTTGGGCTGCATACTCATGACCTTTTATTATAGAATCAATGGCTCCTGAGCACCTTTTTTATGCAGTTCACACACAATATAGACCTGTTGCATAATCCCACCCTGAAAAGCACTTACTGAGAAGCTGATTTCAATCCAAAAATAAAAGCTCAAGGCAGATGGATTCTACAGTGTGTCCATTTGAAAACAAGTAGGTTGTCTCAGCAAAGGATGGGACCAATGATGTTGTGGGTGGACATATACCAAGATCATAGTCACCATTTCCTTCTTCATTCACATGGAACATGGATAGGGCGGATAAGGCTTGGATAACCTAATCAAGGGGAGGGTTTTCAGATACGCACAATTCAACCACACTCACTCTTGTGGATTGCAGGATCTAGAAACAATACACAGAAGATTGAAAAGCAGCATTTTGAACTTAAGAATAGCCCCACTGGATCAGGCCAGTGGCCCATCTAGTCCAGTTTTCTCACAATGACTAACCAGATGCCCATGGGAAGTCTGCAAGCAGGAGATAAGCACAACAGCACTCTCCCCTCCTGTAGTTTCCTGCAATTGGTATTCTGACCATGGAGGTAGAACACAGCCATTGTGGTTGGTAGCCATCATAGCCTTGAGTAAAAGCATGAACAATTCCATTTTGAGAAATTCTAAAATTTTGTGTTACAAATGCATTAATGTGCATGTAGCCATAATGATCCTGAACAGGCACTTCTGAGGCTAAAATATGGGACGGGGGACCCTGTACACCTCCATGAAGTTTTTAGAGGAAGAACAGGATCAAAACAACCACGTAAAATGGGAGATGGTGAAAGAGAAGCTATGGCCCTCTGTGCCTACTGTGCCAGACCTTCACCAAAAGAAGACTAATCTGGCTGTTTGAGGACCCGGGGTCCAGCATATCCACTAGTCATCTGGGAGAAAATGGCAATTAGCCACAGGTGGTACAAAACTGTCCTGGATTGTTAAGTCTACAGCTAATACAGTCTCGTACCTATGGGACCGCCTCTCCTGGTATGCCCCACAGAGGAACCTACGGTCTACAAATAAAAACATCCTGAAGGTCCCAGGCCTCAGAGAGGTTAGGCTGGCCTCAACTAGGGCCAGGGCTTTCTCGGCTGCGGCTCCAATCTGGTGGAACGCTCTGTCACAAGAGACTAGGGCCCTGCGGGACCTGACATCTTTCCGCAAGGCCTGCAAGACAGAGTTGTTCCACCAGGCCTTTGGTCAGGGCCCAGCCTGACTCCCTCCTCTGGCAACCTGCACAGAACTTTGCTTAACGGTTGCCATTAATTTGATTTTAATTAATTTTTATAATGAAATGTTTTAGAATGTTGGATTATTTGATTGTTTGATTATTTGATTGTTGTTAGCCGCCCTGAGCCTGGCTTTGGCTGGGGAGGGCGGGATATAAATAAAGTTTATTATTATTATTATTATTATTATTATTATTAATTGTGAAATTTGAAAGGTTAGACTAAAATCACTTCAAAGAAAGCCTAGACCTGGAAGTCCTAAACTTTAAGAAAGGCTGTCCATCTGGTCCAGCACCCTGTTCTCACAATGACCAACCATATGCCTATGGGAAGCCTTCAGGTATGGAGACTGACCTTACAGACAAGCTA
This sequence comes from Podarcis pityusensis, assembly GCF_964106645.2. Taxonomy (NCBI): domain Eukaryota; kingdom Metazoa; phylum Chordata; class Lepidosauria; order Squamata; family Lacertidae; genus Podarcis; species Podarcis pityusensis. Next base: position 50,975,217 of record NC_138033.1, on the reverse strand, counting down.
CATATTCTTCTTAGAATATCATCAGAGCTAATTCAGAACATACTGGGTAGATACTATGTGGACCAGGTGATTTGTTCATTTTTAATTTGTCAATAAGGCCTAGAAATTGTCACTTGTTACTGCTGCTTGCTTCAGTTCCACGAACTCCCTTCCTGAGAAAATTAGTTCAGGTACAGGAATCTGCTCTGCAATTTGTAGTGAATACAACTGTCCACTTACAGTACATATATGTTGAACTGGACAGCAACACATCACATACCAGGTCCTGGGCACCATTTAAGTCCAGGGTTGCCTCCCCTCTGGCCAGTTTAATGATCAACTGTTCTAGGACATCGTCATTTAAACTACTGTATCTACGTTTTTTATCTCTCATGACTACAACATGCATTTACCCAGTCCATGTGACAGTTGCTGATGTCACCTATTGCTACAGCATTTATTCATTTGGATGTCTTCCCATTACCATGGGAATTTTGGTCATTGGGGGGAACAGTACACCACCAATTGTAAGTTAGACTTTGTGCCTAGTATTGCCACCCAGTCAGTGGAGGCTGGTCCTTTAGGGGAAATGGAGCACTGCCCCCACTCGTCTCAGCCTGCCCTCAAATAGCCCCCGCCTGCCCTGCCTGCCTTTTTACTTAAAACCAGTCCAGGGGGCACCAACAACTAGTGCCCACAGTGATTAAGTCTGCCTCTTTGGCAGATGGAGGTTTCAAACTAACTTTCCCCCAGTAAACTTCCCTTAGTAAAAACAAACAAACAAACAAACAAAGCCTCAGAAAATAGAACAGGGATTTTTCCTTGTGGCATTCACTTTTGAGCTCAGTTTCAGAGAAATGAATCAAAAGAAAAATGAACAATGCTCCCATAGATTGCCATGGAACCCCATGAACTCCATTACTACCAAGACATACAATGTCATCTTATACTAAGGCAGATCACTGGTCAGACGCACCAAACATTGTGCACTGTCATTGAGTGACAGCTGTTCTCCAGGTCTCAGGTAAGTCTTTGGGTTCATCCAGGCTTCCTTTTGTGCCACATTTCTAGACACAGGTCTGGGCTTTAAAGCTCCATGTCCAAGCACAGTTTTTGTTTTTCTTTGTTTTTTTGTCTTCAGGAAAACCTGTATTTTACCACTGAATTGGAGCAAACAGCAACCAGGTTTTCCATGGATTGCCATTTGCTCCAATTCAGTGGTAAAACATGGGTTTCCCCAGAGAAAGCACAGGGACAAATAAAAAGCAGCTTGGACAGAGAGCTTTAAAACATGGACCTGTGCCTGGAAAGCTCAGTGCAAAAAGTCTGGATGAGCCCTTTCCCACCCTTGCTACCTGTGTTCCTTTTAAAAAACAACTGAAAAAACAACAGGACTGAACTTTCAGAATGCAAATTGTGTGCCTGTGGCTCCTCACCAGTACTCCATGGAAGAGGTACATGGCCAAGGCAACTGAAGATGAGAAGCACAAGAGCAAAGCAAAAGATCCAGAGGAGACCCCTGGAAGAGCCTGTCATTCATTTGTAGAGTGCAAGAACAACTGGGCCAGAGGAGTCCTCAGTTGCAGTAAACTCCAAATGGGTGATTGACTGACTACTTTCCCACACAGACAGCATCCGCCCATGTCTTAACTAGTTGGCCTCCCTGATGCAGCCTTTGCTCCTCTAACAACAGCTGCATTGCATTTTGCACATGGGGAAAATGTCATCGCTCATGGTGCTGAAAGCGTGATGTTCCCCATAACAACTGGCTGCAAAATCAAACAGATTGAATGACATCAGCTCAGAAAACACTCAGGAGAAGAGAGTCTACTGCTCCTCCTGGGATAAATTTCAGCTTTCTTCGCAGGTGGCCCTGGTATTCAAGAGTGGGTTGGGAACAGAGAAGGGCACGGGAACAAATGTTTAGCTGAAAACAGAGATTGGCAAAGGGAAGGAAGAGGTCTTTAAAAAAACACTGTTACATTGGGGGGGGCGGGTGTCAGATTTTAATTTACAGCAGGGATGGGAAACCCATGGCTCTCCAGATGTTGTTGGATCAGACAGCATGGACAATGCTCAGGGAATATAGGAGTTGTAGTCCAACAACATCTGAATGGCTGCAGGTTCCCCACATCTGTTCTGAAGGTATCCAAAGGTAACCAAAAGCAATGGAAGGTTTGCAAGGTGATTTAAGGGCAGCTTATATAGTTTTTGTCCCTTTAAGTAAGGTCTAGTTGTTATAAGCAGATCACGGCAGGATTTAGGACGACCTCAATATCGTGTTCTCTGATCTGAATGCCCCAATGCCAGATATACAAGGGATGAGTGTAATTTATTGTGAAAAATGAAAAGCATTCTGTATTCTCTCTGATGCCCTTTGTCTCTATTTTTATTAATACACATGTCACATTACTTCACCTTGGAACGAAAAAAAAGGTTCTAGGACCAAATAAACTTTGTTGAACCCTGGCTCAAAATGCCCGTATTATAGAGATACTTGGAATATAAGTATTTCTGAGCATGTATCTCTAGCCAAGGAACTACACTGATTCCTGGTATTTTCCAATGCAGCTCTAAATGGTCTGGGGTCAGGGTAGCCTAAAGAATCACCTTCTTCTATACAAACATGGCTATTTGCAAATTAGACAGGTGGCAACTGGACACAGGGTCTTTTTATTATTATTTGCAGTGCTGCATCTGCAAAACGCCCTCCTTATAGAGATGCACCTGGCACCTCTGCTGTTCAACTTTAAAATCTGGTTACTTCCTTCTGCCTTTCGGTATTGAGATTTTCTAATTGGTTTTAATGCTTTTTATTGCTTTGGCCTCACTGTTGTTGATTTTATTGTTGTTCTGAAGGTTTTTATGGATGCTACACTTTTGATGTAAGCCACCTAATACAAGTAATTGGAAAGCTGGGATACAAATTCATTAATTCAATAAATTAAACAAACAAGCAAAAACCAGTCTCCAGCCCCATTATTTCAGTAGGGATGGGGAGCTAGTTTTTTGTTATAAAAAAAAAACACAGACACATACACAGTTTGGCTGGTTTTCAAATGCTGCAGCTTTGCTTGGAAAGATAAGGCTTTGGAAAGTAGGGTCAGGGAACGGAGCTGGTGATTAACTGCACAGTCTCTGAATGTCAGGTTTGTTTTCCCATGACTGTCCCAAGACTGGAAGTCAGTTGAATGTTGTGCCCGTTTCAGCCAAGTACTGCAGAGCACTCCTTTGCTCCGTTAATTCACTTGGGTGATTTCATTAGCTAAATGCCTTTCACTTCTGTCAAGTCCCAGGCAGGGCTCCACTGCTCTTCTGTTTCTGTCCTTGCCTTTAAGAATAAAAGCAACTAGAAATAGAGAGAGGCAATGCCACAGACTGACCACCAGGGTGCTCCAAGGCATCTTTAATTCAATTTGTCACTATTTTTTATTATTAAGGAGGCCATCTAATCTGGCTCAGAAACACAGTTGGAAGTCCAATAATTAAAGTTACTGTATAAGTAAAAAAACAAACAAACTATTACAGTCTATGGTTATAATATTACTTATATTTTAAACAAACCCTGAAATGATATATCCTAAATACTGGCCAAAATTAGCTGTAACTTTTCAATTAATCAGCTAACTGGAAACTATGCATGGCATGCCAGAGAGCAACAGCAAAAGGGACCTGGGGATCTCCCCTACAGAGATATGGAATACCTCTGCTTATTTAAGAAACAGTGTCTATATAAATTGAACCTTCATTGTTTTCTGAATAAGAGTTACCATTGGTCCTTATTCATGAGAATGCAACCCCAGCAAGACAAAATCTGGGTTGTGCACAAACTGAACAAAGGAGAGAGTTGACAGGGTGGGGGGAGAGGGAGAGAGAGAGAGAGAGGTAACTCCCAGGAATCTGATACACAAAGCCCACATATCATGTTCACAGGGAGTTCAGCCAGAATGGCTGTGTCCAGAAGTAAGGATGAGAGGCACAGAAAGGACATCTTTCGTTAGTCCAAAAAGTCATGCCGAGGTTGCCCCTTAATATTTATAAGGGAAGAAAGCTGAGATCTGACGGAGGTGAAAAATAGCGGCAAACAGGTGCTGCCATTTGCTGGCCTGTCAGCTTGCCAGAGAAGGACATGCTGTTAATAAACAAAAACAAGCACAGGTGGTTTGGTTTGCAAATCAAAGGTGGTTGCTTTGCTCCTCCTTCAAATGGTTTCCTATTTTTTATGCCCACAGCAGTGAGAATACACATTCCCCTGGACACAGTCAGAGTCTAATTTTATCACAAGCAAAGCTGTAGGCAAGCCTGCTAGGTACATCTCCCAAAGAGCAGTCTGTTTCCAAGCTGACATATAGCCTCTTGGATTGCAGGGGTGGGAAACGTGTCTGCTTGAGATCATGGAGCACTGCAGCCAGGCAGGATAACAGTGACTGCTAGATGGACCATTAATCTCCTAATGGCAGAACCCCAAGTATTTGGGAGAGCTCAGTGCATAGCTCAGTGGTAGAGAACATGCAGTGAATGAGGAAGGCCCAAGGCTGGGTCTCTGGTTAAAAGATCTTAGCAGGGCGAGGAAAGGCCTTTCTCTGGGATCTTGGAGAGTTGCTTACAAAGTAACCAGTACTCAACTAGATAGAACAATGGTCAGACTCTGTCCAAAGCAGCTCGTATCATTTTTGTGTTACACAAAAAAGGAAGGCTGTGGCTTGAAAGTGTTATTTTAGACTGTGTCAACAGCAGCATTCTTCTCCCCCTTCACACAAGCTAACCAGAAACACTCAGCAAAGATGGGTCAGGGTATGCACAAAACCCACTGGATAAATTTATTCCATTGTTTTTGCTGAGCATGAGCAATTAAGTTTCACGGGGAACTCGGCTGTCAGTTCAAATTTCAGTAATTTCTAGTTGCAGATCAATCAATTCAGTTATTTCTAATCTTTATGTCAAATTAAAGCTCTGCATGTGTTCACTCACAAATCCTTTCACTACATTATGAATTTTGCAGTTTTGATGAATTATGAGCAGTCATTCTTGTCCGTGTCTGTTTACATGATTTTGGCACTGAAAGGCTGACATAAAAGCATAGGAAGAGCCCTGCTGGAGCAGGCCAAAGTCCCATCTAGTTCAGGACAGTTTTCACAGTGGCCAAATAGATGCCCTGGGACATCTGCAAGCAGAACCTGAGCACAACAGCACTCTCCACACTTGTGATTTCCAGTAACTGGCATTCAGGAATATACTGCAACTGTGGAGGTAGAACACAGCCATCTTGGCTAGTAGCCATTGTTAACCTAATCCCCAATTAATTTGTCTAATCCTCTTTTAAAGCCATCCAATTTGGCATCTCATTCACCTTGTGGGAATGAAGTCCATAGTTTATACACGGCATGAAGAAGTACTTTCTTTTGTCTGTCTTGATTCTCCCACCCCCTTTTCTGAACCTTTTCTAGCTCTCTAACAGATCTGCATAATGGGTTAACATCTTCATCAAGCTATCCACCATCTTTTCCCTGCTCAGTCACCACCAGTTCACTTTGCTAGAACATAAAATGCTGTCATGTAAGTATGATTGTATTCATATCATAAATTAAATGAATGCATGGACAGATTTCAGAATGGCCACTGAAAGTTTTCAATTCAGAATTTAGAAGGGACTGTACAGGTGATATTCAACCCCCGTTCCAGGTTTTTGGGTGCATTTCAACAGTAATTCTAGATGAAAATTCACCTGGACTAAAGAGTTCATCTCTGGACACTAGAATTCAAGAAGGATGATGTGTTTTGATGCTAAATTGCCATTTTAAAATCTCCAGGGGAAAACCTTGTGTGGAAGAACAGGCTGGGGAAGACACTGCCCATTCAAAAAACAACAACTGAGTGATGGTTCAAAACTAGTTTACATTTGTTATGGTGGTGCTCTCATGCAAGGTGAACCCACAGCTTCAACAATGGAGTATCTTTTTTGAAAGCCCCTCCTATGCTCTCCTTTTTGATTATGCTAAAAAAAGTACCTGTCCAGTTGCATCCCAGACAGCTGGCGTGATACTGCAGTGCTCCCTTGTGCCATCACTGGTGCCAGGATGCTGCCGTGAGCACTGTTGTCAGCATCCTGGCTCTGAGAGGGATGTTGCTGAGCACAGATTGTCACAGTCTCTTTGCTCCGCAAAGCACTTTTCTGGCGACTGCATCAAAAAATGCTACCCTCTCATCATCTAGAGGACAAATCTCCTCTGGAAGGCAACACATCAAAATAAAGTATCTACCTGAGGGAAGGGCAGATTGGGGGAGGCTAAGAACTGGAGTCACTTCACCTTTCAGTTTTTTGGCCTCCCAAGTTATCATAGAAGCTTTCTTTGTGTGGTTTTCATTCTTTTCAAACTGGATCAGCCTTCTAGAACTACTTCTGCAGACTGGATATGTGGTGACAGTGGAGCAGAAAACTGATTTTGTCACATTGATCCTAACTAAGTGAACCATTTGTTACTTGCTGGCTAATTGTAGCCTAAAAAGCAGCAGAAAAATATTGAATGAATTATTTTGGGAACACTGATTGCAGTCTCCATTATTATTACTGTTGTTGTTGTTGTTGTTGCTATTATTATTTTAAAAAACAGCTGGTTTTCTTTCAGTAGGTTGAAATAGGGTGAAATAGCAGAAAGTATAAAGATGTAAAACACTTGTTTCCTCAAATGCTTCCAAGAGCATACACCTTGAATTGCAGAGCCACCAGGAGCTAACAGCACCAGCAAATGCAGATATTCTCAGAGGAAGTACTGGTGAAGGGCTCAAAATGAGCCCGTCTAGAGGACTTCCGGGTCAGCGCCATCGTTAATGGCGGATTCCCTCTGATTCTCAGAGGGACCAGCTCCGCGGGATCGGGTCTTACCGCTGCGGCAAAGCGGGGACCCTTTAAAAATCACAGGCGGGGGAAGCCTGTGAACGTGGGGACTCGGCGGGCACCATTTGCGCCCCCCCAAGTTGCGAAGGGACCCTTTTAAGGGCTCCGGAGCGGGACGGGGTGAGCGGCGCGGTGCTGAGAGTCGACTGCTTCTTCCATGGAGTGAAGCCGCACAGCCGTTATCGGAGAGCACTGACTTTTTCCTGGGATAACTGGATTTTGAAAGCAACTATCCGTGAGTAGGATTAAATTGGATTTAAAAGGAGAAAAAACAGCTAATTCGGCACCGAAGCGGGAAGGTATAACCAGGAAGTCTGCCTTCCTTTCTTGTAAATAGATCAAAGCAAAGAGACTGTAAAGCGGAAACATAGAAAGACGTTTGGAAAAAAGACTTAAATCTTAACATCTGGAAAGTGGTCTCCCCTCCGGATTGAGTTGTATTTACCTGCAAAAAAGGGGGGGAAAGGAAGCTAAAATCTGCTGCTTAAAACCTGGGAACGGACTACCCCTAGACAAGGAATGCCGTTCAGTGGAAAGCCTATTGGTAAGCAGAGGATTTTTGACAGCTAACTCTGCAGAAGAGATACAGTGTTTTTGGACTTCTCCTGGCTTCTCCTGGACTTCTCCTGCATCCTGTTCAAATGCACTGAAACTGTTGTTTTTAAGTGAATTGGGGGACTTATAAAGACCATCTTTGTTCTTAAAAGTTGCAAGCTTTGGCTGTTACTGTGTCCCCCTAGAGGAGGCTGGACATTGTTACAATAACAACTGGGTTAGAGGAAAATTCCATTCCAAAACAAACTTTCAACTGTGGGAACGACCTTGAATTCTCATGAGAGTGTTATGGCAGATGGGAAAGGAAAGATAGAGCTGGTGCAGGAAAAAACTACTAGGTCTGGCAGACACTATCGGACAGATACTGCGCAGCAGCGAAGGGCTTCAACATCTGGAGCATCTGGAACATCAGTGGCTGCACCCCCACAGGTCAAACCAAAAGTTATGTCGTCCGAAGACGTTTTGGCACATGCACTTGGAAAAATTAATGAATCTTTGGAAAATTTAGCTAAGCAGGTAGCTGAGACTAATAAACAAGTAGCTGAAGCATCAGGTAAAATTGATCTGAATACTACAAGTATTAATAATTTGGGACAGAAGGTGAACACCAATACAGAGTCTACTGAAAAATTATTACAGGAATCTGCTTCGACCCGAAAGATAGCCGAAGAAGCAAAAGATATTGCAACTGCTATTCAAGAGAAGATACCACCAGTATATAAGAAATTGGAGGACCACGATTTGACATTGTCTATGATTGAATTGAAAGAGAGACAAAGAAATTTAAGAATCAGGGCTGTACCAGAACGGGAGAAAGATAACCTGGCTGACTTTCTTACACAGGAATTTACAGACTTTTGGCAACAGGACTTGGGGAAGGAAGAATTTAAGATAGTGAATGCATTTAGACTTGGAAGAGGACAAAGCAGGAACAAGGTGAGGGACTGCTTGATTACCCTTCGAACAAAAGAAGAGAGAGACAAAATTTTGAATTTGCACTATCAAAAGACTTTGGAAATTTACGACTCAAGTGTGGTGATATTTAAGCACATTCCAAAACATCTTTTGGACTTAAGGTTTAACTACGGAGACCTAGTTGCCCTGTTGAAAAGAAATAGAATTCTTTTCAGGTGGGAATTTCCTCAAGGCCTATCCTTTAAATACAAAGGAAGAAAGATAAAAATAAGATCAGTTAATGATAAGGACAGGTTCTTGAAAGATCACGAAGAAGACCTACAGAAAGAAGCGGAATCTGGAGAAGAGCCAAAAGGCATACTAGACATAGCAAACTTATCTTTTGGATTGCACGGCCCAGAGAAAGAGACACCATCTACAGAACAAGAACAGACACTTGGTGCAGTTGGAGGTAAAGTGAAGTAACCCCATCATGGCTCTGCAACTGTTAAGCTGGAATTGTAATGGTTTGAACTCCCCTCGAAAGAGAAAAAGTGTTTTTCATCTACTAAAAAAGGAACAATTGGACTTGATTTGTTTACAAGAAACACATATAACAAGGCTACACAGGAAACTACTGATTAATAAAAGATTGGGACAGGAGTTTATCTCATCTGACAAAGTTAAAAAAAGAGGAGTTGTGATATATGCAAAGGAGAGACTATCACCGAAATTAATTTTTAAAGATGACCAAGGAAGATTTTTGGCAATTGAAATTCAAGTTCAAGGAGAGAAATTCTTGATAGTAGGAATTTATGCACCGAATGAGGGGAAATCTGAATTCTTTAAAAAGTTGCACGAGACTTTACTGGACTATTTGGATTACAATTTGATTTTGATGGGGGACATGAATGGAGTAGTATCTACAAACATGGATAAGGCACAAAGACAGGTAGTTACCAAGGATGGCAGACTACCGAAAACATTTTTTGAGATGACAGACAATATAGACTTAGTGGATATCTGGAAAGTAAAGAACCCCTTGGGAAGAGAGGGAACCTTCTTTTCTGAAGCCAAGATGACATGGATTAGAATTGACCAAATATGGATAACTAGAGGAATGGCACCAAAGATAAAGAAAGTAGAAATCTGCCCAAAAACCTGCTCCGACCATTTGGATGGCATGCATATTTATGGTATGATAAGGTCAAAGCACATAAAGCATTTAAAAATCATATTGTCAGGAAAGCACTGTTCAATGTTTGGATAAGATACAAGGATTTATTGGAAAATAAAACCCCAAGGTGGTTGTCACCGATGGAAGCGAAAGCTCTGAAAAGGCTCAATATGGAGGCCAAATGGCCGAAATATTGGGAAATTTTGGAACAAGAAGGAGACAAATTGAAATTGCAGAGTTTCGAGAAACTAAAAAACAAAGTGAGAGATTGGCTTCATTATTATCAGATAATGGAGGCATATAATTTGGATAAGAAAATTGGCTTCCAGGTGGAAAAATCAAAACTAGAAACAGAACTGTTAGAACCCAAAACTAAGAATTTGTCAAGAATGTATAACTTGCTGTTGAAATGGAATACTCAGGATGAAACGGTGAAATCTGCTATGATTAAATGGGCACAAGATGTTGGACATAATATTATGTTTGCTGACTGGGAACAGTTATGGACCACAGGTATGAAGTTTACGGCATGTAATGCCCTAAGAGAGAATATTATGAAAATGATATACAGGTGGTACATGACCCCAGTCAAGCTTGCAAAAATCTATCATTTGCCCGATAATAAATGCTGGAAATGTAAAGAAACTGAAGGTACATTCTTTCACCTTTGGTGGACGTGCCCAAGGATTAAGGCTTTCTGGGAAATGATATATAATGAACTGAAAAAGGTATTTAAATAGACCTTCTTGAAGAAACCAGAGGCCTTTCTTCTGGGCATTGTCGGCCAATTGGTGCCAAAGAAGGACAGAACTTTTTTTATGTATGCTACAACAGCAGCAAGAATACTCATTGAAAAGTATTGGAAGACACAAGATCTACCCACTTTGGAAGAATGGCAGATGAAGGTGATGGACTATATGGAATTGGCAGAAATGACTGGCAGAATCCGAGACCAGGAAGAAGAGCCGGTGGAAGAAGATTGGAAGAAATTTAAAGACTATTTACAGAAATATTGTAAAATTAATGAATGATAGAATGATGTTGGATAGTAATTAAGCGGTTTCCAGCTGTAATGCTCTAAGAGAATATGAAAAAAGGGTTATAAATGGGTTAAAATCTAATGGTAAGGATTTGCTGAACCAATAAATTGAAGTGGAATACAAAAAAGGGAGGTACGAGGAGGTCCGGGAAACAAGCTAAAGGAAAATAAGGAATAGAAAATATGTGTGTTTTTAACTGTTTTTATTTTGTATTTTTCTCTTTTCTTTTTCATTTTTACTGCAATATTTCAAAAAATCTTAATAAATATCTTATAAAAACAAAACAAAATGAGCCCATCTAGATAAAAAGCCTACAAGGGGGAGATGTTTGCCCTCTCCTGTAAAAAATGGTCCAAAGGTCAGCATGCAGCTGTGACTCAGAGAGTGGCATCCCGCCTGCAAAGGCTGAAGCCAGCCAAGTGCCTCCGTATGGTGTGAGGTTTTTAAAGCATTCTCTTTTCATCTCCACTGTGCCAAGTTCATATGCCAAAGTGCTCTGTCAACGCAGAAGAATGACTGCGATGCTTTCGAAAACAAAAAAAACTATCCAAATTCTCCCAAACTGTAATTGAAAAACGAAGAAGTTTAGAAAACTATGAGCAGTTCCATTAAGGCAAATCAGCTTTTAATTCCAAGGACATGGATGTGAACACTGTTGTCAGAAAGCCTTTGTCAGCATGCTTGTGGACTACACAGTCATAAGCAGCAAGTGCCAATCCCTGGTACAAGAATCTTCACACAGAAGCTACAATCACATGGATAAATAGGCAGCAGTGTTAAGTACCGGTAATTAATCAAGGGTTGCTTTTTTTAAAAAGGGATCATTCAATTTACCTTGAATGGCCACTAGACATGATGGCTATTTTCTACTTCCACTGTCAGAGGCAGTATGCTTCTGGATGCCAGTTGCAGGAATCACAAGTGGTGAGAAGGCAGTTGCACTGAGGTTCTGCTTGCCACTGTGAGGACAGAGTGCTGGATGATGGGCCTTTGGCCTGATCCAGCAGGCTTTTCTTATGTTCTTACTACAGTGGTGCCTCGCAAGACGAAATTAATCCGTTCCGCGAGTGTCTTCGTCTAGCGTTTTTTTCGTCTTGCGAAGCAACCCTATTAGCGGCTTAACGGATTAGCGCTATTAGCGGTTTAGCGGCTATTAAAGGCTTAAAGGCTTAGCGGATTAGCTGCTAAAAGGCTATTAAAGGCTTAGCAGTTTAGATAAAGGGGGGAAAAGCGAAAAAAAAACCTCAAGACTCGCAAGACATTTTCGTCTTGCGAAGCAAGCCCATAGGGAAATTCGTCCTGCAAAGCAACTCAAAAATGGAAAACCCTTTCGTCTAGCGGGTTTTCCGTCTTGCGAGGCATTCGTCTTGCGGGGCACCACTGTATACCTTGCACTGCACAGTTCTGATACTTTTTATGCAAAAATGTAGGCTCATCCTTTTCCCCACAAGGAGTATTTTTGTCCCACAATGAAGGTTTTACTAAGCTATCAAGAATTCTTTCTTGATCTGAATAGAAGTAGCCTGACCTTGAGTGGTGCACAGAGGCATTCTGAAAAGTGAAAAGTTAGACATAAGTCTAACCATGTGTAGGGCCAGCCCAGCAATCAAGGCAAACTGGGTAACTGCCTGGAGTGCCAAAATGTAAGGGCTGCAAGCCTCAGCTGTGTAAATGTCTTGGAGAGAAAAAGCCACTGCCTGAACTTTTAAAGGAGGTACAAATGAACCATCTACTTAGCAACTCATCAGCTGGACTCATATCCCCTGCATTCTAGGCAAGAGCACTGAAAGCCTTCTGGTCTCTTATCAGATGCCCAGTGTGTAAATGTCATTGCAAAGGGGAGAAAGCAAAGAAGAGGAAAAGATATTAAACATTAAAATGAGAAAATGGTAACTTGGGCAGTCTGTGATAATCTAATGCACTGTTTATCATTATGCTCCTAAGAGGATACAATAAGGCACAATGGGGGAACAACAGCAATTCTGATTAACTGAAGGGTAACAAAAATTATTGTACCATCCTTAAACCAGTGAGAGTAACAGCTTATCATGAACATGGTCTCAGGTATTCTCCACAGATGAACACTATCAACTGGGACACAGTTTGCTCTGTTCTAAAGACTCTATCAAAACTGAGCGAGAAGGGTCAGCAACAGCACACAAATATTGACAGAGTCACTACTACAGTCCTCCTAGGGAGAAACAGCCAGACTAGTGGCTTTTTCAAAGGCAACTTTTCCATTTTACTCAATACAGGAAGAAATTGGTTAGCCACCTTTTTATGTGGGGCAAAGCTGTGAAGAAATGCTTTAAAGCTCTCCATTCTGCAATCTGTTTTCCTGAAGCATGCCAAACTTCACACGCTATTAACACGCACAATTTTTGACACCTAGTCTAATCCCCTGTTGGAAATAACATGACAAAGTGGCCCTGCCCTTTAGAGCCTTCTCAAAGTGGCACAGGGACACTTTGCAAAGTTTACTATCTGTCCTTACATTGCTCATGCAGAAATGGTTCAAAGAGTGTAAAGTTGCATGCCCAAGCACAGAGGGCTGTGCACTTCCAAATAAGTAATACATGGAAGGCTTCTCAGGAATAAAATAGCAAGTGCAGTTTGCAGTGACTCAGTCCAATGACACTGTCAACAGCAGGCGGAAGTTAGTGATTTTAAGGGAGGAAATTAGAAGGCCAAAAAAATCTTCCATTCCTAGCAGGTTCTCTGAATGCCTGAAGCCTGGGCTCAAGGGTCATGTCTAAGAGGTTTTTCAGTGTGCTCCTGAAAAGAATTGGTGGAAGTCTTTGTTTGTAAAGCTCAAGCCAAGGGACCTCAAAGACAGCCAAGCTTACACATACAGGATGCCTTGTTCAGAACAAGACCAGGTATGCATTCATTGTACAGTGAGAGGCAGAGCGAAGGAAGTACATTTCCTTGAAAAAGATGTAATTCAAGAATAATACACTGGAAGAAAAGGTGCACACTGTTCTAGGCAAGTCCTCTAGTATTAGGCTGTGCACACACAACCATTCATCCTAGAATCAATGAAGACTTTAGTGTACTGTTTATTTCTACCTAATCCACATATAATCTAGATCTATTGCATATTTGTTGCCCCTAAAAAGTATTTCTTGGGAAACTGGTTTCATTCTGAAAATAAAAGCTCATGGCAGATTCTGCATTACTTTGCAGGGTCTCCATTTGAAAACAAACATAGGTTGTCACAACAATGGGGGCTGCATCCATCAAGAGCTCATCCAGACTTCCTTTTGTGCTATGTTTCTAAACACAGGTCCACACTTTAAAGAGCTGTGTCTGAGCACTCCCTTTCCATGCAAAAACCCAGTCTTTACCACTGAATCAGAGCAAACAGCAATCCACAGAAAACCCAAATTGCCAGTCACTCTGATTCAGTATTAAAGAATGAGTTCTTCTGGGGGAAAGTGGGGAAGGAAGCACTCGGACATGGAGCTTTAAAGCATGGAGCTGTGTCTAGAACATGGAAAGGAAAAGGTAAGTGTGGACATGGGCGTATCCAGGATTTTTGTTAGGGGGAGGCAGGACTTTGTTGGGGGTGGGGACAGGGCTTTAATCAGAGGTGGCAGAACCAATGTGATTGTTCAGTTAGTTAAGTTTTTCTATTGTTTTACTTGATCTAGGGGGGCAGCCCCCTGTCCCCCCGGCTACACCCATGAGTATGGATAAGCCCCAAGTGTATCCTATGACTGCAATCACCACTTCCTTCTTCATGCACCTAGGCCATGTACAAGGAAGAAAAGGCATGGACAACCTAATAGAGGGGAGGGTTTTCAGATGTGTAGCGAGTACCTTGTGGACAGCAGAATCTAAAATAAAAGCAGACTGAACATAGCATGTCGAGGACAAGCATGAACTATTTCAGGCTGATAAAAACTACATTTTTTGCACTACAAATGGGTTAGTGTGTACACAGCCTTAGAAATGGCATGGCTTTCAGAAGCCACAGTTCCCCATCCTATCTACACTGGATGACAGGACAGTGGCATGGGATTTGATGGGCTCCCCGACTCCATCCCATAGTCAGTTGCTTGTACTCAGCATTTTCAGCAAGTTTTTGGGAACCAGCAGGATGGAAGAGAAAGTAGCCCATGGAATTTTCCCGTCTCCTGCTTTGTCCAAATTATATGTCAGTTCATCAGATTGCTTTGTTCTTCACACACATCAGTGACATGAACACAAACATCTAAGACTAGCTTATTGAAAGGTCCCCCCTTCTTTTTAGAATGGATTTGGCAAACTTCCAATGGGAAGAGGGGGATGGAGGAGAAATCAGGGGGAGGTTTATGCATCTCTGAAGGTCTCTTCCATAAAAATGCATTCTGGCTCTCCAAAGCTCCTGCTACAAATCAGCTCCCAGCCGTTCCCTTCCTGTGCCGACCTGCTGGAGTCTGCTGTTATTCTTGGCAGGGTGCCCCAAGGAAGAAAAATCACATCCCCCTCACAACACACACACACCCTACCCCCATCTCCCAGCGACTGCAGAAATGCTGATGAGATGACACCTTCCAACATCCTTCAAGGTCAGGAAAGGAAAGTTAGAGAACAGTTGAGAGGGTTCTTTTTCCTTTTTTAAAATGCTTGTTATTGCTATGCTCAGGCGTTTCTCCCTTGCAACGCTGCAGGCTCCCATTTAACAAAGCAAAGTGCCAGGGTAACAAACTCATCCCATCTCTCTCTCTGCCCCCCCCTTCTCCACATCTGCAAGATGGAGCATATATGACTTTTGTTCCCCCATTGGCTAACCCATCTGCATAAACAGTGGTCTGCCAGCCAATCCAGGAATAGCTCAAACTTGTCTCTACCTTGATTTCAGATACCAAGTCATTAGAGTCCCTGTTGTTTCAGCTTACTGACCTAGCCAGCAAAAGGAAAACCCCATCTGTATATCATTAGATATTAAGTTGTAAAGGCTTTGCAGTGTTAATAAAAATGTACTGCCCCCCACCCTCTCAAGGACCAATATCCAGGGTCATGTTGCAATGATCTCAAATTTCACTTTTAAAAATATTTATTGCCCTTGAGGCAGCAGAGGAGAAGAGATAAATGTGAAATAAGCTAAAATGCAGACCTAGAAAGGCAATGGAAAGAGCCTGCATTTTAAACATCTTGGAATTATTAAAGCAATCTCATGATTCTATAAACACAAAAGATGAACATGTGAAGCTGCCTTATACTGAGTCAGGCCATTGGCTTATCTTGGACAATACTGTTTACTCTGACAGGTAGCAGCTCTCCAGGTTCACAGGCAAATGGTTTCTTTCCTATCCCTGCTGAGTAGCTTTAACTGCTCTGCCTGTAAGCTACACACTGGAAGTGCAACAGCAATGGTCATACAGTGTGTAACTTAAGGGTTAATTATGTTAGTGTTGAAGGTGATATTGCTACTGCCAGGCTGAGTGGCTACTGCACCCTGATTGGCTGTGTAGTTATGAACGAGTTTTTCCTCAGTATGTTTCCCTGCTATGTACAAGACCTGAAGCAAGAAAGGCAAAACATCCCTATTTATACTTCTCCTTAAATTATACACTGTGTTTTGTTCAGTTTTCCTCAGTAAAGTATCATCAGTGTTTCTTTTCTCTCTGGACTCCAGCTGCATAGTTCAAATTTTCTAATTTTCTAGTTCTGCTGGATCTCTTAGCGGCTTTTCACACCATCAACCATAATGTCCTCCTGGACCATCTAGAGGGGCTGGGAGCTGGGGGCACTGTTATACAGTGGTTCTACTCCTTCCTCCTGGGCCGTGTTCAGAAAGTGGGGGGGGGATGAGTGTTCAGACCCGTGGGCTCTCACTTGTGGGGTGCCTCAGGGTTCTGTCCTCTCTCCCCCTCAGAAGGAAATGGAAAGTACAGACGTTGATAATTTTGTTATTATCAATGGCCATTCACACAAAAAACTGCTGTTAACACAGACATCCTGGGATCGATAAGCTAATTAACACATATAGTGTGATGAACATTCATTTGTCCTGATTTAGATCAAGTGAGAGCACTTAACCTCAGCGAGATCACCTTGCAGTCTCCCAAGTTCCTTTGTTCCACCTTAAGGTCAGTTGCACAGAGTCTTATGAGGTATTATCAAGTGCATATCAGAGCTTTAGGATTGTGCATTTAAAGTGGATTAAAGCACTCTGTCGCCATAGCACAACAAACAGACCCTGCAGTCAGAAAAGTGACAGGGAAGTGCACTGAAAAGTGTGGGATGAAAAACTGATTGATTAATGGAAAGATACAGAAATACCCTTCAAGGAAATCAGGTTGCATGCAGAATGAATGATCACTGTCATATAACGTCCCCACAAACAAATGCTCAATAAAGACCAGACATAGTCATAGTCTAACCTCTACATAAGCTTTGTGCAAGCAAATCAGGATGCATGTTCAAAAAACAGGTGGGTGGGAGGAGCCCTTTGTCTGCAAAAAGGACAAACACAGATCAAAGTAATCAGTTGCTGTATGCCAGTAGAAAAGGTTAAGAAGGGCACCGGCAATTTTTGCACTGCACTAAAGATGGACAAATTGATGCAGAACTGCACACATATTTCACTGGCTACATATAACAGCTTTATATGCTTTAGGCTGAAAAGCATTTTGGAAAAATCCATCCCCATGACTGATTGATGCCATTTCCAGTGTGCCTGAGTCTATTTCTGTTATAGCCCTGCCCTAAAGAAGCCATCTGCAATCTGTCAAAATTAAGGAACCTTTAAAGAAAAGACAAGAAAAAAAGAAAACTTCTGAGAGGGAAATATTTGAGGGCAGACGTGTTTTTCATGTTGAACTGTGAAAACATTACTTTCATGTTTGCAAAATGAGCAAAAGCAACAGCTCTGGTTTATACCAATCCCGTCCCCAAACAGGTGCTTTCTTGCTAATGAGTCTAAAGCTTAAATGCTTAGAAAGTTACAGACCTGACCTCAATTCTTACACAACTTCTTAATAGAACACCAGGCAAGAAGAGCTCAAGAGAACCAACTTCACAATTCAGCCTTACAGTATGCAGAATAGGAACTGTTCCTTAATGGGAACTCAATAATTGACCAATTAGCTGCATAAGGAAGTTTTTACAATTTGTTTGCCAGTCTGAATAGAGTTTTTCAGCAAGCCAAGATGGACAAGCTGAAGTACTTGGTCTTAAAGAAGCATAGATACAGTGGGCACAATGCATGCAAACCTGGTGGAATGTAGAGAGAGAGTGGGGCACACTATTATCACTGGATGCATTCTCTATACGAAACAGAGGTAAGGATGTACTAGAGGTAGTAGACAGTTCTCTCAATGGAAGGATCAAGAAAATGGAGTCTCCCAAGGATCAGTATTGGGACCTGTGCTTTTTAAATGTGTTCATAAATGATCTAGAGTTGGGAGTGAGCAAAATCTTCCTCACCAAAGCCAACCATTGCAGATCAAATTGCTGGTATGTTTACCCTGGTAAACAGTGCAGTCACTTGACTGTTAGTATTTTCAGGAATGCCAAAGGTGAAGTGTGTAGTCCAAAAGGTGCCCCTCAAATGATTTTGGAGATACAGCTCTTGGATTGAGCATAGCTAGGTACAGTCCAGGAGTTTTCACACTGTTATGTACCGAAGTTCTCACCCTGGGCCAGCAAGGGGATACTGTAGATAGTTATGCAAATGAAGGATCGAAAGTGACGTTCAGTGATTGGATAGTTTTAGAAAGTTGCTAGAGTTACGTTGTTCTGGAGCTCTATATAAGCAGGCTGACTGAGCTATTCAGTTCAGTTCTGTTCCAGCTTACAAATAAAGAGCTGCTTTGGAAGAATCACTGTGTCGTCTGATATGTTCACCCACAACTTAACACGCACCACCATTCTCTGTCTGCAGCACTGCAAAGCATCCTTGAAGGGCTTCATCTCTTCAGTTATATAATGAAGCTGTTTGGGATGGGAACATGTCTTGAGCCAGCAATCCTAGCAACCCATTTCCAATTTATGTAATATGCCACAGCTTCCTAGCTTGAGTGGTCCTGGAATTCCCCTACTCAGACATCTCCCCCAACACCCTTTGGCACTGCCCACACTCAAGCTATCTGCCATATGAAACCAAGTGCCTGGTTCAATACATCCAGAAGGAAGTCACCTTGTTGCAGGGAATTTTGGCATTTGAAATACAACCACTTTTCTTAAAGGAGTGTGGTGAAGAAGCCCTTCAAGCTCATTCCTTTTGGGGCCTAGGTTGAATTGTCATAACCAGCCTAGCTTTTTAAAATGTCTTCACAGATGTTGAGAGCTGTAAAAATATATCCCACTCACCATGGAAAGATCACCTGGGTCTTGTTGGCATGGTGTCTTATGGCAGGTGTGTAGGCTACCCCATGTGGTGTTGGGCAGAGGGTTCTAATGAAAAGTTTGTGCTGAACTTTGTAGCTGCTGCTTGCGCTGCTGTCAGACAGAAAATGCACCAAAAAAACCGGGGTAGAGTGCAGGAGAATAAATAAAACCCACATCAATTCTTTCCTCAAGAGTACCACCCCTCTATGTTCCATTAATGTTCCCTTTGCAGAGCCTGGGAACATTAGATAGACGAAACATTGGTTATGACAATAACGGCTATCAGTCACTTAATAATAATAATCTTGGTCAATTAATAATACACAATTTAATCTATAATCAATCTATTAAATCGGCATGTTTTTGGACAGTAGCTCTGATGGAAAGAAGCAACCTTTTTATTGCTAGACAACAAAATGCAAATATTACAGCAGGCAAAATCTTGGAAGATGCAACATCTTGTTTGCATTCTTTCCTATGTGAAATTGAAGGACAAATGCCTCGTCTTAAGATGAGGCTACCCATGCTATAAGGAAAAACTAAAATGAGAAATAATTTTACATCAGTAATGTCTACAATGACAGGCAGCTGCTGTCCAGGATTTCTGAGAATTCTCTCCCAGCCCTACCTTGAGATGCTAAGGATTGAATTTGGGACCTCCTGCATTCAAAGAAGACCATAGAGAAGACTATAGAGCTACAGCTCTTCCTCAAAGGAACTTCCTTGAACAGGCACATGATCACTTTAAAAATTGCCTATTTGGTTTTATATTTGCACACATTTAAGTGAATTAGCACATGCAAATGAGCATCAGCCGCCGCCACCACCCCTCTTCCTATCTCTCTTCCATATGCTATTGGTGTCAGTATGCTGGGAGGGACTAGGAGAAAAAGAGGACAATCATCTGAGGGCCATGAACTGCTGAGGAAAGTGCAGCAGCAAATATACAACAGCTCACACTCTCTCTCATTTGGCTCCTAGGTCAGCAGCTATTACCATTTTGCACAGCTGCTGGGGTGGCACTATGCCCATTACACATGCTCTAGGACTGGCAGGGAAATTATGGTGGTTTCTGGAGCTTTGGGCCAGTTTAGGCCCTCTGGTGTCAGCAGGCTAACACAAGCTGTCATGTCCCTGCTCTTTGGGGGAGGACTTGGAGCTTCCCAAAGCAAGTGCTACAGAGGAGCAGGCCATTTCAGTGGGGCCAAGCAGGAGAATGAAGGGCCTTCATAAGTCATGGCACCCTAACCAAAAGGCACAGGATGTACTTGTACAGAATCAAAAATGGAGGCTGAGAGCAGCCAGAGTGTGGGTGAGTTGGCAACCAGACACAAGTGCCTGCCTGAGGAACAAGACCAATTCTTCAGGCAGTCCAGATGGCCTGCAGCTTTGCTCTGGGTGGGGTACTGAAGGATCAGAGTGAAATTCCTTCAATTATTGGCATAGAGTGCTGGAACAGTATCCATGCAGTAGCTCCTTGACTTTTCTTGTGACCTGGTTCTTAACTGGACCATGCATTCACCACCACCTCCATGTTTTGACTCTGGACTGCTTCAGGGCCTTGCCTCTCACATTGCCACTGTGTTTTGACTCTGGACTACTACAAGACCTTGTTTTTTAAAAAAAATATTGATCCTGTGAGCAGACTTTGGGAACTGCGTGGTTCAGTTTCACCTGAAACAAGACACAAGCTCAAAGACAAGGGTCCTGACATGAGAACCTTTTCATTCATTCATTCATTCACTCACTCACTCACTCACTCACTCATTTAATTATTTATAAACTGCACCAGACAAGGTGGGGTACAACCTAAGAAACACAACTGTTTGGGGGTCCTACTCTAAAGGTATGTCTGAACAGTAGTTTATTAAAAAAAAACCTGCAGAGACAACTCATGCTTGACTTCTATTGGCCAGCGGTTCCACAGAGCAGGGCCTACCACACTAAGGGCTCAGTCCCCAGGGGCATGGGGGTCCCCCAAAAGAACGCCAGCTGGAATTTCTTATTGACCAAGGATAAAGAATCCAGTGGTTTGTCCAGGAAAGCTGAGCCACAAGTCAGGTTCCAGAGACACATTAAGCTGAACTATAGCATAACGAAAGGAAGGTGCGGTAGTTGTCAGGACTATTAAGGAGGTCTCTCTGGCAATACTTTTGGCTCCATTGCCTCTATCCTGTCTACCCACTCACAATAAAGCAACCTATTGGAGCAAGTGTCTGGCTTTGACAGATTTAAAACACTCTGCACCTCAGCTTTTGCAAGTTTCCTAAATGTCCACACACATTTCCACTTTCAGAATTATGAGGCTCCAAGATCAATTACACAAAAGTATAAGCATAGAAGACCAGCCCTCTGAACTCCAGCTGGGGTGTTTGCTTGTTTGTTTTTCCTGCTGACACAGCCATAGGCTGAAGGGCAAAGTCCCGGCATAGGAGAAGCCCAGCAGCCCCACTCTGCTTTAAAAATAAAATAAAATCAGCTTTCTATTATTGAACCAGACTCTTCTTGTAAAATATTGCAGCTAATATATTCTCCTTCCAGTCTCTGCCTTAAAACATCTCAAGGCACTTTCTCTCTCTCAGAGAATCATGTTCTATTATTCTCTAAGGTCTTCTAAACCCTCCATTCCCCAATTTCACATACTATACACATAACTGTGGAGCCAAAGCTGATTTAACCAGAGGAAGCTGCCTTATACTCAATATTGTCTAATTACTTTTTTCCAATTTGTTACCTATTCTATCCTGGCATTTTAGTGAGCTAGAAAGCAGGTGGGCCCAGCCTAACTAGTTATTTTTAAACAAGGGAAGGTGATCTACCTAGTTATTATTGGGTGATATCCCAGTAAGGGCTTATCCACACTTCCTCTTGTCCTGCTGCTTTTTCCAGGGGATAACCACTCGTTAGTGCTCAACTAGAGCAAACAGAAATTCAGGTTTTCGCCAGATTTATGTTTTGCTCTGATATAGCACAGAAGAGCAGGTTTTCACTGGGAAAGGAGAAGGGCAAGGGGATATCCACTTGGACCCATGCTAGAAAGCAGGTATGCTTTCTAGGAATGGGACAAGCAGAATTGTGGATCAGCTCTCAGTCATGCTCAGAGAAGATCCACTGATGTAGATGGGTCTGCATTGAATACAACATTGGATATCACCCATTATTTGGGAGGTTGCAACATTTAATCTTTTGTGTGTTAACAGAAAACAATAGAAGTGTTTAGAAAATTAACTAACATTTAACAAATTGTTTGCTGGGAGGTTAGATGATACTACATCAGTGAAAGTGTCACCCCACACTTTCCAGTGCATTTCTCTGTCACATTTCTTATAATAAAATGTCTGACCTTTTGAAAAAGCAGGTGTCTTGCTCTCAATCAACCATTATTGCACAGACTGAATTTGCCGGCATGTGACTGACTCCTACCTGAACATAGTGAATCCCATCCAAAGAATTGCTCTTTAGAATTTGGATAAGGAATTTTGAGGGAGCCCCATTAACAAGCATGCTATCTTGTACACAAAACTTTAATCTCTTGCCAGATTAATAGATTGCTTTCTGGTTTTTTTTCATATAAAAAAAACCAACACCATTATGCTTGGGCCCCCACCCCAAGCTTTTGCCTATCACAGCACATTATTTCCTCCTAAAGAATCCTGGAACCATAGTTTGTTAGGCAGGCTTCCTCAACCTCAGCCCTCCAGATTTTTTGAGACTACAGTTCCCATCATCCCTGACCACTGGTACTGCTAGCTAGGGATCATGGGAGTTGTAGGCCAAAAACATCTGGAGGGCCGAGGTTGAGGAAGCCTGTTGTTAGGGATGCTGGGAATTACAGCTCTGTGAGGTACATGTGCTTTAAATGTATCATGTGTATGCAGCCTAAGCATATAACCAGTTATTACTATTGTGTTTCCTATAAATGTCCTGCTTTACAAAGCCTTCTAAGCAAGACGGACATGAAATTGCTTAGCTCTACAGTTATTCCTTTCCTATCCTCCCCCCCCGCTTCACCATCTCTGAGGAGACAACACAGAATACATAATCTGTCAGCCAGCATCTCCTGAACTATAAGAAACAGCTGGTTCTCAGCCCAGAAAAAACAGAGAGGGGAGGGGAGGGGTTGGAGAAAGAAGAGTGAAGAGTGTTTTGCTCTGTCTTCTCAGCTGGATCGATTTCACCTTGGACACACACACACACAAAAGTCTGTTATGTGCTGAGTGTCACAAAAGGCTCTGTATCTGCTGAGATTTCACTGTAAGCTTGGTTCCTTAGCTGGACAATTAAATAAGCCTGCATCAAAGCACTGCTTCAAGGCAGGAACTGTCAGTGAAAATTTGGTATTCTGCAGAAGTATCGAATTTTCTGGCCTGAGTGGACATTACAGTCACCTGGTTGAATCTCAAGTTTCATTCTCTATCAACCAAGTTATACAAATGCAAATCATGCACTTGTGTTATCCAAGTTTTTTTGTAGGTTTTAGTATGGTCTGGTCATTGGTAGGGTCACATTGGTACTAATGGGGAGCAGACAGGGCAGATGTCAACCCTTGGCATCCTTGGACAGCTGCCAGGGCTCCAGAGCTTGGGCAGCACCATTGCTAATACCTATCCTGAGGTCCACATTAAAACAAATTTCTGGACCATCATTCCAAGCAGCACCAAATGGCTCAATTTAGCCACACTTTTCATTTCCCACAAGGCCACTGACCTAGCGGGAATGTAAAAGCGTGACTATACCACATCAGACAGCATTGCTCAGCAACAATAAAACTATTTGAAATACTATTATGTGTGGCTCCTCCTATCCCAGAGATTGCCAATGTAGCACCCCCGATTGTTGCTGGACTAGAACTGGCAATAACCCCAGGCAGAATGGCTAATGATAAGAGATGGTGGGAGTTGGACTCTAGGAATGACAGGAAGGCAACAGGTTCCCCACCCCTGCTCTAAGAATTTTCACTACTTCCCTGTGTTTTGGTTTGGGAAGCGTGCCACCATAGATCAAAAAGTTTACCCCACAAAGCACACACATGCACACATTCCACAAGGCTTATCCTTTGGAGTCATAGTGGCTGGAGAATTCCAGCTATTCCAGAATGATTCTCTCCCTCTCTCTTGGCTACAACTCTTGTCAGATGAACTATAAATTATGCTGCTCTCTTCCCTTCTACCTTCAACACAAGTGGAGCTTTTGACTCCTTTTATGACCTAAGGGCTGGAATGCTAGCTGCGCTGATGGTCAAGGATGTATCCCTAGTTTAAAGGTTCTACTAAGCACTAGGAATTTCTCATCTTGTTCTTTGATTATCAAAATAATCATAACCTGATGGTATCTTGGAACCTAAGGGGGCTTCCAGATTGGTGTTTATTCTGGGATTGGTGCTCCTCATACAAGCAAGGGTTGTTGTTGTTGTTGTTGTTGTTGTTGTTGTTGTTGTTGTTGCAGTGTCCACAGGATAGATTTATGGGATAGATTCCAGGTGTATATAACTTTTCTAATTTAAGTCTGCCTTCTGGGATCCAATTGTGAACAGAATGTGTGAGTAAACTCTTTTTATACTTTTACAGAAGACTGTGTTCTATCTTATCTTTTTATGAGGGGCTATATGGGGAATTAGGGATGCGGGTGGCGCTGTGGGTTAAACCACAGAGCCTAGGGCTTGCCGATCGGAAGGTCGGCAGTACAAATCCCTGAGACAGGGTGAGCTCCCGTTGCTCAGTCCCTGCTCCTGCCAACCTAGCAGTTCGAAAGCACGTCAAAGTGCAAGTAGATAAAAAGGTACCGCCCCGCGTGAAGGTAAACGGCGTTTCCGTGTGCTGCTCTGGTTCGCCAGAAGCGGCTTAGTCATGCTGGCCACATGACCCAGAAGCTGTACACCGGCTCCCTCGGCCAATAAAGCGAGATGAGCGCCGCAACCCCAGAGTCGGCCACGACTGGACCTAATAGTCAGGGTTCCCTTTACCTTTTTATATGGGGAATTACCTTTAAAACGTATTATAGAGGCTTTAGCGAGCCTGAGCAAACGCATCCGCTGTAAGTTTAAAAAGGGGAATGTTACTCTGCTAAATTGTAGAACTTGTTAACACAAGTTGGAAAGGATATTATCAAACAATATATCCTCTCCGGCATCCCTGAACATTCCCACACGTTGGCATCAAACTGCCAGCATGTCTCCCTCCACCTCCCCATTTAATCCAAATTCATCCTTTCTGCAGAAAATCCAATGAATTGGGGTGGGGAGACCTCACTGACATTGACCCATTTGCAGTATCTTAATGACCCACATACAATATTATGCTTCAGCCTGGAAACACCCTTAAAAACTACAACAAGCTTCAGGTCCCATGGCTGTCCACCAATTAACAATTCTTTAAGCACCAAAATGCACTCTGTTTTTAAAAACTGCTCAGTGACCCTTCACTACTTACTGTAAATGAACATCACAAAAAATATATGTCTCTGAATTTTGAAGAACTTTTACTCTTAAATTGCTATTTAACAACAACAAATTCCTTGTTAAAAGAAAAGGCCACCTTTAATATTTTATCTTTTCCATCAAATTTGGGATTATGCATGTTGCAAGAACACACACAAAAATGCATACAGAAAATAAACAAATGTTAGAATCATAGAACTGTAGAGTTGGAAGGGATCCTGAGGGTCATCTAGTCCAATCCCCTGCAATGCAGGAATCTCAACACATGGTCCCTCATCCAATTTGAAACCATATAGGACTATGCTTAACTTGGCAAATGTGCTAGCAGTTTTACTGCTGCACCACTAGTGTCGTACCCTGTGCAGTTCAAAAAAGGCACATTTGCAGCTACTTACCGGTACTTACACACTGCAGATGGTGACAGCAGTCACGAAATTAAAAGACACCTGCTTCTTGGGAGAAAAGCAATGACAAACCTAGACAACATCTTAAAAAGCAGAGACATCACCTTGCCAACAAAGGTCCGTATTGCTAAAGCTATGGTTTTCCCAGTAGTGATGTATGGAAGTGAGAGCTGGATCATAAAGAAGGCTGATCGCCAAAGAATTGATGCTTTTGAATTATGGTGCTGGAGGAGAGTCTTGAGAGTCCCATGGACGGCAAGAAGATCAAACCTATCCATTCTTAAGGAAATCAGCCCTGAGTGCTCACTAGAAGGACAGATCGTGAAACCAAGGCTCAAATACTTTGGCCACCTCATGAGAAGAGACGACTCCCTGGAAAAGACCCTGATGTTGGGAAAGATTGAGGGCACAAGGAGAAGGGGATGACAGAGGACAAGATGGTTGGACAGTGTTCTTGAAGCTACCAACATGAGTTTGACCAAACTTCGGAAGGCCGTGGAAGACAGGAGTGCCTGGCGTGCTCTGGTCCATGGGGTCATCAAGAGTCAGACACCACTAAACGACTAAACAACAACAACAACTTACACAGGATTGCACTGCCAGTGCTTTAGCCTAGCCGACTATAGCCTGAATTTATCCCCTGAGCTACTAGATCCCCACCACTATCTTAACACATTCAAAAGCTTTATGTGATTCCACTTTGGACAGAAAGCAGAACTAGTTCTGACCCTTAAAAAAAAAAGTCCATCCAAACTTTTTATCTGAAAGTTATTTTCTTCCCTATTCTCAATTATAACAACAGACAAGACAGTCAGTCACTCTCTTTCTCAACAGGGGATCTGCCTTTTGTTTTCTAAAAAACAGCACATTCGATTCTTTTAAATGCTGCAGTTGGAATGATTTATTTATTTTTTAAAAAAAGAATAAATGGATCTGTTTTTTTCTAGAGGATTACCTGCTGCACGGACAGTCAGGGCTTTGTTAGCACTTAATTCTGTGAAGCAGGCCTCTCATGGAGAGGAAGTCTCCCCAAAGACAACTCAGTCTCTGAGCTTCAGTGCACAGCGTGAGGTTATCGTGGCGTTAAAGCCTGATGGGCAAAACAGATGGCAAAACAG
The DNA here is from genome assembly GCF_964106645.2 of Podarcis pityusensis. Lineage (NCBI taxonomy): Eukaryota > Metazoa > Chordata > Lepidosauria > Squamata > Lacertidae > Podarcis > Podarcis pityusensis. The sequence goes on along the minus strand of NC_138033.1, from coordinate 50,948,400 downwards.
AGCACATGGGAAAGCCATCGGGAGACACAAAAACAGATCTGTAGCATTCCAGAAAGCAAGAGGCGATTTGGCAGCAGCAGCAGGCAGGGTGCAATGGGAGTTGCTGGGAGAGAGGAGATAAGGATCCAGGCTCTTTCTTGGACAGAAGAGAAATATATTGTCCAGTAATTCTGTGTCTGATGAAAACAAAATTGGGGCGGGGATGATTGCAGAAATAAAGAGAGTGACAAATTCCCAATTAAAATCACTCCCTCCACCCCACACCAGCTTTTAGGCCTTGGAGACGAAGCCTGAATTGGTACTGTGATGAATATGAGTTACTCGTGCGTAAACTGGTGCCTCTCTAGGCTAATTTGCCTTGTTAAACCTTTCTGACTGCACAGCCCTTTCTAATCATGACTGTCTCAGTCACTAGCAGAATCCGTCAGTGGGCGTTTCTTGAATCTCTTCCAACATAAGAGTTGTTTGACACCCAGTCTCCTCCGCCTCTCACTGCGCGGGAGCCTTCTGCGCAGGGAGGGCGTAGGTAGCGGAGGACCTGTCCCCTCCTCACTGAGTTCCAGTGAAGAGTCCGTGAGCCCTCTCTCCGATTTCCCCATCTGCCCACTTTTGTTCCTGGTGTTGCGCTTAAATGCTTCCCCCTCCACTGAGCTGCTTCTCCCCCTGCTGCTGGGTCCTTCTCCAGCATCATCTAGGAGCCTCCCCTTCGCCTCCCGCTCTGATGTCAGTTCCCTGACAGGTACCAACAGAGTCTTCCCTTCCAAAGCTAATAGCAGGTGTGGAAAGGCATTTTTTGTCAGGACCACAGCTGGAGAGAAAAGGGTGAAATCTCCCCTGCCCTGCACACTGTGGTCCCCAATGAATTCCCCCCCCCTCCCCAAAGCATCTGCTATTCCTTTTTGACTGACACAATTTCAAGGACATAGCAGAGTTGAAAAAACAGTTCAGAAAAGAGCAACCAAAATGATCAAAGGTATAGATTAACTCCCCTAAGAAAAAGTTTGAGGCTTTTTGGTTTAGAGAAAAGTGTGAGTAGTAAGAGGTGACATGATATGCATGGTATGGAGAAAATAAATGGAAGAAAAGTTTTTATCCCTCTCATAATACTAGAACTCAGGGTCATCCAATGAAAATGAATATTCATTGGGCAGAAGATAAATGGGCAGGCGTCCTTCCTCATTTTTAAAAGCATGTTACAGGCAAAGGAGTGGCTGGGAAGTGTACAGTATGTGGTCACAGATGCTCATATTGTGCTGTTATCTTTTACTTTAACATGTCTTTTCTTCAATAAAATGCTGCTTTTTCCCTAGTTTAGCATCAGGGCAGCAAAAACTCACACAATTTTATTCCGGTAGTGTTAAGATGTACATGCTCTGAGTATTTCTTTTTTAAAAACCAGGGTTAGTATTTTGTTGTTTGTTGCTCAGGAATACAGAACGGAAGGTGGCAGGAAGAAGAGAAATATTAATTACCGGTATGCTCACAACTACAGTAAGTAACAGTCACACAGTCATACAAAGCCCACCTCTTCATTGCTGGATAAAACCATTAAGTCCTGGGTCTAAAATTACCTAGCCATACCACTGCTTAGGGAGGCAATTATTATCGGGAAATCTGCATGGGCCCAGCACTGATGCTCAGAACCAATTTGGAGCATCTGTGGCTACATCTAACTAAAATATCAGGGGAGTGTCTGTCCATTTCATGTGCCATTCATCCTTTAAATTTTAAATTTCTTGGGGGAAAGCAAGACCCTACTGTTTTGCTTATTTTTGTTCCACAAAATATGCCTATCATGTCCTTCAGCTCTATTAACAGAAGCCCCAAGGCGGTTCACAACTTTTATGGAATAAAAATTACTGAATAAAACAAACAAGCATAAAATAAGCAAAGGAATGACTATCAAGATAACAAGAGACATGGTCACCTACTGTCAGGGAACTGCCATCGGAAGGAAGGGAGGTGAAAGGGCTCACACAGGTTGGGAGAGACTCAGCAGCTGAAGAGGGAACCAGTAGGGGGAGAGGAGGTGAGCTGAGGGAAAGTGAGCTGGAGGGATGGCTCAGAGACACTTCCAGCGAAAACAGTGGGGAGGTTTCAGGACCTCCTGTAGGGACACCCACTCCTCGCCGGAAACTGTCACGCAGAGAGTCCAGAAGACGTGTTTCCGTTAAGGAGCTTTTATGTTGGAAGCGATTCCGAAAGCAACCACTGTCGGAATCTGCCAGCGACTGACGGAGCCATGTTTAAGGGGCTCCGTTACAGACAGAGGTTTGCAAACTTGACCAAACTCTGAGGGACTTGGATTTTACACACAAGCAGCTCATCGTCCCATCACAGCATTCCGACAGTCTCCGTGAGCAGCTTGTGCAGGAGAAGGCATCATGAGCAACCCAGCCGGAACCGGAGAAGCAGGAGCTGGAGCGGGTCCAAGCCTGGAAGAAAGGTACCGGGCGTTGGAGGTCCAGCTAGCACTGCAGACGGCGAGGCTCGAGGAGAGGAGGGCTCAAGATGCAGAGAAGGGGAAAACCACCCCGCTCGCCAGAAAGTTGCCAGGATTGGTACAGAAGTTTGGGGGGGAGCCCAAGGACTATCATGCCTTTAGGACAGAGATGCAATATGCCCTTAATCTGCAGTTTGATGACTTTCCCGACGAGGAATCGCGGGTGGCTTTTGTGATTGGGCATCTCGAAAAGGGGGCGAAAGACTGGGTGAGGCCCCTGATGGCAACGAATAATGACATCCTGAAGGACACGAGGAAGTTTTTTCGTGCCATGGATCTGATGTTTTCCAGCGATATTGAGCAGGGAGTGGTACGCAGACAGTTAATGGCGTGCAAACAGGGGAGCCGATCTGTTCGTGAGTACTGGACTGAGTTTACCATGTTGATCCATAAATTGGGGTGGGATCTATCGGCGGAACCCATTCAAATGCTCTTTGAAGAAGGGCTTTCTTCGGCTGTGAAAGACGAACTTTCCCGGGCGCCCAGGGCGGAGTCTATGGACCAGCTGACCAAATCAGCGCTGACCATAGGAGCGCGCCAAGAGGCGAGAGCCTTGGAGAGGCGGGAAGGGAAGGGGGAACGTTGGAGGGAGCTTCGCATTCCAGAGATTCCAGAGCCACCGTTCCCGCCTGGAGAGCCGATGGAAATTGGAACAGCGCGCGCGCGCGCAGTTTCAAAGCCCAGTGAAGAGCGGAAGAAGGAGGGGAAGGGCGCCAAGAAATGTTATCTCTGCCAACAGCCAGGTCATTTTGCCAGAGTCTGCCCCCAAAGAAAGGAATGGCAAGGAATGGCGGGAGCTGTTGGGGAGAGGGAGGAAAAGGTACCGGAGCAAGTAAAAGCCAACGCCTGGCTGCCACCGTCAGGGCACAGCAGCCAGGCCAAAGAGCAGTGAAAGTGCCCACGCCGGAACCTCCTAAACCCGCCCTAGTGATAGAGGTGTTACTAGAGCTGCCTAACGGACACCCACTAAAGATAAAGGCGCTATTGGACTCAGGCAGCTCCTGCAATTTCATGAGTAAGGAGTTTGCTGCTGAGCACCAGATACAGACTATCCCTTTAAGTAACCCTTTGCAGGTGACCACGATCGATGGAAGGGAGCTGCTGGGAGGAGAAGTCAGCCAGCAGACCGTCCCAATGATAATGAGGGTAGCAAGACACACTGAGCTAATAGCGTTTAATGTGGCTACCTTGGGAGGAGCTCCCATTATTTTGGGGATGAGCTGGCTAGCGTTACATGATCCGCTAGTGGGCTGGCATCAGAGAGTGGTCTCCTTTGGGTCAGCACATTGTCTAGAACACTGCAAAGAGCGGGAGGCTCAAGGAGGGGCCAGAGCCACTCTAGCAGGGACGGAAGTAACGGAGAAGGGGAAGGTTCCCCAACAATACGCCGACCTGAGCAACGTCTTCAGCGAGAGGGAGGCAGACAAACTACCCCCACATAGACCCTTTGACTGTCAAATCAATTTACTCCCTGGGGCACAGCTCCCTGTAGGCAAGCTGTACGCCATGTCAGACAGAGAGATGCAGGAGCTAAGGGAGTTCATTGACAAGAACCTGAAGAGAGGGTTCATCAGAGAGTCCAGGGCGGTGGGGGGCAGCCCAGTGTTTTTTGTGGATAAAAAAAACACGGACAAACCTAGACTTGTAGTGGACTTCAGGGCCTTAAATGCAGTGTCAGAACCAGTGACTTTCCCGATGCCCAGAATTGATGACATTTTGACAAGGGTCAGGAAGGGAAAGATTTTTACTAAACTGGACCTGAGGGGGGCGTACAACCTGATACGAATAAGGAAGGGGGATGAATGGAAAACCACCATGTTCACCCCTTTGGGGGCATTTGAATATTTAGTTATGCCCTTCGGCTTACAAGCAGGCTCCGCGTGCTTTCAATCGTTTATGAACCACGTCCTGGGGCCTTTGCTTTACAAGAATTGTGTGGCCTTCTTAGATGACGTGTTAGTATATTCAGAGAATAAGGAGCAGCATGTAAAAGACGTCAGGGAAGTGTTGGGCAGACTGCAAGCCAATCAGCTGTGGGTGAAGCTAGAGAAGTGTCAGTTTCATGCCAAGGAGGTGGAATTCCTGGGGTACCGCTTGTCGGACAAGGGATTGGCCATGGATCCTGGCAAGGTCCAAGCGGTACTGGAATGGAAAACACCGAAAACAAGGAAGGATGTGCAAAGATTCCTTGGATTTGGAAACTTCTATCGGAAGTTCATCAGAAATTTTGCCCACTTGACAGCGCCCATTACGGACTGTCTCAGCAGTAAGAGGAAATTCGTTTGGACGGCGGAGGCGGAGCGAGCTTTTGAGGAGCTGAAAAGGGCGTTCGCTTCGGAAGAACAGCTCCTGCATGTGGATTTACAAAAACCGATGCGAGTGGAAACGGACGCATCAGACCGGGCTGTGGGGGCGGTGCTTCTGCAGCCTGGCAAGGAGGAGTCGGAGTGGAGACCGTGTGCCTTTTTTTCGCGAAAGCTGAACAAATCTGAGAGGAACTACACGGTGTATGACCGAGAACTACTAGCCATTCATGAAGCGTTCAGGAGATGGAGGCATTTATTAATTGGGGCACAACATAAGGTGCAAGTGTGCACAGACCACAAGAACTTAGAGTATTGGAGAACGGCACGAGTGCTCAACCAACGGCAAGTGAGATGGGCCCAGGAGTTCTCCAAATTCCACTTTGAAATGTGTTATGTGCCAGGTCCAGAAAATGTTAGGGCGGACGCTCTCTCACGCAAACCTGAATATTTGGAAGGGGAGGGGGCACCCGAAGAGAGACATGTCATCCCAGAGGACCGCTGGGTGTGTGGGGCGGCATTGGTGGGGCAAAGAGAACTGGTAGAGGAAACAGAGAATGATGAATACGCCCAGAATAAGCTCAGAGGTCTTAGGGGTGAGGGAGAGGAACCAGGGGGTTTCGAGGAAAGAAATGGAGCTTTGTATTACAAAGGGGCACTGTATATCCCTGAAGGAGACTTAAGGGGGAGGGTACTCAAGCAGTTGCACGACAGCCCCACGGCGGGGCATTTTGGACAACACAAAACCATGTGGTTGGTCACCAGGGAATTTTGGTGGCCTAAGGTGAGGGAAGATGTACGGGAGTATGTAAGAGGGTGCGAGCAATGCCAGCGAGCCAAAGGGGAGAGGCGGGCGCCGGCGGGGCTATTAGAACCCTTACCAACCCCAGAACGACCCTGGGAGGCAGTGTCGATAGATTTTATGACTGATCTGCCGAAGTCCAAGGGGAAAACAGCCATCATGGTGGTGGTAGACCTACTAACAAAGATGTGCCACTTTGTAGCCTGCTCGCATGCAGTCACGGCGGAAGAGACAGCGAAGTTATTTGTAGAACACATTTTTAGGTTGCACGGGGTGCCATTGAGGGTGGTCTCAGACCGAGGAAAACAATTTACTTCCAGGTTCTGGAGGAAGCTCATGAGCTTACTGCAGGTGGAGGTCAACTTTTCGACTGCCCGGCACCCTGAAACCAACGGGCAGGCGGAAAGAGCAAACGGGGTCCTCCAGCAATACCTGAGGTGTTATGTCAATGACAGAGAGAATGACTGGGTAGAAAAGTTGGCGCTGGCGGAATTTGCCTACAACAATGCCGAGAATGTGTCCACAGGGATGAGCCCCTTCTTGGCTAATTATGGGTGTCATCCCAGGGCTTTCCCAGGGGGAGAAGGGGAGAGATGGAGCGTCCCGGCAGCCGAGCATTTTGTAGAAGAAATGGAAGCAATCCATCGTCAGCTCCAACTCAACTTAGAAAGGGCGAAGGAAGAATACAAGAGGCAGGCAGACAAGAACCGAAGGGAAGGTGAAACCATAAGGGTGGGAGATAGGGTGTGGCTGTCAACCCAAGGGTTGCCGTTCAAAGGAGGTTGTAAGAAATTAAGACCCAGGAGATTGGGTCCCTTTGAGGTCATTCAACAGGTCAACCCAGTGGCTTTCAGGCTCCGGTTACCCAACCACATGAAACTGCACCCAGTATTTCACAGGTCGTTACTGTCACCGTATGAGGGGGGACGAGAAGGGATGGCCACTCGGGGACCGGTCATAGAAGAAAGGGAATGCAGCAGCCATGTGGCAGAAATCCTCGACGCCAGGTGGAAGGGGGATCAGGTGGAGTATTTGGTAGCGTGGGAAGGAGAACCGGAGTCAGAAAACACTTGGGTAATGGCAGAAGATATCAATGACGAGGTATTGATAGAAACGTTCCATCAAAGGTTCCCAAGGAAACCTCAGCCTGTGGAGAGGTTCCGGAGGGAATACTTTGGGACCACCGATGAGGAGGAGGAGTTGGAAGGATTCCCGGACTCGGAAGGGGAAGGGGAGAAGGACTCTGAGGAGGAGGAGTACTTCGAGACCAGGAACCGCAACAGGTGGAGAGAAGTGTTCGAGACATCGGAAGATGAAGGAAGTTCATTCCGGGGTTTTGCCTCCTCACCGCCTGTAGAGGAGGGGGCGGGAGGGGGTGAAGGGGGCCCTGGAGGGGAGGTGGATGTCAGGGAACTGCCATCGGAAGGAAGGGAGGTGAAAGGGCTCACACAGGTTGGGAGAGACTCAGCAGCTGAAGAGGGAACCAGTAGGGGGAGAGGAGGTGAGCTGAGGGAAAGTGAGCTGGAGGGATGGCTCAGAGACACTTCCAGCGAAAACAGTGGGGAGGTTTCAGGACCTCCTGTAGGGACACCCACTCCTCGCCGGAAACTGTCACGCAGAGAGTCCAGAAGACGTGTTTCCGTTAAGGAGCTTTTATGTTGGAAGCGATTCCGAAAGCAACCACTGTCGGAATCTGCCAGCGACTGACGGAGCCATGTTTAAGGGGCTCCGTTACAGACAGAGGTTTGCAAACTTGACCAAACTCTGAGGGACTTGGATTTTACACACAAGCAGCTCATCGTCCCATCACACCTACATATCTCAAAATTTCAGCCACTTACCAATTTGAGAGCCTTTTTGCCCCTCCCCCCACTCCGAAATACTGGGAGAGAAAAAATATCCCCCCAAAATTCAATTCAATCCATGTATGTGGAGTTGGTTGGTTGAATTATTTTATCTGTCAGATGCTGTGTGGTGGTTGCTCGTGAGTAACCAGGCAGGACTCCGAACTGACTTTTACAGGTTTTAATGTACAAACTATTTACAGTGCAGATACACAAAGTTCATGTCCGTCTTAGTCACTTGCAGAATCCAGGAGTGGCCCCTTCCAGCTTTCCCCCCAACATAAGAACTTAGACACCCCAAGCCTCCACCTTCTTGCATTTCACTCCTCTGTGCAAGCTGGGCAATGGAAGTGGTGTGCGTCCCTCCTGGCCAGCCCAGCTAGGTGAGGTCCTGGGGCTCTCAGCAGCATCCTCGAGCCCTATCCCACCTTGGCTGGCCCCTTCCCTCTCTTCTCCATTGGAGGTGTGGCTTTTCCCTTCGCTGGAAGAGGAACTGCTCCTCAGAAGCCTCGGAGGCTCTCTGTATCCCAAACGTCCCCCTGCCTCCCTCCCCTGTTCTGATGGCAGTCCCCTGACACTATCCAATGTAAAAGTGATCCAGGGAAGCTAATTGAAGTGCCACAGAAAGCTTTGTTTCTGAAAATTAAAAAAAAATAAATCCCAAGAAATTCCCCTTTGATTCCTGTATGGCGGTTCTTTTTTACCTTTTTTTACCTTTCCAGTGGAAAGTACCCAAGTCCTAAATTCAGTAGGAGTTTTCAAACAAAAACCGATCCAGGAAAAGGTTTCCCTTTCTACTATCATATGGATAGCTGTGGTATATTTTACTTATCCCAAGATACACTGAAATTAGACTTGTTGTAATAAAATGGCTTTTCAAAAAGGGCTGCAGGAAGGTCCATGTGAGTAGAGGTGTTGCCTAATTTGGAAGTATGGCAAACCACCTGAAAAAGCCACAGTATGGCACACCAACTGAAGCTGTGCAAAAACTGTCCTGGCCATAGCCTCTTCCTGTTTATTTAGTGGTAGGGCCAAATCATGGATCCTTTCCAAATTACAAGCTTGCTTCTAAGGAGGAGTGTGCACACTTCCAGAAGAGCATGAATGCCTGTTTCTAGGTTGGCCATCTATCCAAGCAATGTTAACACCCAATATTGTCTGGATTAAGCTGCAGACGCCCAATGATCACAAATATTGCTGGTCATGTATCTCTAAATCACCACTAAGCAAAGCCTTTTTCAGCCTTTCCAGGTTGGCCAGCTATCCAAGCAATGTTAGCACCCAATACTATCTGGATTAAGCTGCAGACCCCCAGTGATCACAAATATTGCTGGTCATGAATCCATAAATCACCACTAAGGAAAGCCTTTTTCAGCCTTCATCCTCATGTTATTGCAAAACTATATTTCCCATTGCAAACACATATAATAGATGCTGATTATATTTTATTACTGTAATATAACTGAAAAGCAATCATTTTGTAAACTCTAAAAGTTTTTTCTTTTACTACTTTGAGTATTGTGACATGAATGTATGCACTCTTGTATAATACAGTGGGGGGGGGTAGCTCTAAACTGCAGAAGTGCAACTCAGCATATAACAAACAGGTGGCTCATCGTTTAGGCAGATAGTCAATACCTAATCTGAGGTTTGCCCTTTAGGAAGTTCTCATTCATTTGGGAACATGGGTTTGATAAAGAGAAGAGCGAGGAAGATTGTGTTTGCTCCCTTTTCTATTCCCCAGCAATTTGGAGAGATGCTGGCTATAGAGAGAGACAGCCAGACAGCCACTGGGACCCTCTGAACAGGTCAATGGCAATAACAAGATCTCAGTCAAGCAACACAGCCCTAAAGCTGATAAGCTTCCAAGAAGCCAGGTTGTGTCCCTTAATATTAGTTCTTACAGAAGAAATGCTTGCAGCAACTTAGGCTACTGAGTTACTGGTCAAGAGGATAAAATGTTGAACTAATGAGGATTTGACCCAAAGGTTATGTGGGTCAAAGGCATCTCAGGACAGTGGCTTTTCTATGCCAGTTTATGTCCGAATGCAGATAATTGCACTATATGGAAGCTAACAGGTGAGTTGCAAACCACCAATACTTTCATTCAAATTTTGCCTCAACAGTGAACTCATTATGGGTCTTGGCTTAGGCAATGTAGCTGTTCTCTCAATCTTCTGCAATATGAGAACTAGTGAAAGGGCTGCTGTGCAGTGGTAGAACATATGCTTTGCATGTGGAAATTCCCAGGTGCAATCCCTGGCCTCTCCAGGCAGGACTGGGAATATTCCCTATCTGAAATCAAGGAGAGCCTCTGCCAGTCAGACAACACTGAGCTAGGTGGCTTATGAGCCTGATTCCAAATAAGGCAGCTTCCTTTCTTTCTAGTAAATGGGATCTACAACAAAATGTAGTAGTATAGTCTCTTCAACATAAGCAGGATTCCTGTTGGCCACGTCCTCCTCCATGAGTCTCTAAGTAGCTAGAGGCTCAAGCAGGGCATTCCACTCCCCATTTCAATTTTCAATTTTCTTTTCCCATTCAACAGTCAACATTCTGTGTTTACTGAACATGCCAAGTTTCTTAGATCTGAAAGCTTTTTTCATACTCCTGTAAATCTCAGGGTTCCTCGCACTTGCTGATACCTGTGGCCTGTTTTGCTTCCACTAAACTGCCCTGTGATCATTGGATGAAGATCAGTATATAAATTTAATAAATAACACTAATCATCAGCCCAGTTCACTGTAAGAGGGAGTGACAATATTGGCCTAGTTGCTTACAAGGTATATAAGGAATAAGAAGATAATGCACACAAAGCCCCTTGAATACCCAAAACATGCCACCTAATTGGCAAACATTATGACTGACAAAGCCTCGGGTTAAGTACTTAATTCGTTCCGGAGGTCCGTACTTAACCTGAAACTGTTCTTAACCTGAAGCAACACTTTAGCTAATGGGGCCTCCTGCTGCTGCCGCACCGCCGGAGCACAATTTCTGTTATATAATAGTATAATAATTTATTATTTATACCCCGCTCATCTGGCTGAGTTTCCCCAGCCACTCTGGGCGGCTCCCAATCAAGTGTTAAAAACATTCTCATCCTGAAGCAAAGTTCTTAACCTGAAGCACTATTTCTGGGTTAGCGGAGTCTGTAACCTGAAGCATATGTAACCTGAAGTGTATGTAACCCGAGGTACCACTGTATTGAATGTGGGATCACATATAACAGTCCCAACACCATCCTGACAACAAATAATCATGAAGCACAAAAAGAAATCTGGAAAAGCTCTTAATTTCTTTCTTTGTTTTCTCCTCCCTCTTTTTTCAACATACATTTCTTATACAGATAGCATTTTATTTTGGGTAAGGGAGCATGTGCAGGTGATCAGCATTTTGTTTGTGATGCCCTTTGGTTTCCTGCTCTTAAGCATCTCTCAAAAATAGCCCTGCTTTTATATCCCAAACACTGCTGTGTATTTTTCTTTATGACATACTCCTAATTTAATAGCCAGGATCCATCGTGCTCCAAAAACAGCAAAAAAACAAGTGGCCCACCCTGTAAGCTCCACAAACCAGATCCTGCAATCATTCAGGGATGAAGTGCTAACATATTGTAACTTGCCAGCCCAATCTCCATGAGCAGTGTTTCAGGATTCTAGGAGTTTCAGGCATTTACCCAAGATTGTGTTTCCACTGAGAAGACTGAGGCACAGTGGAGGCTAGTGTCTTTAAGAATTAAGGTTTCTTAATACATATTTACACCTGGAAGTCTGCAATGGAGAGGATGCAGAACATTATACCTCAAGAGTGTCTCTCAATGCCCCTCCTCATAGCTTCAGTAAGCTTGCGTCCAAAGCAGCAGTCAGTCATGGCCTCAGGTGTCTTGGTGCAGCCTTCACCAGCCAGTAGCTAAGAAAGTTCTGACCTCCTGCCCCTCATGGAGTTCTAGCCTTTGTCCTCCTCCTTCCCAGTACACCTCTCTCCAAAAACCCAAGCCTCCTATAAAACAACACCCACATTCACTTTGGCAATCCCTGTTTTGCACAGATCTGAGAACCTTCTTTGATGTCTGGCCATCATTTCATAATGATTTGCGTTCAAGGCAAGGTTGGGACCCAGGGATTCCTTGACTGGAACAATTCTATAGTTTGCATTTTCCCTTCCTATCCCCAAATATTAGCTAGATTCTGACATTCATCAATTTCTTGGGTTTATAGGGGGTCTCCTCCAAAAACTTGATCAATATTCTAAGTCAGTCATCCCCAACCTTGTGCTTTCCAGATGTTGTATGACTACACCTCCTATCATTCCTGATCATTAGTTGTGCTGACTGCGGCTGAAGGGATTTGTAGTCCAAAACATCTGAACAGTACCAGGTTTGGAAGGCTGTGTTAAAATCCTCTGTTTTTACATAAGATACTTCCCTTTTATAGGAGCAGAAATAGACATCTGTAAATATTCTCACTGTAGTAGAGAGTTTAGAAGACAATCTGAATCCACACTGTAGCTTCTAAGTTTTGTAGCTGCACTAGAGCTTAATTTAAAGCACAACCAATTCAAGGCTCACATATGCAAACACCCTTAGTAATATAGCATCCCCTGAGAAATCAAAATGCTTGCAGAGAATTTTACCATTCTCAGTTACAGTGCCTCCCTGGAATTGCTGTTATTCAACAAAGTCCAGAGCACAGGGCTGGAAAGATTATCCTGAATATAAAGCTTTTGCCTGCCCTCTTCTGGCTGCACAACTAAACACATAGAAAGGACATAATTTTGATTTCTCCACATTTTCTTAGAGTGTGTACACCTGGCACACTATCCCACATTCAGACCTTTCTTGATGCAGAACCACAAAGGCAGGAAGGATCCTATTAAAGGCTAATTCACACTTTCACAACCATCATTCAATGAGTGCAATATTAAGAACTAACATTTATGTATGAAACCATCCTCATAGATCAAGCACCACAAATGAAGTTTTTATACACCCTTGGAGCCTGCATGCAGTTGGGCCATCTGTAATAGGCTGCTCGGTTTGAGGTTTTGATGGAGTGTTGTAAAAATGTTTATCATTTGCCATCAACTGCCAGGCTTTATGAGCCTAGAAAGAGATTCCCCACCTCTTTGCTTGGCACAAGAGAACAGTGTGACTCAACACTATGCTCTCAGCTTGCTGGCCTCTGGGGCATGCAGAAACTCCTTTGGGAATTGTGCACTGGCTATGAGCTTGCAGTTGCATCCCTATCTTCACAATCTATAAATAGCGTTTCCAAAAGACACAGTAAATTTCGAGCACTAAGGAGTGATTTTGCAGGAGGGATTCAAACATACATCAGAACTTTAGGATTGCAGAATTGAAGTGAATTAAAACATTCTGTCACTGTAGCACAACAAATCCCCTTTTTTTAAAAAATGACTTTTTAGGATTGTGACAGGAAACTACATTGAAAAGTGGGATGAACAAATGATTAACCGGAAGATATGTAAACAGCCTGCAAAGAAATAAGCATGGATGCAGAATGAATGCTCATTGTCATATAATCACCCCATTAACAATAAAAAGGCCAGACATAATCTAACCAGTGCATAAGTGCTGTACAAGCAAATCAGGATAAATGCTCAATAAACAGGTTGTCTGGAGGAGCCCATTGTCTTCCGCAAACAGCCATGCACAGACTAGCTTACCCACTTTAGAAAACCTGTCTCTGTGTGTAAAAGCAGCATATACATGTGCATATATATAGGTCTTCTATTCAGTCTCCCTTCTTATCTTGCTACAGAATATATTGAATTTCGATTACACTTAATCCTCAGACATCCACTGAGCCAGACCCTGGGGCACATCAACAGGCATTGCCTGCCCAGCTGCAACACAATGAAAACAAGACTTCCTGCTGACCTATCACATCTGGACAGATAGAAGAGATTCTTTATCCTCTTAGCAGCTTTCTCCATGCCCTCAGGAAGCACCCTCTAACTCCAGACTATGAGAAGGCTGGAAGAAAAGAAAGCAATATCTAAACGCAAGGAAAGCAAGTCATGGTAGTATGAGCAAGCGCTAATGATATTCTTTCAACGATGCAGACCCAATACATTTTTGGCCCCTCCACTCATCTTTTTCTTGGGCATTCGTGATTATTTGTACTCATGATGGTATCAGGGTGGTTACTAGCCGGCAAAAGAGGGCGAGCCCCAGCCGCGCAGGCCCTAAATAGGGCAGGCCACGCCCCACAGCCACCCAATTGGCTGGCTGGGTGGACGACGCGGCCGGGATTCCCCTGCTCTCGCGGGGGCTGAAACCCCACATGGGGTGGGCGTGAAGCCCGCAACCCCACCTCCTGGGCAGGCTGGAAGTGGCTTTGTCATCCCACACTTTCCACCACACTTTCCCACCATCTTCTTTATCACAAAACATCCAATCTGCTGGGAAGCAGGTATGTTGCACAAGACCTCCCAGTCAGTCAACTGGTCTGAAAAGTTAAAGGACTTCAGTAGGAAGGTGCAAGACATGCACTGAATAGAAACAAGGCAGTATGTCTGTCCCAATAGTTTTCCAGGTACAAGCTGTATTGAAAGTGGAATTATATATAAGCACCCTGGTACCATCATGAGCACAAATCATTGTGAAAGCACAGTAAAAAGGATGCTTGGAAGGGCCCGCCAACAGGCAGGGCCTTTTCAGTTGTAGCTCCAATTGTAGGGAATGCCTTCTCCAAGGAAGCCTGCCTGGCAAAAGCACATTGCTTTTTAAGAAGCCCTTTCTGAAAATCACAGGTACTGAATGCCAGTTAATGTTTTTCTGCTATTCTGCTACTGTTTTGGGTTTCTCTGAAGAAAAGCAGGGTATAGATTTAAAAACACAAACAAATACATTTTAGTGGGTTTATGCAACAAATCCAACTGAATTATAGAACTAATCCAACCATGCTCTTGGAGATGCATGGAAATCTGGTCCAAACCATTCATTTCCCTGATAATCTCATTATTTGGAAAAAGTCTCATCTGAACTGTAAGTACCCTGAATTAGAACCAAACCAGCACGGTATTTGCCATAATTAATAAAACAAATGACAATAATGGAACCAAAACAAACAAGTAATTTGATTCCCTAGGCAGTGTTACGTTGAGCACGTTAGTCTAAACAAATACTCAGCTGGGCTGGGCTCCAGAAATAACCCTGCTCCAAGAAACAGTTACCCTTGGAGACCATCACCCATCCTGTTCTCCTGGGCAATGCCTTTGTTGGTGGGGTTACTATACCAACTAGGCCTGGAGTGCCACCTGAGCAGAGCCTGGTACAGCCGCTCCTTCAATTCCACCAGAGCCCTGTTATTGCTGTAAATATTCTGAAGACCAGCTGATTCCTGCAAACATGAATATCATCCTCTCTCGGTAAGAAAGACTAGCTTGCTCTTTTTAGAAATGTTCCCATTTGCAGTCTGATTTTAAATCTGCTCTTTGAGGTGCAGAACGTTCAGGAAATGATGAGTCAGGGCGGCATGGGTGGCACTGACTGGAGTTTTTGTGATTAACATCACCATTATTATTAACACAGCAGCAACAACAGCACATATTACACAATACAGAAAAACATAAATCAGAAAGACAAGCCTTGGCCCCAAAAAGATTACAAGCTAATTTTTGACAAAGAAGGAGGCAACAGAAAAATGGATGAATAGGACAAGCGACAGTTGCAAGGTATGAATGTAAACCAATGCCGCTGTTGTACTTTGGCTTAATTTCACAGAAGGAGGGGAAATAATCATGTTCAGGGGTATAAGAAGAAAAGCAAGAGTGTAGAAAGATATTTAAGGCTGATTAAGAAGAAAGGTAGAGGGCCTAGAACAGGCATAGGCAAACTCCGCCCCTCCAGATGTTTGGGACTACAATTCCCATCATCCCTTGCTAACAGGACCAGTGGTCAGGGATGATGGGAATTGTAGTCCGAAACATCTGGAGGGCCAGAGTTTGCCTATGCCTGGCCTAGAAAAAATGCAAAGCACTCCCCTTCACCAGCAAGACATGCACAGAGGATGCATAGATTGTTAAGTATAAGGGATATAAGAAGATACACATGGGATAACCTACAAGGCTTAGGTAAATATGTATGGGACAGATAAGCTTCTATGGGGGGGGGGAGGATAAGCTACGTAGGCACAGTGACCCAAGACAATATGTACATAAGCATATGAAATATGCATGAGAGGTATAGCTAAGTATGCACTGGGGTAGGAAGATATACATCAGAGAGGTAGCTATAGGTTCATGGATGGTAGTAACTAAGCACAGAGGGCATAGCATAGGAAAATATGTACCAGAGGAAGTAGCCAAGCATGCTTGGAAGACAGCAGGTAGCTAAGGAAACATGGAGTAGCTAAGCATAGAAGGAACAGGAAGATACACATCAGAAGAGGTAGCTATGAATGTACAGGAGAGGTCAGCTTGTACAGGGGAAGACAGGAAGCTGCCATTTACCCTGATGACAAAGACCCACCAATGGTAGACTGAATAGATGCTTTACGGAAATTCTTCAATTAAAGGCAATCAGCCTTCCTGAGAACTTTGGAAGAATGATAGCGGAGTGGGGAAGCGGGGGAGAGAAAGAATGTCTAGGGGAGAAGTATATAAGAATAAAAGGTCAGAGCAGGAGGAACTTACCTCTAATCTACCTCAAAGCACCCCTGCTTTTGAAGCTCTAACTGCAGCCCAAAATCCAGTAGGCGAAGCTCTTTCTTGCATGCAGCTGCAGTGCTGATGAAAACCTCACCTGCTTAGATTTTTTTGTGCCATGTTAGAAGAGGGATAGAAGACGACAAACCTAGAACTAGGGAATCAACAGAAGGAAATCAATTTTAAAAAAAGAGGCCTGGGGATTTTTTTAAAAAATATGTTGCTGTGTGAAAAAGATGTAGGTGTCAGTGCCAAACAAGCCTCTCCCTTAGGAAAGAAGTCCATAGATATGATACCACAATACAAAAAGGTCTTTGCCTGACCTGGCTGCTACTCAACTCACCTGAGAGTGGAGAGCACGTGAAGGCCTGCTGCAAATAATAATCTCTGCACATGGGTAGGTAAATATGAGAGGGGGTAGTCTTTGACATCACCAGAAGAAGAAAAAATGAGGGAAGAAGAGAAACACAATGTCTACAGCTTACAGCACAACAAACTCATTTTCCCCCACTGCACTTTAAGTCTCATTTGCACTTGCTGTGCACACCAGAGAGGGGGTGATGACATTTTCACCCGATGCACATTACCTAATTTGTTTCTTCGGGCCTGCAACTTCCTAACCCCAAAACATTTAATGAAGCTGACATCTTTGCAAGGGCTGTTATGGCTTGAGCCTAGGCTCTTGAAGGATCATATCTTCCTGCCTGAGTGCCAGGTGTGCCAACTTGAATGGAATATTGGGGGCAGGCAGGTGAGCCCCACACTGCATATATGATCACATGACATGGCACACATGCACTCACCAACTTTGGGGGGCCCTGTGCTGGGTGCTAATATCCTCAGGGGAGTGAGTACCTTCTTTTGGTCCAATTAACATCAGAGGCAGAGCTGGTGGTGACATGAGAGACAGCCTTTTCTGCAGCTGCTCCTGTACTGTAGAACTGCCTCCCAAGAGAGGTTAGACTGGTTCCCTCTTTGTTATCTTTCCACAGACAGGCTAATACTGCCCTGTTCAGACGATGTTGACAACTGGGCCATTATCAGGACAATTGGTATTTTAATGTTGGTTATAAATGTGTTTGGTGTAGTGTGGTGTAGTGGTTAAGAGCGGTAGTCTTGTAATCTGGGGAACCGGGTTCGCGTCTCCGCTCCTCCACATGCAGCTGCTGGGTGACCTTGGGCCAGTCACACTTCTTTGAAGTCTCTCAGCCCCACTCACCTCACAGAGTGTTTGTTGTGGGGGAGGAAGGGAAAGGAGAATGTTAGCCGCTTTGAGACTCCTTAAAGGGAGTGAAAGGCGGGATATCAAATCCAAACTCTTCTTCTTCTTCTTCTTCTTCTTCTTCTTATTGTATTTTAACTATTTTTTTAACTGGTAGGGTTTTTTTAGTTTGTATTTTAAAATGATGATTTTAGAAGGTCATAAGCTCCCTTGAACCCCAACTTGGGAGAAATGCAGGATATAAATATATTAAATAAAATGAATCTGCACATGTACAACAGCTGTCTCTCAAATGTACACATGCCAGCTTAACTGTAGCTTACATTTTCAAACTGGATGGAAGCTGCAGGATACATGTGGATTATAACTAACATCATGTTTACTCAGCTTCAAACACCAGCAGTGGGAGCACACTGAAGATGAAGTAAACAGGGTAATTGTGTGCATAGCCTTAAATAAATAAAAAAGCAGGAACTTGTTTCCCTTTTCCAGAGACACCCAAGTGAAGATAATGGAGAATATAGTCACCAATGCAGAGAAATATTTTGGGAAATTCTGCATTCTGATGGCTGCTTACACACGCAAGACTGCAAAGCTTCGAGACAAGTCAGACCTGCTGGTCAAGCAGCTCATTGACTATGGAAACACAGAGAATCCTGAGCTGCGGACCACTGTGAAAAACTTTGCTGAGGAACTGGCAAAGGTGCAGGATTACAGGCAGGCAGAGGTGAAAAGCTGACCTTGACAACCTAAATCCAGAGCAGTGGGTGTGCATGGAGTAAGAGCAAGGGAATATCCATTCTGTATTAAGATCAGAAAAAAGATTCTTGTAGGGCCCTAAAGACTCTTTGCTACAACAGACAAACACAGACATCCTCTCGAACTAATATTCTGGATGACTTGTTTTATTTTACCTTATGTGGCAGAAGAACTGTGTTTTCATCAACTGCATAACTGGCAGGGATCAAACAGGTGCAACCTGTTTATTATTGTTGTTATTATTAATTTATATACCACCCTTCATGTGAATAACACAAGGTGATATACAGCATAAAAATACATAACATAACTAAAACAAATGAAAAAACCCCTAACGGTGCACCATGGTTGTCAATGTAGCAATTCTTAAAATGTGTGTTTCCTTATGCTTGTCCTGCTTTCTCCACTAGGTGGAGAGACTGGAGGTGAAGGTTATTGCACCTCTGAAGATGTATGGGGTGCTCATCAAGCAAACTAGGGTAAGCAAATAATTTATTTTAAAAGACAACCCCACACCAAGTTCACTGTGGAATTGCAATGACTTTCTAAACTAGGACACAAGCTCATGCAGAAGCAGGTGTAGGAACATAGGAAGCTGCTTCTATTAGCTTTGACTGGTAAATGCTGCTGTGAGGTTGCTGCCTGGAGCTAACAGTCATTAACATGTTACACCTTTGTTGAAGCATCTGCACTGGCTGCCATAAGCTACCAACCCAGGTTCAAGGTGTCTACTTGTTTACAAAGCTGTAAACAAATTGAGAGATAGCTCCTTTAGACAATATCTCACCCCTTACACCCCATGGCACAGAACCACCCCTGGTGGTACCAAGGACTCCTATATTTGCCTTCTGTCTAGCAATAGTAGGGCTTCCAGAGTTGTGGCCTATTTAACATGAAATACATTATCACATGAGATAAGACAAGCTCCCACAATCAGTTCTTTCAGATGCATACTTAAGACCTTATATTTCCCTAAGCTTTAGCTTAATGAAAATTTTAATTATGGTCAACTGAGCATTCTCTGGTGTTGAACTGTTAACTGTATTATTTTTGTTGTATATTTTATACTTAGTTTTGCTTTTTTGAACCATACTCTGATATTTTATAATGTGAGGGCTTTTTAAAATTTAAAATATACCAATAAAATTGTTGTATTTTGCTACATTAAACAGGCTGAGATTAAGAAATTCAACAAGGCCCGAAACAATGAAATAAAGCAGCTAGAGAAGTTGGAGAAGATCCGACAGAAGTCACCATCCGACCGACAGATGATTGTATCCTTGTCAGCATGTTACCGCTTCAATCTCTTCCCTACTCCGGCAAAAACAGTCCTGGCTCCCCCAGTACTGCAGAGTTCCGGCCTTCTTAATGCAGCTAGATCAGGAAGGCAAAGTTACAAGCCCTTGCTATGGGTGGCTTTTATTACAGTGAGGTTTCCTTCTCAGCGTTCCACAAAGCAGTGGAATTCAATGAAACCTATTGGAAACAGACATACACAGGGAAAACCGTCTCCTTGAATAAGGAAAAGCAAAATAGATTGTTGCAGGCTCACAATCGGCTCTCTGGAGAGGGAACTGGGGCCCTGATGAGATGAAAATAGTATGAATAATGCTCAGATAACAAGCATAGATTTTGAAAGCACACACACCCTGCACTGCACGCTTACTTTCTTGTCACAGAGCTGCAAACATGAAATTGGAGATAAAAACACATGACCCCTGGACATACATTTTAGTAAGGGCATGCAAAAAATTGTGCCTCAAGTCTGTTGCTATGCTAGGCTGCGCCCTGGAATTTATTTACTTCACAAAGGTGAGAAAGCCCCCGCACATGTGCAGAGGGCCTGTCACCACTGAGTAATCAGTGCCATCTTAGAGGGCTAGAGCATCAACATCTTAGATTCTCCAGAAGCACCTTTTGATTTAGGCTATGTACATATCATACTTTTAAAGCACATTACTTCCCCCAAAGGATCCTGGGAACTGTCATTTGTTACCTTGCTTTGTTGTTGGCATCCATCTGTCTCAAGAGACCATGTAGTGAGGATCTGGGGGTCAAACAGTTGTGCCAGCAGCACTGAAGTGACCACTCTGATGCAAGCCTGGGCACTGTGTATGGAGGTCTTGGGCTGCCCAGACTACAAGACCCCCCTCTTGGCCTCACTGATGTAGTCCAAAGGAAAGCAGAGCAATATATCTGACACCAGCTTGGCTGCCAGAGTTGCAGGAAGGAGACGTACAAGGCCCCATCCAACCATCTTAGAGACTCCGTTCTGGATTTGTGTAAGATTTACTCCTTAGCCTTTTCTTCTTCAGAAGATATCCCACAAGCAAGCAGAGGTTTAGGATCAGAGTTTTCCTTCTTCTAGAAGAGCTACATTCCCAGTTTAACAAGCCCCTTCTTCCCCTCACTTCCATCTACAGCTTGTGCAGAAACTGCCTTCTTGACCACTGGACCCACCACTGGCCTCATCCACTCAATCAGCTGGAGCCTGTCTTTGCATGCAGGAAGAAGTCTGCATGCTCACAGAGGGTTTGAGACCCATTGGCTACCCTCACCTGGTTTAGAAGGCCAGTTAAAGCTGTTTCCTTGGATGTGGCCACTGTCACATGCTGACAGCTTCTAGGAGCCACAGGAGAAAGCTTAGTGCAGGGTGGGAACCAAAGGTGGACAGAAAACCCTAGAAGGAGCACGACGTGTCTCCCACCAGAGGTACAACCCCTCCCCCATCACCGCACACACCCATAATTTGTTAACAAATCTTAAAATTGTAGCTCTATGAGGAACAAACAAGAGTTCCCAGGTTTCTTTGGGGAAAGCCATGTACTTTAAATGTGTTTTAAATGTATGGTGTGTATGCAGCCTTAGATCTTGAGTGCAGGCACACTGCAGCAAACCCAATTCACTAGTCTTCATTATTCCCAGGGGCCCTGATTTGCCACCTAATTCCTTAAGGGTCTGATATTCTAATCTAAATATCCAAATAGCTTCCTAGCATCAGTATGTTTAAAATATCAGAGAGAAATGTGAGTCCTCTTATTTCATGAAACATTCACCCAAAGGGGAAATAAGTCCTGTGTTGGTGAAAGAAGCAAAACATCATAATCCAGGCAGCTCAAAAAAAAGATTTCCCTCCTTTTTTTCCTCCTTCCCTTGGCAAAAGATATTTTAATCAGGAACTTCTTCAAAAACTATCCCTTTTCTTCCAAAGGGAGAAGCTCTCAGCAGCAAAATCCTCAGGAAGATTCTCAAGGGGAGGAGAGGAGGCTTGACATTCTCTTAATCCCTGCTGTGCTAAACTCAACTGCTGAGAGAGCAGCCATAAAACAAGGGAAAGACAGAAAGATGCAGGAGGCAGCTGTGGAGCAATCTTCCAGGAGGTAGAAGAGCTCTCTCTCTCTCTCTCTCTCTCTCTCTCCCTCCCTCCCTCCCTCCCTCCCTCCAAGAGGCACACAGAAGATTGTGTGGGGCAAAATGCTGTTTCTTCCAGGAGACAATCCTGCACATTTGAACTGAAAAGATTAAACTGCATCCTGCTTCCCACCCTATTACCAAATTCTCAAACTTATGGACTCAAGGCCCACAGCCATTTAGCAGAGTCCAGCAGCTTATTGAACATTTGGCAGAATATTTTTATTTATTTGAAGCATTTTTATCCCATTATTCGACTTAAAAGGGTCCCATCTCTTCCTCTGATAGAGCTTGATAGAATACAGAGCTGCTAGGCGACAGTTGAGGGTAGAGCCAAATGAGGCTGGTGTCTCAGAAGAGCTGATGGAATAGCCCTGTTTCCCATCTCTCTAATAACAGCTTGATGGAATGGCTGACACCAGAAGAAGGGAAGACCAAAAGGAGCTTGCATGTCCCCCCACCCTTTACCTGACTCATCTTTTCAGTGGTACCAACTAGCTGCCATATGTTGAGCTCCGGACCTAGACTCATTTCGCCTATTCTGCCCCTCAGGGAGCTCTTTAGAAGAAACACACCAACTAGGTGTCTCTTGTCAGCAGAGATCTTCTAGAAAATCGGTGTGAACAACTATAATGCCTGATCCCCTGGGTCATGCCAAGAGTGTCACATGTGCAATATAGAGGCAGCATAGTCTGTGCACATCAGAGAGGAAGGAGTATCTTCACTTGATGCACATAACCTGATTTATTTCCTCCTGCCTGTAACCCTGCCAAACTCCTATTCAGTAAAGCTGTCATCTGTGCATGCACTATAAACTGTGCATGCTCAATGGCTGTCTCTCAAACGTACACACTCAGCTTACCTCTAGCTAGCATATGTTTTGAAACTGGATGGAAGCTGGATTGAGGGGGGAAAACACCAAACAGCAATATTCTCAAGAAACTACAGGATGCATACGGATTGTGGCTAATGCTACATATGTTCAGCTTCAAACACTGGAGCCAGAGTAAATTATAATACATGCACAGTAGGTGATATTGATGTCTCACTCCCCACACCCTTTCCTTCCCCTCCTCAATGCCACAGTTTCTGTGATCTACTAATGGATTTGACTGCCCTCTGGTGCTGAAACTGAACATGGGCCCCTCTCACCACAAACCACTACCAAAATCTGTCTGTACAAGAACAAAGAGTTTTGTGGCACATTAAAGATTAAAAACTTAAGCTGGAAGTCTTTAAGGTGCCATAAGACACTGCTGCTTTTGCTGCAACAAGCTAACAGGACTACCACTCCAGAAACCACTTTTGTAACAAATATTATGATGGCCTAAAGAGGGACCAGAGGGTATCCAGGCAAGTCAAGTGTATCCAGCTTATAAAGACTGATGCACGACCGCACACATGCTCATTACCCCAGACCCAGAAGTGGCCCAAACATAGGGGCAGGGCGGGGGCCATGTGGGCTTATGCATGCTCCACTAACACATGGGGGTGGGGCAGGAACGCAAAGCCTGCACAAATGGAGAGTTGCCTGTATGTGAAATTTATCCTCTTCAATAGCCTCTAGCTTGAAATCCTGCTCAGGATCCTGCCTCCTGTTTCCCATATGTCACAAAGTCTTGTCCTTTCTGTCACAAAATGCCTATCTGATGAACAGTCTGGGAATAACTGTGTTGATAAAAACAGTCTGGTTTGTTTTTTTGAAGACTGAAGAAAGTGTCTGCTTGCAGGCTTCCCAATGGGGTATCTGGTTGGTCACTGTGAGAACAAAGTGCTGAACTAGATGAGCCTCTGGCCTGATCCAACAGCCAGACTCTTCTTGTGTTCTTTTAGCAGTGCCTCAGTCAAGAAGGCACCAACAACTCAAACTGGTATTTCTTTGCTCCCCTTTTGATTTTTTCCCCCTTGACTCTTATACTCAGTCACAGGTAAGGGATTAGATCACCACTGTGTGTACGTTAACATGCAAGTTGAAGTGAAGGCATAAGTATGAACACTGGCATCCACAGCTACCATTCCCCATTTGCTCTAGAAAAGTTGGCTACAAGTGCAACAGTAAGAGCATTCACACCATCAGTTTAAGCACTGGCATTCTGCTGGCACTACTTCTGGGTAAGTTCTTATATCAAAGCATTTGCGCTTGACTTCAGTCTGTTCAAGAAGCACACTGGAGCAGAGTTTTACATTTCAGACTTCACATGTATTTGTAAATAGTTCCATTGATTTCAGAGGGATTAGGGACTGACTCACAGACAAGATATATATTGTGACTCTCAGCACAATTCCTGCAGCACCACCAGCAAAAAGCATGGATCTTGATCCAGCTTCATTTGCTCACAACTTATTGTGCACAGCAACAAATGGCAGAAGACAGAGAAAGGAATCTCCATCCATATCAAGAAATGCACCCAGCCAGTTCAAAGCACTCAGACCTAGCCCATACATGAAGCAGAATTACATTGACCTGAAATAACAGAGTGCACGGGACAACTTCAGACTTCACAATGGTAAATCACACTTTTAATCCTCTCCAATAAACAAAAAACATTGTTGGGTTCTTCCCTGAAAAACTAGCTTTTCCCTGCCCCATACATGTGTGAATGTACATTTCCCCAGTAATCTTTACAAATGCCTAATAAAGTAGGTAGGCAGCATATTGTAGATAGGGTGGTAAACATGCTTAAGGGCACCTAGTGAATTCATGGCTGCTGAAGTAATTTTGAAGGGACGTCCTATTTTACATTTTACAGTGGTATCTATGACATTGTACTAATTCTCATAGCCCAGGACTCGGAAATATTTATGCCACTGCAATCTTAAAATATTGGTGGAGCAGATTTCAGTTGTACTCCAACAGTAAATGAAATGCATTTAAGATGACATGCGCAGATTCTCATGACCCATGCAACACAAATTATTTCCCTATATTTATATTATGCTGCAATCAGTGAGACAGGGCCCTATAATTATGCTCTGCCAAATCCGGCAAAACTCCAAAGCATTCACAGTAGGATATTTTATACACAAAGGTCAAGCTTCTATTCCCCCATAATCAGGGGAGGGAGGTCGCTTAAAAAGAGAGTGAATAACAATTACTTAGGCCCTTGCAAAACTTTGGCAGAATTACCACCTTGCAAATAAATGTACATGTGTCCATGGAGAGTGATACATTTATCCTGTCAGGCGTCGCTCATCCTGATAAGCAAGAGTGACTCACTGTGCTCTGCTGGTCCAGAAGTCACACACCACTTGTTTACAACTGTATCTTAAATAGCACTTCTTGTCGTAAATCTACTTTGCTTAGTTGCATCCAACACTCATCAGGGTTCTAACAGCTCACAGCAAGGCAGTGCTGAGTGGAAGCTGATTTAACTCATCAGCAACCTACAGCGTCTATTCTACACAAATACTTTGGGAAAGAGGAGTTGGTGCTACCAAAATCTGTTGGGACTGATCTTACCATGAAGCAACTTGAAGCAGATGCTTCCGGAAACAGATTTCACAGGAGGCGAATGTTCCTCAGGATAAGGCCAAAGGCTTGTTTTCCTACACTGGGAACAGTTCAGCATTAATCCTTTTTTCTTTCTTTTGGCCTACAAATCAACCTCTCCCTGCAATGCAAAGCTAAGCCCCTTATCTGTTCACTGCCTTCCAGTGCTACCTGCTAGAGGGATCTTTCACAGTGCAATCACACACATTCACACACCTTGGTGCAGCAATGTAAGTTTTGGATTTCTTAAAGCATAACCCAATGAGCATATAAATGAAGAATTAATTTACGCCCTTAATAAGTGAATGCCACCCAGGGCTCATCTGGGAGGAAGGCTAGGGTATACATTTAAATAATAATAATGTGCTTCAAAGTTATTAACAGAGATGGCCATAAGGTTTGCAGAAAGCAACTTTTCCTTGGCAATTCCCACAACAGAACACATGGCCATGATTCCCCGTTTCACTAGCAGAGAGGGCAGGTCACACAATACATTTAAAGTATATCCAATGCACATTTAAAGCATTGGCCAAACTGATGGAAGCTGTCAAGACCAACTACAACAAAAGATACAATGAAATTCAGCATCACTGGGGCTGCAACATCCTGAGGCCAAAGAATCTGAGGAACTGTAGTTTGTTAAGAGTGCTGGGAATTGTAGCTTGGGGGAAACTATAGTTCACAAGATTGAGGGAAGTCATGTTTGTTGGGTATGCATTAAATGTATGATGTGCATCTGCCTAAAGATCCTCTGTCAGTAAGACAGGTAAAGGTAAAGGGACCCCTGACAGGTAAGTCCAGTTGTGGACAACTCTGGGGTTGCGGTGCTCATCTTGCTTTACTGGCCGAGGGAGCCGGCATTTGTTGGCAGAAAGGTCTTCCAGGTCATGTGGCCAGCATGACTATGCCGCTTCTGACGAAACAAGAGCAGCGCACGGAAACACTGTTTACCTTCCTGCTGGAGCAGTACCTATTTATCTACTTGCACTTCGACGTGCTTTCAAACTGCTATGTTGGCAGGAGCTGGGACCGAGCAATGGG
This sequence comes from Podarcis pityusensis, assembly GCF_964106645.2. Lineage (NCBI taxonomy): Eukaryota > Metazoa > Chordata > Lepidosauria > Squamata > Lacertidae > Podarcis > Podarcis pityusensis. The sequence continues at coordinate 50,922,355 of NC_138033.1, read as the reverse complement.
AGCTCACCCCGTCGCGGGGATTCGAACCGCCGACCTTCCAACCGGCAAGCCCTAGGCTCAGTGAGATACTCAGGATTAAAAGGTAGGATACTTAAATCACAGCCTCAAAGCTTAACATTACACCCCTGTCTTTGCCTAGGCTGAGTCTCAAGTACATAAAGCCTCTGTTGATGCGAACCGAACTACACAACAGCTTGAAGAGACCATGGATGAGTTTCAGAAACAAAAGCTAAAAGATATTCAGGTAATAAGGACTTCTTAGTGGGTAATCATAACATGAGGCTTAAGGTTGCAATTCTACATCCATGTACTTGGGAGGAAGCCCAGCGAGATGGGCAGAGTATACATAATAAATAAATTATTATTATTATTATCATCAAACTTAGTGGAAAATTTGCATGTCAGACATGAACTTTAACGTGTGGGTACCGCAGTTGTTGAGAGCAATAAAGATGATTATTTTGGGGGAAATGGGTTTTCTTTCAGAAAAGCCCTCCTAATTTTTCAACTCCTTTTCTCAAAAGCCCATAGGATTGTGACCACCACCTTTATCACCCAGGCTGGGAAGAACTATTTACTTCTACTCTGCTAATCAATCAAATTCTGGAATTAATAAGAATGAAACATAATATAGTGATGGGGAATGCAAATTACTCTGGTGTCACAGAAAAGGAGGGGAATCTATGATAACACATATTAATTTAAATGGAAAGTTTAAAACAGGAATAGAAAACCCGTGGACTCCCAACTCCTAGTCAGCATGGTAAATGATTATTATGGGAATTGTTCTCCTGCACCATTTGGAGGGCCAAAGGTTTGTCATCATGGTTTAAAGGTAATGACAATGTTTTGAGTATGATTAAATTTTTGATCTGGCAAAATAAGGATTGAAAACATAGAAGCGTGGCATAGCCTCTTTCACTCCCATTTTATAATCTATCCCCAGAAGTTACCAATAGCAAACCAGAGGTTTGCCCTGGTGCCCACAAAATCCCTGAAATGAACACACACACCCATTGCCTCCTTTGATGTAAGGTGACAAGTATGGTTACCCCTTTCCCTCCTTAAACAGTATATAGAGCTGAAGAAGAAAGTTGAAAGAGTGACATCTCTATGAACTTTTCAAAGCTCAGGTCAGTACCTGAGCAGATGACTAGAAAGCAGAGCAACTAAGAGAGGGTTGAAAGGAAAGGTAAGTGATCTGGGGGATAGGGGGAGGGAGGAGGAAAAATAAGCAGCCAGAGGGGAGAAAGTGGGGTGCCACAGAAATCAGGAAAGAGTGTCAGAGACAGACAGACAGACAGACAGACAGACAGGGAGAGAGAGAGAAATGGTGCACACATGCATACACAAACATGCATGTTTGTTCCAGTAAAATGGATTCACTTGAAACTGCATACTTTTTTCACACACTTCCCATCAACCAACAAATCACATCTGTCTCCATTGACTAAACCATAAAAATCACAGAACTTATGTTTTCCAGCATTGCTGTGGCACAAAAACATGGATCCTCATAATTATTTAAGGGATCCCTTCAAAACCACAATAACAAGGGTCTTTGCTGTTTATATATGTATTTTGTGATTTGTTAGTGGTTTTGCTGTGTCATCCTATGTAAAAAAATCATGGAGATCTATGAGGATCTGTGCCTTAGATAAATGTTTCCATAATGCCAGTAAACACCCTGTCTGAGAGTTGTACTGTCCAGCCTACCATTTTATGTTTAACTTTGATAGTGCGGGGGGGGGGGAGGGATCCATGTAAAATCGTGCAAATTCAAGAGCATGCATTTTAAGTCTGCTTGATCCAACTTTTACCCAGACTCCATGGAAGAGCAAATAAACTTTTCCAAGGAGTCTCAGTAATAATCAGAGCCAGTAGAATCAATGCATGTGCACACATACACTTTCTCACTTCCTGTCTCCCTGGGAGTGAGAGGGTAAACCTGGCACTAAGAGAAAATAAGCAACTGGAATGGGTGGTGCCCACAACACACTCTCAAATTTCCAAATGTGCCCATGGGGTCCAAAAACCTTGGCAACCAAAATGAAGTCTCAGTTATTTTCACAGACAAAAAATTAGTTGGCTGCTAATTACCTTTCCCCTTTGCCAGAAATGAAGTTTTAAATCTTGCCACTGTTCAAGTTACACAAATTGAAAATGAATTGAAAAGCTAAACTGAAAATGGAATATGTACAGTATTATTCTCTCCAGAGAGTATTAGATCTATTAGATTGTTCCAGTAAGCTTGCAAATAAATGCATGAAATGGATAGAAGCAGTGCTTCTTTTTTTAAGGTGCTGGTACTCACCATGAGGTTGTTAACAGTAAATGCCACACTTTTAACATTTGGAGGAAAAACAGTGCTGGTACTGCATACCCTTGAGTACCTCCATTTAAAAAAGCACTGGATAGAAGCTCTTATATCTTTTGCCATTTATTTATTCTACCTTCCATACTTCTGAAGTGGTTGTATCAACCCAAAGGATATGACTGCTTTAAGCAAGAATTAGTGTGTATTCAATTGTGATTTTTTTTTTTTTACTTCCCATTTTCTGTTAAACAACGAGACTCAAACACCTTAAGAGGAGGGCATTTATAAAATGGCTTACCCCATCCTGTTCAAACGAAGAGAAAATCGGCACTTTCTGTGGCTGAGGTCTCAAGATTCCTCACCCAGCAAGGTCACTTTGTGGGGGGGCTTCACAAACCAAGTTGGGGGTAATGTCAAGATGTGCTGTCTCCTTTCATTACAGAAGATCTTCTTGGACTTTGTCACCATTGAGATGACCTTCCATGCAAAAGCCCTAGAGGTCTATTCCAATGCCTTCCAAACCCTCGAAAGCTATGATGCAGAGAAAGATCTGGAGGTAGCTGAATCTGTGAAATAATACAAAAATGAAAATCACTCATAACAGAGTAAATTAAAAATTGCTATCTTTTGATTTAGAAAACACGAATCTAGGAGGGCCAATCTAAGAGGCCATAGGCCCTGCTCCCTCTGAAGAGGACCTGAGGCCTTTCCAAACCTGCTAGGCCTCTCTGAGAGGGCCAAGAAGGCCTCACCCCTCTCCCTCCCCACCACTGTGAATATGCTCAGTGTCGTAAGGAAGCAGAAGAAGCCTAGTTTTCACTGAGGGAAATAAATAAATAAACCTGTACCTGGCCTATATATACCTCTTCAGACTGCAGGTTGGGGTTTTGTCACTGAAAGTTCGTTCCTCAAGCTTTGGGAAACAAAAAGCTAAAATGTTACAGAAAGTTTGCATACACATGCCATACTTATAAAGCACATTAAAAGCACATTCCCACAAGTGAGAGAATTCAAGGAACTGTCGATTGTTAGGGATTCTGGGACTTGTATGTTGGGACTTGTAGCTCTGTGAGGAGTAAACTACAATTCCCATTATCCTTTGCTTTGTGTGCAGGGGGGTGCTTTGCAAAGGTATAGTCATAGTGTGTAAGCAGCCTATGTCAAGATTTAAAAACAAAATAAATTGCATGTATGCCTGGAGTATTTAGACATGGGAGCCCCATCAGCACTCATTTTGCTCACAGGATTAGCCCCTCAGTGGCAGGTAGGCCACAGCACCTAGGACTGGAGTGACAGCCATCTTGTTACTGGCACGTTGCAGCAGCATTCACTAGCCTGTTGCCCTCCAGATGTTTTGGTCCCAAAAACTGAAGCCTGCATGGCAGGTGGGAATTATAGTTCAAAACAGGGGGGGGGGGGTACCTGGTTGGTGAAAGCTGCATTACACTTGTTCTCCTTACCAGGAAGGCAAAACAAACAGGCTCCAAGCAGCTTACTGTGACCAGATATCACCTTGGTTACCCAGTCACACCAATGTACTTTAATTAGTCAGTGTATTGGCAGAGGCCAGATCACTAATGCCTATTGATCATTGTAGCACCTTTGTTATATCACACATGCATCATTTTCAGGTCTCCTGGTAGGGATTGCTAACAAAATTCGGCTGTGTGATAATTGCCCTAAATAGGATTTCTTGCCTTGCTAGGATTTCAGAGCAAAAATACACATCGCTTCTGGAACCTTCCATGAGGCAAGACCAGACACTACGACAACAAGCCAATCTGCTGCCCTCCCATGGTCCACACAGGTGAGAAAGCAGAGTTATTACTGTAATAAGTGAGCTTTGATTAAAAAACCAGCTACTTTGCTGAGTAAACATGGTTAAGATTGCACGGGAAGTGGAAAATTGAACTTGGGTCTCACCAGTCCTTGTACAGCACTCTGTCCACTATAACACACTGGTGGTAAACTACTTCAGACTGCTGGTACTCACATGACTCCGCATTCCCTGTTATTACTAGTAATTTGCAGAAGGAAGTCCTGAAGCTTGGTCTATGGTATTCTACAGTCTACAGTCTGTAGTAGTTTACTAAGGAAATGGCATACATGCAGCCATCACTTGGCACTATAGTCCAGGGGTGGCTAACCACCAGTCTGTAGGATTGTATCCAGACCCTGAAGCAATTTTTTTTGTCCCTACCCCACAAGACTACATGAGTCTGGTGCAGCTAAAATAATTTATTCTAAAAGTAGGCGACAGTGGAGTGGGCAGAGAGGTTTAAAGCTTTACTACTAGCCCAGTCCTCTGACATGGGTCACATCCACACCATGCAAAAATCACCTTTCAGCTCCTTAACAAGGACACAAGGGACCCTAGGCATGCCTCTGTTTGCAGCATAATCATCCTTAGACTGGCTGGAAGAATAACCATTGTCACACCTTTCCATTTCCAGAGCATCCGAAGCACTCTTCAGAAGCTGGAGCTAGTGGAGAGTGATAAGGAATCTGAAGGGGACCAGCTGCAAGATTTAAGGGATGCTGAATACACCCAGATTCAGTGGGTAACCAGCAGAACCACATGAGACCAACTATCTTGATTAATGAAGCTGTGCTGGATTTATTTATCTACTCCCTGGTTATGCTTTACATTTTCATGCAGGTTTCCTCTAGATCAGAAGTGGACACTGAGTCCAACAGTATCACGATTATCACAAACCCACACATCATTTGTACATCAGATGTACATAGACAGCTCAGCAGACAAGTACATTTGCAGTTCAGGTGTCATTATCAGGAGTGGCCACCCCATACTGCATTGCCCCTGCCTGAAGAGGTACAGCCCATTTTTCTTTGAATTTTTGCCACCTCAAATCACTGGGCTATTTCAAAGCAAACAATTAGGTTTAAACTCTCTCCTCCACAAGTTTATCTTCCATATGATAGTGACCATCACAAAATCCTGCAACAGTGAACTCCATAATTTAATTGGTAGCTGTGCGCTTTCCATTTCCAATCAGTTTCCCTGACCTTGCCTTTCCCAGTTTTTAGTGTTTTGAAAAAAATGATAATTTATCCTTTTTCGCTCTCCCCATGGTCTGTAATTCACACTTGATGACATACTTTATCTGAGCAAAATAAAATGTGCCACATTGGATTGTGATTTAGTGATTTGTCAGAATTCTGAGGCCAGTGTCTCAGATGAGCCATTAAGTGTCATTGAGTGGGTGGAGGATGCTGATGATTGCCTGTTATTGGGCACATTGTTAAGATGTTTTAGTAGAAGAGCTATATATTTTCAGTGCAAGTAAGAGAGAGTTCAGATAGAATAAAGAGTACTGCTGTTTTCTCTCTTTTTGTGGTAACTTGTTTTACTTCTGAACCTTCTTTTTTAATAAAGAAAAAGTTAAGAAGGGCCAAACTAGATATGGTAAGTGCATTATCATAGAACACACCAGTTTGTTTGTTGTTTCAATAAAGGGGGAAATTTCTATCAGGACCACAATACAGCATTCAAAAAGAGAAGGTTTCAACATCATCTAGAGATACTAGTGAGATATGACCCCTCCAGACCTATTTGCTTGCACAAAGCTTAAGCAAAGATTAGACCATATCCAATCTTTATTGAGCATTCATTCTGATTTGTTTGTGGGGCTGTTAAATGACAATGAGCATTCATCCTGAATTACTTGTGGGATGTTTACATGTCTTCGTGTTAATCATTCCTTCATCCCACACTTTTCAATGCATTTCCCTGAGACTTTCCAAACTGCAAAAAGTCCTCCCCACCCCAAAGTGGATTTATGGTGCTAGGGCAGCAGATCAATTTAACCCACTTTAAATGCACAAACCTACAGTTTTGGTTTACAATTGAATTGCTCCTGCAAAATGCTGACAAGCCTGGAGGTGCACTAAATCACGTGGCCAAATTCAAAGACAACCACTCAGCTGTGTGCTTTTATTCTGCTCCTAGTTTGGGGTAAAGGCAGATTTTAAGCTATTTTCCCCGCAAAGCTCAGCAGCAAACTCTGTTCGCGAGACCTCCCCCCAGCCCCCACCCCCAGTAACAGCTATTAAAACTGGCCCATTCATTCTGTGGGCTGCTGTGGTCAATAGTGCAGTAATTTAGAATCACTCTCAAGACAAAAGGAGATTAATTTTGTCTTTAGCAAATACCAACCTGTGATGTGCCGTGAAGCACACACAGGGCCCTAATATACACATACACAGCAGTCCAATAAGTTACCATCATTATTTATACAACTGAATCAAAGTAGCAGTCTTCCCCACCTCCTCTGGGAAATAAGACCCCAAACTTACTCCCCAAACCAGTAGCAAATGGGCTGTGACTCCACAAGGATTTCATGTTCGTTATTTTAAGGAGTGTCAAGGACACTAGGACTTGAACCAAGAACCTCAGGTCAGAGTTGTACTAAGTCAGACTATTTACTTATCTAGCCTGGTATTCTGTGGATCTCCAGTGTCTCAGGCAGAGAGTTACCGTATTTTTCGCTCTATAAGACGCACCAGACCACAAGACGCACCGTTTTTGGAGGAGGAAAAGAAGAAAAAAAAATATTCTGAATCTCCAAAGCTAGAACAGCAAGAGGGATCACTACGCAGTGAAAGCAGCAATCCCTCTTGCTGTTTTGGCTTCTGGGATAGCTGCGCAGCCTGCATTCGCTCCATAAGACGCACACACATTTCCCCTTACTTTTTAGGAGGGAAAAAGTGAGTCTTATAGAGCAAAAAATACGGTATTTCCCCATCAGCTGTTATGTGATTATTTTAACTGGAGATGCAAAGGGCAAAATCTAGGACCTTCTGTATGCAATGCCCACCATGAGTTTTGCTCCATCCTACATTAGTATGTGCTCAGGTCCTATTCAGCAAAGGTGGATTCAGTAGCAGGTGACCCAAACAAGCACCTGAACTCGTGTGTGTGTCTGTGTGTGTGTAAGACTGAGAAGCTAACTATTACTCTAAATAAAAAAAATCCTTCCAGTAGCACCTTTAAGACCAACTAAGGTGCTACTGGAAGGATTTTTTTTATTTTGACTATGGCAGACCAACACGGCTACCTATCTGTAACTATTACTCTAAATGTATCCAATAACTATCCAGCAGCTGAAACAAGTAACACAAAAAGTTCACATTCACTTGTAAAGCTGATGCCAGCATTACATTAAAATCTTTTTAATTTTTAAGAAAATGTACAACATCACATCAATGCCCAGTAAACAAATGGTACGTGTGCCAGAGTGTTTGTAAGGGACTGTGATCAGATCCATGTGCACAAATCAGCTCATACAAGTATAAATTGTGAAATGCGTTACAAACGTGATTTTTAAAAACTCAATGCGTTGTTGTTGGCATCCGTCTATCTCAGGATACAATGGAGGAGTGTGCTTTTGAGGGTGAAATCAAACAACTGGAAGATTACACGCCTGCTTTGGCTGTAGAGACTGATGTGGGAGAGTCATGTTTTGTTGCAGCCGGGACAACTCAATGTATTGAAACACTGAATTAATTGGAAGGGGAGAGCTGAAGAGATTCCTTGCCTGGGACACCATTTTAGACACTGCCCTTTAGACACAGAAGAGAATGGTGTTGTGTAAAACCGGGCACCTGAGATTGGCTGGCTCGTAGGAGGCCTTTAGACTGGCCAGCCATATGTGCTTAGAAGTGTAATTTAATGCTCTCTCACACAAAAGAACAGTACCTCTTCCGCTTGTGGCTAAATGTTTTCATACCAAGGGCTGCATCAACACATGGTCAGTCCTTCAGGGGCTGCATGCCAGAATGTGTGACCAAAGTGTAAAAGTCAATATACTTCTAATACTACTACTAAGATGAAGAAGGGGAACATTGCAAAAACATTGCAGGGCGAGTAAGATAAGAAAAACAACTGTTAGCCTAATAGAATCAGAGCAAGGGATCCATGGGAGCAGTCATTTTTTAAAATTTTGTTTTTAAATAATCAGTGTTGTGGGTGTTGAGCCACAAAAAACTATTATATGCAGCCCATGAGTCATGTTTAAGCCACTCTGCTGCAGACCAACCACTACCTTCTGTTCAGCAACTGACTGCAGAGCCCATGGTCTGTGATTGTTTTTGTACTGTTGGAACATGCAGGAGCACAGTATTGGTGTTTTGTTTCGTTTTGCTTTTTTACCAATTCACACCCACTAGTGCTGAAAATTTCAAGCCAAGAAGTGCTAAGGCCCATGTGTGCTGGGAAGCCATGCGACTTAAAATAGGTATGTGAAGATTTACTGTCACTTCATTGCTACTTTGGGGAAGATGCATGGCCAATGCTCAAAGCTACTTATGTTACTTCACATGCTTTGGCACTGAACTTTGACAGCAAGAACAGATTCCCTGGGCAGAGTTCTGTAATTCATATGAAAGATGTGCATGCCACAGTTCTGGGGCTGAACAGATAAGGTGTCCTAAATGTTTCACTACATCTTCAATTAGCAGCTGCAACTCCACAGCCAGGGAATGTAGATTCAAGATTAACAGCTTGTTGTTCAGTACTAGATTAGGAATTGCTTCTCCACCAAGGTTTTCTCAGCCAGGTTCCTCCTTCCAAGTGTGTTGCGAAGCATCTTCACAAACTGAAAGTCAAAGGAGTGCAATAAAGACACATGTCTATTGCGAAGGTACCCAAACTGTGGCACATGGAGCACCAGTGGTCCACCAGCTGCATTCAGGTGGCTCATGGTGTGTCTGTGGATTTTTGGTTAAAATGGGAGGCAACACACCCATCACATTAAACATGTTCTTGGTTTTCTCCTGCGTCCAGGAGTGTCTTACCCATAGACATCTGAAGAAGTGTGCTTGCACACGAAAGCTCATACCAAGAACTAACTTAGTTGGTCTTAAAGGTGCTACTGGAAGGATTTTTTTTATTTTTACCCATAGACGTTAGTGGCGTGGGATGCCAGGGTGCCAGATTTTGGAGGGCGCCACAGGCTGAGTGTCCAGGAAGGAGAGTCAGGGCATGCTCCCTTCCCTGCTCTGGGGCAGTCCACTCCTCTCCTCTCAGCTGCCCATCGGAGCGCGCTGCAAGGATGGGACAGGTGGCGAGCCACCTGATCTGCTTGCTGGCCCTCCTGTCGCACAGACTTCCCTGGACGGGGGAAGGTAAGGGGCGCCGGGCGCTTAGAGGGAGGCTTTGCGGGAGGGCACGGGAGGCTGTCTGGGCTGCGATCTGGGTGCCTCTTACTTACGCGCAGGACCACACAATGTAAACAAGCCGGACCAAAGCCCCCCCCCCTAAAAAAGGTAGACAACTCTGGGAAATTGGGGGGGGGGCGGAGAGATATTTGCACCACGGCGCCGGATATGCTTAAGACAGCCCTGCTTGTGTCTACTGCCTGACAATACCATTCCGTAACCCTCAGTTTTTACCCACTCTCACAATAAACGAGAGGGGCAGAACCCTCCACTGATTTCTCCATTCCAAGCATATTCTTAAGAGAGTAAAATTAACATCCCATCCTCTAAGGACAAAGCTGTCAATTTCATATTCTCTCACTTTCTCCAAACTTTAGTTCTGCATCAATTGGCATTTTTTTCTTTTTAAGGCCTCATGAAAATCTGTCACCGTTTTAGTGGGTATTTCTCCCAATATATGTATTCTTGTATGCATTGGTTGGAGAAGTCCATCACTAAATTGTGAGAACTGTGAATTTCAAAGCATAGCAGCATTTCAGTCTGTGTATTGTTTTGTGAAGTGAGAATTAGGTGGGTATGTATGAAAATGTGAACTGACCCAAATCACCACCCCAATCCCTACTCTTTAGAGATATATCATGCACCTGGTGTCACAAAACCATTTACCTTTTGCACGACAAAGGTCACAATTGTTGACAATACAAAATCCTGCGCTGCCAAATCTACAGCAGAGAAGACAAGGATTTCAAAGAGCAGCAGCACCAGTTCATGACTGTAGAAAAGTGTTCTGCTAAATAAAGCACGGTCATCTAGAGGAAGAGGAAAATAATATCTTTTTCAGATTTCTACCCTTTTTACTCTCACAGCAATTACTCCGTTTCTGGAAAAAAATTGCATCCCAAAATAGAATCTGTATTGCCACATCCAGACCACACATTTGAAACATACAGTGGAGGCTGGACCATTAGGGCAAATGGGTCACTGTCCCACTAGGGTCGCCATGCGTCCAGAATTTCCCAGGTATAGCTGGGTTTCGGCTATGTAGATTTTGGTGAATTTTGACATTGTGTGTATGGATTTTCACTTTTTGAAATATGGCAACCCTATGACCCTTACTTACAGTCAGCCAGGGGGTGTCTCTGCCTGTCCTGGCTCTGGCTCCATCTACTGGTGGACTCCCTGCCTCCTGCTTTACCAGTCTTAACAGACACCAGCCATCACTTAAAGCACTTTTACACCACTTTAACAGTCATGGAAAATCCTGGGAACTGTTATTTGTTAAGGGTGCTGACCTCAGAGAGCTACGATTTTCAACACCCTGAACAAACTACAGTTCCCAGGATGATCCATGACGGTTAAAGTGGCAAAGGTGTTCTTTAAATGTATGGTGTGCATGTGATCTAAGCCTCTTTATAACCATAAGGTCTTGCAGGGTCCACTTTTATTGTCCATCTGTTAGTTTCCATGCCACAGGAAAATAATTTAAGAGTGTGTGAACATCTACAAATATCAAGGAGCAGTATCCTAAACGTGGGCATGTCTCACAGTCTGGTATAATGGTTAGTGACATACTTCAACCATCAGTGGTACAGTAAATAGCACATATCCATTCCTTGTATTTGATTGGTTTCTGTTTGAGCAGTCATGGGCTCATTCATCTCATTATGGAGCTCAGCATCTCCCAGGACTGTTAAGAACTGGTAGCTCTGTGAAGTCAGCACCCTTAACAAAGTTAAATTCCTGTGGCAGCAAGTGTGGTATAGCAGCTAGAGTGTCATACTAGGACCAAGAAGACCAGGCTGAAATCCCCACTCAGACATGAATTTCAGTGGGTGACTTTGGGCACTCACTATCTCTCACCCTAACCTTCTTCGCAGGGTTGTTCTGGGAAGTAAATGAGGACAGGGAGAACCAACTATACTAACTTGAACTCCTTGGAGAAATCAGTGGGATATAAATGAAATAAACCAATAAATATATTGTTAAAGTAGCACAACAGTTCTCTAAATATATGGTGTGGATGTGAGCTAATAAAAGGCAATACCCAGTGCAGAAGCTTATAAACAATTTCCCACTGGTAAGTGTTTGGAATACCATTATAGAGAGTGGAAATGTCCCCTGGTTCCTGGAATTCCATGTCCATGATCCGCTCCAGGAAAAATTTGTCCTTTACCATGTAGTCCATATCTTTGTATCTCTAAAGGGTGGAGGGAGTTAGGAGACAATTAAAAGTGAAAGAAATATGTCAGTACAAGATGACTCACTTATAATTCATTTCCAACACAGCTGGGCCTGCACGATGACACTAAATGCACAAAGACAAGGGGGGAAACATTAACTAAGGGTACTTCCACATGGCAGTTTACTGTGGACTCAAGTGTTGCTGCTCATGTAAAGAAGCTGTGGGCTGCATCCACATGACATCACCATCAAAATGGCTTCCTATATTGTGTTACAAAAGCCTGGTGCCTGCCCCCTCTCTCTGCCAAGCAGTGGCCAGAGCGCATGGGATCACAGGCAACCACACAGGGTCTGTGCCCCTTTGGAGAATAGAAGACACTGTGGAGATGATCGTGCTTTAAGAAATAGGGTTTATTTGCCTATTTACACCCTCAGTCTGCATGGAGGGGGTCCAGATCTTACAGCATGGCCCAAAGCATTGCAGGCAGTCCTCCCTCACCAAGATAAATCTCAGCCTTCCTCCTTCCCAGAAGCCCCTTGCCCTGCCCCAAAGCAGTTACCGTGGCAACCATCCAAATCTCCAGTCTCTGATCACACCTGGAGCAAGATGTTCCATTGTCTTGTTAGCGACCGCCATGACTCTCTTAACAGCCCTGGTTTGGTTTGGCTAGGCTACCCTCCTATTATTATTTTGAGAAGACCTGATAGACCACCCAGGCAGTGGTCCATCTCTACCTTCCTCATCTGAGTTATCACTGGCTTGCTTGGCAGAAATAGTCCCAATGAGTAAGCAAGCAGTGACATCTTATGCTCCCCCTCACCATTGTCTGGGTCAGAATAAAAGGTGAGTGAGCAATGATGAAAGAGCAGCTCCAAGAGGTTCTTGTCAGTGGTCCCTTGGTAGATGCCTGACTATGTTGGTCCTTGACGCTGGCCCCCATTATTTGTATATAAAGCAAAACACTTTGTGTAGAACACACCATGGATACAAATACCCAGTACAAATAGGAGACAATAGTACAATAGTAGACAAAAAGTAGACAGAGGTAGCCAAAGACTCACATGTTCAAAAAAGGAGACCAGAAAGCAATTCAAGGCAAAGTAGCCATTTAGTCTCTGTTTGTGAAGGTCAGGTCGGATGTGGGCTCCTCTGGGAACCTGTCACAGAAAAAGTGCACAGACTTTAAAAGTTTGTGCCAGTTACTTGGCATTCCCAATTGAAGAGGTTTTTTTTTAAATACATCTATTTGTTTTCACTCAGATCTTGCCTTTGGCAGCAGGGATCTTGGCTCAATTTTCACCTGCTGTTCTGGAGCGCTGGCTTCCATGCACAGACAGAGTTTTAAATTAAAAAGTGGAGGGGAAAACGGGAGGGTTGTCTGTAGCCTAGCAGGCTGCTGTTCCTTGAAGGAGCTCAGCAAAAGAAAGCTCAACTAAGGTTAGCTTTTGATCAAGAAGTGAAAACAACCAAGTTTTGTGGCACCCTGAAGACTGTGGGGAGCATCCCAAAGGCCAGACAGAGAGTCCCAGAGTCTGCATGTGGCCCCCGGGCCTGACAGCTTCCACCCTCGAAGGCATCATCATTTCTAAGTAATACTTTGCACAGCTGACCAATATCTTTGTCTAACAATTACTGAGTAAATAGGATTAGGTACTGTACCTCCATGAAAGATAGAGTTATTCTGTCATAGAATGCTCGAGTCCTGTCAGTAAGAAGCACCTCAAATGTTTGCACATCAGAGTAGGCCTCCAGGCCTCTCAGAGCACAGAGGTTCTCCTGTGGATAGAACCAATGGAAGGGGTGGAAAGAATAATAATTGGGAAGTACAAAGCATAAATATCAGAGATCTGACATCAGAGATCTCTTCTGGAGAGGGAGGGAGAGACGTGCCAGCCAAGGCTCAAACCATATTGGAGTTCACATTCCTTTGACTAAGGGTGTGTTCACATTACCATCTTAAAGCACAGTGAAGTTGTTCCCTGCCCCCTGCACATTTCACAGCTCTTTACCCCCTAGTTGTTCACATCAACAGGGCTTTATTTATGTCAGATTTGTTTCTGTAGACACTAGGCAGTGTTGACTGGGCAGGGGATGTCTTGACCCTCTGCCAAGATGTTCATACAAACAGCTTAAGGACTAGGCCTAAAGTGGATTTGAGAAACAACTCATCTAGCATTTTATAACAAAGTACAGGATACATATGCCTTTGAGATAACATCAAGTGAACATGGATTAAAACCCAGCGAGTGCCCAGGAAATGGGAGTGTGAATAGAGCCATAGAAACCTTGCCCCATGCCTTATTTTTGCACAAGACCTAATGGAATTGATAACAATGTTCCTATTTTTTTTATTTTTTTTTATTTTTAATATTTTATTAAGGATTTTCTTGTTTTACAGAAGTAAGTGTAATGCCTCGTATTTTTTCCCCATGTAACATTTTTACAAATCCATTTCATTTGTTGAGGCATTAAGGGGAGAAGAAAAAAAGGAAAAAGGAAAAGGGGGGGTGGAGAGAGGGAAGATGGATGGGGGTGGGGTCGGGTGATGGATGGGGGTGGGGTCGGTGTTTCTATTATGTTTAATGTATGTAGATTTTGGTGTCAGTGTTGCTTGTGTTGTTCACTTGTGTTCCTTTGGTGGTGAGAGAGGTTGGGGTTGGCCTAGGGTGTGATTGTTTGCTTGTGATTGGCTGTGGTGATCTTTGTTTTCGTGTGTGAGTGAGGTGGGTGGGTGTTTTGGATCAGGTTAGCCATATTGATTTGTATGCTATTGGTGGATTATTGTCATTGTCCTGTTGGGCTGTGTATGTGATAAAGGGGAGCCATACCGGGGTGAAGGCGTCTTCTTCTGTTTGTCCCCGTGTCAGTTTCAGTTTATTAGTTAATTTTTCTAGTAGGGCTGTTTCCCATACTATTTGATACCATTGGTCCATGCTTACTCCTGACAGGTCTCTCCAGTGTCTGGTTATGGTGTTTCTGGCTGCTGAAAGTAGGTGGGTTATGAGTTCTTTGTGGTGTAAATGGGCATTGTTGTCTTGGAAGATGTTTAGTAGGGCCAATTCTGGGGTGATGTCTATTACTTGCTTAGTTATTTTACATATTTCTTGTATGGCTGTTGTCCAGAATTCCTATTATTTATTGGGGGGCGGGGTGATGTGGTGACTATAAAATCCACAAGTTCTACCTTTCAACTCCCTCCGGTTTCAGTTGAATCATGATCGCCATAGCCTTGTAAAAATAGTAGCTAATGGGGTTTAAATCCTGGCAAGCTCACTTGAAAATGGGCAAATCCAACAGGGAGATATAGCCTTCCCAGGTGCACAAAGTAATTGTCATAAAGAGAAAGGACAGATGGATGGACCAGTAGACACTATTACGGTACCTCCTCCTTCCTGATATAGGTGAGCATGGTGTCCATGCCCACATCTGCCTGTCCATGGACACTTCTCCCATGGATGTAGAAACCATAACATCTGTGTGTCAATATGAACACTGACACCTAGAGGGACAGGGAGAGGCAAATGAAGCACGCAACCATTTTTCAAATGGGCAATACAGTTTCAGAACATGTTTGAACACGATTGTAATCAAAGCTTGTTTACTGATTAACAATGGCACAATTAAGACTCCACTCTAGAGCAATTCAACCACACCCAACATATCTGGGCCTTTTGGGGGCAGGTGCCCCAGTTAAGGAATGTCCTCTCCCCAGGCAGACTTCCATAGGCAGATGAAGACTTTACAAAATCACCACTCAATCATTTTAGTATGGTTTTAATTTACCAGTGATCAGATGGCTTTCATACTGAATGCATTTCATCTGCTGATTTTACCTGGTGTTGGTGTTTACTTTGCCCCAGTGCTTTAATGCTGTTGTTGTTTTAAGAATTTTAAAATTTGTTTTCCTATTATTACTACTACCACAGCAAATACTACCATCAGCAGCAGCTTTGGAAATTCTATTCAAATTGAACAGCAGATTGTAAATACACTAAATAAACTAGTCAGTTATGAGTCACTAGAAGGCCTGTATAATTAATTTGTTATGATAATACCCTGCTTGCCCATCTTGGAGAAGGATAGCGAACAAACTGGTCCTGTGGTGACTTTGGCTAATGGCGCATGGCCAAACTTTTATCTCTATGCAGCTCAGCCATTTGTTGCTCTGCACTGTTTTGTTATTGGCTTGCCTTATGATTGTAATTTTCATATTTATTTATTACATTTGTATGGTTCTCTTCTCCTGACATTTTATCCTCACAACAACCCTGTGAGGTAGGTTAGGCTGAGAGACAGTGACTAGCCCAAGGCCACCCAGTGAGCTTCATGGCCAAGGGAGGATTTGAACCCTGGTCTCCCAGGTTGTCTTCTAACCACTATGCCACACGGGCTCTCATAGCATTCAAATAAAATAATAAAATTTTGTTATTTTAATGAAGGTGTATTTTTTAAATTTGTGATATTTTTGTAATCCACACTGGGACCATTTGGTGAAGGAATATAGTAAATAAGTACATGAACATAAACTGCTTAGCAGTTTGAATGATTAAGCTGCACTGTATAGAAATCCTGTTAAATAAATATAATGCGACTCACATTGCTCAGGGAACAAAGATCAACAAACTGGTGAATCTTGTCCTCTACAAACCGCTCATATAACCCAACAGAAAACAGCACCTGTTTAAAAAAAAGGCATGCTGCCTATAATCACCCTGTAATTATGGTAGGCAAGAACACACGGTAGGTTCCTCATCAGCAGCAATACTCAAAGGGTGCCTCATTTTACAGGAGGGGTTCAAGCGCATACTGGAAACTTAGATTTGCACAATTAAAGTGCTCTGTTAGGCTGCCAAGGATGGCTGCCTCTCTCACTTTTGTGTTATGCCATGCTCCCCATGGCAACCATTTTGTGTTTTGCCACAACCTCTCCATGGCACCCATTTTGTGACTGACACCCCAAGCCAGCACTCTTTCAAAATCCAAAATGTGTCCACTAGTCCGAAAGGTTGGCGACCTTGGTCTTATTTCTTAATATAGCAAATGAGGTCTTTGAGGGTGTCCTACAACATGCACACAATAAGATTGCTGACTTCTTTTGTCATGTTACCTACCTAAGGACCTTTCAAAAACGGTTAGCTATTGCTCTTGGTTTTGCATTTGTTACATTTTTCCACACTAGCACTAAAGGAAGAGGAGATGTAGAATGACCTAGATAGCCCTTTATTCTAATACAGCATCAAGGATATATATATATTCTTAGGCTGTGTACACACTATACCTTGGAAACACATTCTTTCCCTCAAACAATTTTGGGCACTGTCATTTACTCCTCACAGAGCACAATTCCCAGAAACCCTTAACAAACTACAATGCCGTAAATTCTGAGAGACAAAATGTGCTTCAAATATGCTTTTAAGCTATAGTGTGTACGCAGCTTTAGTTAAACCAAACTCTGTGAGAAAGATTACCTGTACAATCCCCACTGCCAGCCAAACAGAAGCAGCAATCCCAAACCGAAGAATTGGGCTCCAAGGAGCATGATAGGCATTTGGTCCCGGGTGCAGATTCACATTCAGGTCTCTTGATGTGAGATTCTTAAGCCCCACCACCTAGAAATTAAAAGAAGCCTGTTTGGTCCCCACTTCAACAGAACATAGTGGGATTTGGGCCTAAGTCTCTTCTCAACCTCACTGAGTGGGCCCAGGGATATGGCTCCCCCACCCCCCATAAAACTGGATTGATTACATAGTCATAAGAGTTGAGAGGGCTGCTGAGTCAACCACATTGTAATTTGGAGAATTAAAAAGCTTTAGAAATGCCCAATTTATAAGTTACATGAAGACACTGTAAGGTCATAAGTTAGGCCCATGGTTTATTTTATTTTCCTTTCTTTAAATATTTTTAAACTGCACCACCATATTAAAAACACTGCAAGGTCTTATAAAAACTAGAAGTACAGTGATTATTTTAAATTGTCTTTATTGTGTCAAACACTTCAATAAAAACTGATGGGCAAATGGTGATGTGGTGTTGGCCAATAGCTTAAATATCTTAACAAAGGGGATCAGACAAATTAATGTAGGCAGAGGGGCCTACCAAGGATTATTAGTCATGATGGCCCTATGTGGTGTAACGTTGGAAAATGTTGATCACTTCAAGGATTAGGTTTAAAAAAGTTGAAGTTATATATTTTAACATTTTATTAAATTAAAGATTGGGATTAAAAAAGTGGAAAAGAAACTGCTGGACAAATAATGTGGATTGGAATACAAAAGAGGGAGGTATGAGGAAGTCCAGAAAATAAGTAACTTAAAATTGGAAATGGAAAAGAGAGTTTGTTTTTAATTGTTTTGTGTTTATATTGTTAAGTTTTGTATTGTTTTTTGTGTGTGTTGTTTCTCTTTTTTTGTTGTTTAAAACTTTAATAAAAAATTATTAAAAAAAAAAGAAAAAGAAAATGTTGATCACTTCTCCTACCCAGGCAGTTATCTTTCCACAAGGGTCAACACTGATGCCGAAATCCAGCATCACCTGAGCTCTGCGAGTGCGTCTCTCTCCCGACTGAAGTGCAGGAGACCAAAATGCTTGTTTACAAAGCTATTGTGCTACCAACCTTGCTGTATGCTTGTGAAACATGGACCACTTACAAACGCCATCTTCAACTTCTCGAAAGATTCCATCAATGGTGTCTCCAAAAAATCTTACACATCACTTGGGAAGACAAGCGAACTAATATCGGTGTACTGGATGAAGCAAAAATCACCAGTGTTGAAGCAATGATTCTTCAACATCAACTTTGCTGGACTGGTCATGTTGTGCGGATGCCTGATTATCGTCTTCCAAAGCAACTACTCTATTCTGAACTTAAAAATGGAAAGCATAATGCTGGTGGTCAACAAAAGAGGTTTAAAGACTGTCTCAAGGCAAATCTAAAAAAATGTTGTATAAACACCGACAACTGGGAAACACTGGCCTGCAATCGCTCCAGTTGGAGACCAGCCTTCACCAAAGGTGTCATGGACTTTGAAAACACTCGAACTCAGAACGCAAGAGAGAAACGTGCTAAGAGGAAGGCACGCTTGGCAAATCCACACCATGATCAAATCCCGCCCGGGAACCAATGTCCCCACTGTGGAAGGACGTGTGGGTCCAGAATTGGCCTCCACAGTCACTTACGGACTCATTGTTAAAACAATCTTATTTGGCTACAAGTGATCGCCAAAGAAGAAAGAAGAAGATGATGGCAACCTCCGTGTCCTGCCTTCTAGCTTCTTCCTCCATTAGTCTCAGTGTTGCCCTTGTGGAATTTAGCATGTTACCTCTGCCTGTCCTGGCTCTGGCTCCACTTACTGCTGGTCTCCCTGCCTTCTACTCTACCAATCCAAATGGACACTTCCTCTCCTCCTGCCTCTGAGCTGGCCCTTAGAAAATCTAACTGTCTTCCAAGTTTGGCAGAAGTTTTTGCACCCCTGGCGATCTGTGCAGAAGGTTGTGCATGCTGTGGTCCTAAGTATATTATATCAGTGACCTTGAGAAAGAGGAAAGTTATCAGTAGCAGAGCACAGAGACTGCACAGCAGATACTTTCTTTCCTTAATCTCTCTCGCTCTCTCTCACCTCCAGTAGCAGCAAGACGGCAAACAACTGGAGTGAAGGGTTCACTTTTCTGTGGGTCTGGATCTCGTTCCACTCATTAGCGATCAGAAAAGTTCTCCAGGCACTCACAGAGGAAGTAGCCTTCTGATATCCTGAAGCAGGGGAGGGAGGTTAAAACACACACACAATGAAGCTGAAACAATTGGCTTTATTTGAAGACTCCACACGAGCTTATCGGATTCTTGGCAAAGTGCAAAGCTCAACGCCCCTGGGTTTCCTTGAGCCCTTGCTTATGTTAATTTACCTCTCCTGATATGAAATCGTTACAATCTGAAGCAAGCTTGCTTCCTGGAACAGGCTCCTGCTGATTTCCCAGAAGAACCGAGGGCCTCAAAGTGATTTGCCAACACTAATTAAACAAGCAAGTATCACACAACAGCTGTGCGAATGTGCTGTAGGTAACATTGCCCTCATTTTCCTGGGAGTCAAAGCTTTAGATCTTCAAGAACATCCTCCGGTAGCAAGCACGCGGTGTCAAACGTTTCATGCTCCATCCCACAAAATGCTAGGAAGCCCCATGGCCACCCCTTTTTGCCTGAATACAATAGTAGGTGGAATGAAAGGGCATGTGAAGGGATGCAAGATAAGATGGGGTTTACTTTTGGCTGTGTTTTAAACTAAAATGGCTGAGCGCAACCCTGGAACTGGAAGCAGTCACAGAAGACTGGGAGGGAAAGCCATCGGATGATTCTTCCTAGCTAATTAGAGATTTGTAGATGGAGCACTGATTGGCATGCTGCCCTAGCAGCTATCCTCCTTGGCTAGCCCTAGATCATGGGTAGCTAGTGAGGTGCTCTCCAAATACCGCTGGATGACCATCAGTCCCATCAAGTATGGCCATTGATCAGGGATAATGGGAGTTGCAGTATAGTCAACTTGAACCTTGTGGGGGGGGTTTACACTTCAAGGATGGTACATATACAGAAAAATATGTACAGTCAAACCACCCCCTTGGAGCCACCCCTACACAAACATCCTTACCTTTCTAGAGCTGGCATAGCAAACAGGTGTTACCCGCCAAGCAAGGCAGAGCTCTCTTAAGCTCTCTGCCTTGCTTACAGGGCTCTAGGAGGCTATTGAGAGATCTCTCAAGGTGCCCAAGTTCCCGCGAGATCTCTAAGAGCCCAGTGAGCATGGCAGACAGCTTAAGAGCTCTTTCCACACCAGGAAAACCCTGCACAAAAAAAGCTTTTAAGCTCTCCGCCCCCTGTATTTTTAATTTGTGCGATTTTAGCTGGCTGGCCACCAAGTGCATAAAGCAGAAATCATGCAAGTTAAACATATGCAAGATGTGAGTTGACTGTACAACCATGTCTGGAGAGCACCACTCTGTCTATACATGCCCTGCACAGAGATGGAATGGAGAAAGTGGACAGAGACAAGTTTTGTACTCTCACTCCTAACACGACAATGTGTAGACACCCAATGAAGTTGAATGTTGGAGGATTCAGAACAGACAAAACAAAGTACTTCTTCAAATAGCGTATAGTTTAACCGTGGAATTCACTCCCACAGGAGGCACTGATGGCCACAAACTTGGATGACTATTAAAATGGATTAGACAAATGTATGGAGGTAAAGGCTATCAATGGCTACTAGCCATGATTAGCTATGTTCTGCTTCCATGGCTGGATGCTTTCTTTTGTCTGTTTTGAAATTTGCAACATTCAGTTGCTGCCTTCAAATCACATCCTTTACACAGCCCTATACACCACCTATCAGAAAACAAAGGCAAACTTTTACCCATAGATGCTTTTGCTGTTCCTCTCTCCTTTGGCTTCTCCCAGTCTATCAGGAAGATGGAAACTGTTAACTGGGTTATCAGAATATGTATGAGGTCCAAGCTCTGGAACAAAATCATCCACAGAGGGTTATTTCTCAGTGATGCTAATATAGGTTGTCCAGAGGTTTAGAGTGTGACATTCCCAATAGCAGCTCTCAAACCACTGGCCCCATTGCCTTAGGCAGAGGTGTACCCCAAGCCTGAATGCCAGCGGTCCCTTTAAATTCAGTACCTTATGGCAGGGTTTACGGCAGAATCAGACCTTTGTATCTGGCCCTTGGAACTCTCCCCAGAGTGACTCCTAAAAACGTACCCCTCAAGTGTCAAAGGCCACGGCAAAGAGGTGCCTCTCTACCCTGGAAACATGTGGCCCTCCATATGCTGTTGGACTAAACCTCCCACTGTGCCCAACCTGCATGGCCAATGGTCAGGAAGGATGGGAGTTATAGTCCAATAACATTTGGAGTGAGTCAGGTTTCCCTACTCGAAATTACAACAAAATAATATAAGTTAAGCCATTCTGAACACTAACATGGTATATACCTTATTTTATATATGTATAAGATGACCCCTATTTTTGGGACCGCAGCAAAAAAAATTAGGGGGAAATTGTCCAAAGTTGTTGAGCTTTTTTTGGGGGGGGGGGCAAACAATCATCTGCACACTCACTGAAGAAAACCCAGCAGCACACTCAACGCAACCACAGCCAATTGCACGCATGCCTCACCGCTACTGTTAATAGCCCACCCAATTGTCAAAGCTGCAGCTAATCATCAACACGCCTTGCTGCAGCAACCTATCACACGCACAATCACCACAGATAATTTCCTGCTGGCTACTGTCACCAATCGCCAGTCCCCCCTCTGATATCCGTCTATAAGACAACCCACAATTTTAGCTGATTATTTCTAAGGAAAATATATTGGCTTAAGCACGGAAAAATACAGTATTTGCAAGTGAGCTACAGACATCTTTTGAAAAAAGCATTAAGTGAAATAATAATAATACTATTGCAGGGGGTTGGACTAGATGACTCTTGGGGTCCCTTCCAACTCTACCATTCTATAAATAAGCAGCAGTGGCAGAATGAAAACAACAGCAGCCTGAATAAAGAGGCTGGGGTAAATAAAAACTGCTGTTACCCAGGACCTAAGGTTTGTTTTCTTTTTAAACCTATCACTTTTTACCTGCTAGCAAAAGACTCACAGAGGTACAATTCCCAGGGCCGCTTGGAGGAAAGTGATGCCAGTTGAACTAAATTAGGTCTACAGCCTAGACATGCTCTCCAGGGAGCTGTGCCAGTCTGTCTCAGTCTTGCTAAAGCAACTGATGTTCTTCAAATCCCTTGAATTACTGAGCAGCACGATATTTCCATCCAGGTTAGGGCAGCCCTAACAACCTTTCCCGTCAGTGTTTTTTGTTGTGGTTACATATGCCATCTTTTAAAACTTTGACATTTCTCTGTGAGATGCAATGCCAGAGACATCTCAAATGCCCGTATCTCCCAATGTTCTTACCTTTAACACAAGAGCAGACAACAAGTAGATGATAAAGTTGGTCTCTATTTGGCTCCCAGCAGTGGGCAGTGTCCTCTCAACTGCAGAAAACTGCTGACCCTGAGAAGAAGGACTGGAAATGAGGATGGAACAGAGAAGGCCTTTAAAAGGTAAAGGGACCCCTGACCATTAGGTCCAGTCGTGGCTGACTCTGGGGTTGCGGCGCACATCTCGCTTTATTGGCTGAGGGAGCCGGCGTTGGTCCGCAGACAGCTTCTGAGTCATGTGGCCAGCATGACTAAGCCGTTTCTGGCGAACCAGAGCAGTGCATGGAAACACTGTCTACCTTCCCGCTGGAGTGGTACCTATTTATCTACTTGCACTTTGATGTGCTTTTGAACTGCTAGGTTGGCAAGAGAAGGACCGAGCAACAGGAGCTCACCCCGTCGCAGGGATTCGAACCGCTGACCTTCTGATCGGCAAGTCCTAGGCTCTGTGGTTTAACCCACAGTGCCACCTGCGTCCCTCTGAAGGCCTTTACTTACTGACAATTCTTCAGGGCTTAGAACTCGTAAGCGCCTTGCAATTAGGTAATGGCTGTTCCAGCACAGAACCTGCAACCTCATTACGGGAACAAACAGAGAACCAAACTCAATGGCGGAGTGCATGCTTTGCATACCAGAAGGCGCCCAGTCCAATCCCTGCCATCTCCAGTAAGGCTGGGAGAGACTGGAGAACTGCTGTCAGCCAGTCTTGACACTATTGAGCTAGATGGACCAGCATGGGTGTAGCCAGGATTTTTGCTGGGGGCTGGGGCAGCTATGCCCATGTGGACCAGGTAGTCTGACTCTTTAAAAGGTAGCCTCCTATGTTTCAAGTACACTGGCTATTACTGATTTGGCTGGAAAGAACACAAGAAGCTACCTTAAACTGAATATAGCTATTGGCCTGTTGTGCTCAGTATTGTCTACTGGAAATGACTCTCCGGGATTTCAGACAGGAGTCTTTCCCCCTCTGCCTTGAGATGCTGGGGACTGAACAGGACTTTCTACAAGAGCTACACCTCTTCCCCTCCAGCGGCATCTGACAACACCAAGAGTTACTTACCTTGAAAACTATGAGCCAATAAATGCCAATTCCAAGGCTGACCATGAAAAAGACATTTGCTAGAGATCCACTGAAGTTGGCAAAGAATTTCACTATGACCTGCAAGAAAATAAAAAAAAAATTCGAGAGGGAAGAAAATATTGAAGGAAGAGAGGGACTGCACTGCAAATGGAGCAAAATGGAACCTGCACTATCATCTATAGCCAGGTTTCTGCTAGCAAAGTGTAAATAGGCAGAAAAATACCTGCCATGTCTGCCCAACAAAGGAAGAGGAAATCAAGGAACACATCATTCTTGGGACTGCAAGAATTTCCAGCAGCTCACCCATGAAAGGAAAACTTACCATAAAGCTTATGTTTGGAAGTCGAGATCGCCGGGTCCAGGTGCTGGTCTCCAGGAAGGCATAGATGATTGCAAGGAATCCCAGGGCTCCAAATGCAATCTATCAAGAGAGAGGGCAGGGATGGAGGACAGAAGCAGATGTGTCATCCATAGGGATGAGTGAACCGGTCTTGTTTTGGTTTTTTCTGTTTCTTATTTTTCCATTCTTCAGTTATCCTCTCCACATTGGTTTGCAAATTCTTTCTTTCTTTTTTTAAGTGCTCAATAAAATGCACCACCATTTTAGTGTGATTTTCTCCAAATATACACATTTTTGCTAAGCACTCTTTCCTAATATAATGCAATTTTTTGTATGTTATTTTCACTAGTCTGTCTGTGGGCCCATGAAAGCTTAAGCTGCCCTAAACCTATGAGTCTGCACAGCAAACCCAGGAAGAGCTTCCCAGGAAGAGCAAACCCAGGAACAGCTACCCTTCTGGAATCCTGCCATGAGAGTTACTCACATCTGTAGCTTGCTGAGCCGTTCCAGGATCCTGAATATAAGAGACTGAAAATGACACCTGAAAAGAAATAGCACAACAGAGAAGTAATAATAGGAAGAAAGCAGGCCTGTTAGCTGCAGGCTGTGGGCACAGCTTCAGCTGACGTCATTATTGTCAGAAGCTTTGGAAAACATCATGCAAAGTTTGGGTAAGCTGGCAGAAGACATAATCTGAATTGCTCTGGGATCTTCGCACTCTTGAAACCCTGGAAGCTTGTAAACCATTTCAAAATGTTATTAAACAACCTGTCTGATTCTGCATGGATTATTATTTTTTGCAACATGCACGTGAGAACTGTGTGGAGTGATACTGTTCAGTGTTCCAGCCAGCAAGGCCCTTGCCCTGGATACTCCATTCCATTTCCCCATCCTAGTTTTCTTTCCCCTTGCTCCCAACAGCCAGTCACAATTCCATGCCCACAGAGAGTGCCCAGTTTTTCATTGGACTGTTGTTAACTTTTGGGGGTCATCCCTCTTAAGCATTCTTCCCCCTCCCCCACCACCCCAACAAGCTTAAAGTTCTTCTAAGCCTGCTAATACCTCTGGCTTGAGTATGATTGGTGCCATTTTGGCTAGGGAAGTATCCACACTCAGCATTAGTATATTTATACAGGATTTTCCTCTTCTGCATATGCAAGGAACAGCATCCCTGGCATGCTACGTTAACAGAAATAATGGCGGGCTCATTTCTCAGTGACTTTGTCCATCAGTGTTTCCCCTTGTTCAGCAAACCACACTGTCAGAGACAGCATTTCTCTCCTCTTGCTGAAAACCCATCACACCAAGTAAATCAATGAGACTGCAGAGTCGAAGCCAAGTAGCAAAGGGAATCCTCCTGTGCTATGCATAACCAACTTGAGTTGTAGGGGAACAGCAGAGTGTGCAAAAGGAAGGAGTGAGAGCACCGATTGAAGACGGGCAGGCAGGCAAGGGAAGGAGGGAGACTCAAGGGACAGAGAGCTGCAAGCTGGATGATGCTTAAAGGTTTTGGGTCTGATGGTGCTTCCAGACAACCAGTTTACTGGTTGGGAGATTATCTGCAGGGAGATTAGACAACATTGACTTTTTAATGACCATTCATTCTAATTTTGTTGCAGGGGGTTGGATAGCATCAAAGCAAGTGTTATCCCACACTTATGAGTGCATTTCCCCTCACACTCCTTATTGCAAGAAGCCTGACATTTTGGAGGAAGCAGGTTTGTTGCACATGACTCCCAATCAACTTTAATTTGGACTATAGGAAGCTGATCCCCAGTGTGGATCTGATCTTAGTTTGCCCATTAGGATCAGAAGAAGACATAAGAAGTGCTCTGGGGGATAGTCCAGACTCCTGTTCTCACAGTAGCCAACCAAGTGCCTGCAGGATGTCCACAAGCAGGATCTGAAGGCAACAGCTCTCTCCCCACTTGTGATTCTCATGCTGCCTCTAACAGTGAAGGCAGAACATGGCCATCACAGCTAGTATCCATTAAGTCTTATTTATCCTCCACAAATTTGTCTAACCCTCCTTTAAAACTTTATCACCTGTACACTCTTAATCTACTATGAAGTGGCTCTTTGGGGTCCTGGGCAGAGAAAAGTCTTTCCCATCACCTGCCAGCTTTCCCTGCCCCAAACTGAAGATCCCAGGGATTGAACCTGGGACCTTCTGCATGCAAGGCAGCTTCTCTACTGCTGAGCTACTACGGCAGACACGGCCTTGCTTAGCCAGCCTGCCTCCACTTGCGCTGCCTGTTTCCTGGGTGACTTCTCATCTGACTGGCAGAGGCAGCTTCCTTGCAGGGGGAAAGGCAGGCCAGCATCCAGGCAGGTGGGCGCCTTTGCTTTCAGCCCTGACAATCTCCCAGCACAAACCTGGTTCTAATTAACACCTGCTGAAGCAACAGCTGCTGGAGGGAAGGGGAAAATGGAAGGGGGGGGAATGGAGCCAGCCTTATTGTTTCAGCTGCTGCCGCACACATGTATTTCTCTCCCTCCTGGAAGAGCAGCTGTGGGTGAAGGGGAGGACGAGCCCCCCCTTGCCCCCCCTTGCCTGAGCGACTCCAGTGCTGCTCCGCTTTCCATATTTCACTGTCAGCAGGAAAGGGGGGTTGTCTCCTCCAGGAGTCCCGGTTGGCAGGTATACACTGTATAAGCCAGGAGAAAGGAAGAGGGAAAAGAAGGTTAACCGGAGGACAAAGCCAGCAATTAGAGGAAGGAGTGATGAATCGCTCTGCCTCTGCAGAGAAAACGAGTTGCAGCGGAGGAAAAAGGTGCTAATTGGGCAGAAGGGAGCCAAGGTCAATGTACTTAAAACGTGCAGAATCAGAGGATGCTGGTGGGTCCAGCACAGATGCCTTAGGGCAGCAGGGGTGGGGGAGATTATCCAGCCCAAAGGGTCATGGCTCAGTGGCAGAGAATCTGCTTTGCATGCAGAAGGTCCCAGGTTCAATCCCCACCATCTCAAGGCAGGGAAAGACTGCCTGCCTGAAACACTGCAGGAGCACTGCCGGTCAGTGTAGACAATACAGAGATAGATGGAGCAGTGAGTCTGACTCAGCAAGCAGCATCCTGAGGCAGTGTTGGAGTCACGCCAGGCAACCCAGCCCCTGCATTATAGGCATTCTATGATGCTGAGGTAGGACTCTCTCCAGACAACCTGCTCCCCACCCCCAACATCCAGATCAGCACCTCCCAGACCTCCGGCCTTTCACTAGGGTGCAACTCCACCCTCTCGTCCCAATCCGCCTCCCCTTGTAATTATCAGGAGAGGAAGGCATAAAGGAGGTCCAGTGAGGATGCCTGTAGGGCTGCATTTGGCCTGGGGGGGGGCGATCTGAAAAGTCAAATTACCGTAATTGCGTAAATGCAGCTTATCTGCATGTTTCTTGCTATGTAAATAGCATCCTTGAGGCTGGGGGTGGTAGGGAGGGAAAATTTAATACAAACTCCCCACCTGGGTGCCAACAAAAATAACCTCTCTGAAGCAGCTGGTTGCATTTCAAGGGAAACTCTTGGGAGCCAGTGGGCGATGTCCTCAAAAAACAGGATTTCCTCAAAGGAAAGGTAATAATCAGGACTACAGCAGAGAGGAAAGGGTTAAACTCTCCCTCTTTGCTTGTTGAGAGCCTGATAATGACCACACACACAACAGCTGCTATTTGCATTTCTAAACAAACAAACAAACAAACAAACAAACAAACAAAAAAGTGCTTGTTCCATTTAGCCAAGACACAAGCCTTGTTTGTCCCAGATATGCCCAAACTAACTGCTTATTCCCCTCTATTAATGCAAGAATCAGGGATTTTTGCAGCGGTTAAAATCCACACAATCTCCTGATTAACCTACCCATCAAGACAAGACCTTCAAGGAAGATTAAAATGGGTAGGAGATTTGATTATTGAACTAACTGCAGGAACACTCATTCTCCAAATCCCTGCCCCACACTCCACACCCGCAATTGCAGCACACGTCTGCGCGTTACTACTACTACTACTACTACTACTACTACTACTACTATTACCTGAGGATCAATTCTGCTGCAAATGTAACAGTTGCTGGGACATTCGTCAGGTTTACTTTTCTGCCAGAGAGCCCGTCAACCAGAAAGAATCTTCGGAGATGGGATGCTGGAAAAATCATTGGGGGTGGGGGTGGTGGAGAGCAAAAGTCTTTATATGCTGAAGACTCAGCCCTTTGTACCATTGAGAGGGAAATAATGAAACACAGCATCTGACAAAGATGCACTGTATATTGTGTTCTATGTATTGTATGATGCAGTACACTGTATACTGAGTAGTCAATTCTATGTATTCTTTGTAATTAAAGAAAGCATTAAGCCAACACATAGTCGAAATAGGGAAATGGCTCCCACAGGAGACAGTCATGGCCACCAGCTTAGCTGGCTTTAAAAGTGGTTTGCACAAATTCCTGGAGAGTAGGGCTATTGATGGCTAGGCTACTTATCATGATGTCTATGCTCTTCCTCCACAGCTGGAAGCAGTAATGCTTCCAAATACCAGTTGCTGGAGATCACACAAGGGGACAGTGTTCACGTGCTCGGATCCTGCTTGAGGATTTCCCATAGGCATCTGGCTGGCCACAGTGAAAACAAGATGCTGCACTAGATGGGCCATCGGCCTGATCCAGCAGGACTCTTCTAACGTTACTGACTACATCCACATTTCCAGCTCTGCCACACCCACTTCACCATGAAGAGCTGGCCACGAGTCAATGAGGCCCTTAACCCGAAGAAAAGATTAGCTACCACTGTGGCAGTTTGCAAATGTTAAGCTAAATAGGATGTGTACACATTGCCAGCTTAGGATGCAGCTAGGTTGTTATTTTTCCCAATTTGGATTAAAGTTGGGGGGAGGCTCTTTTGAGGGGAGGGGAACATACATCTAAACTCAGTATTTCATAAGAAAGGTAAAGGGACCCCTGACCGTTTAAGTCCAGTCACGGACGACTCTGGGGTTGCGGCACTCATCTCGCTTTACTGGCTGAGGGAGCCAGCGTACAGCTTCCAGGTCACGTGGCCAGCATGACTAAGCTGCTTCTGGCGACCAGAGCAGTGCACGGAAATGCCGTTTACCTTCCCGCCGGAGCGCTACCTATTTATCTACTTGCACTGTTGTGCTTTCGAACTGCTACGTTGGCAGGAGCAGGGACCGAGCAATGGGAGCTCACCCCGTTGCGGAGATTCGAACCACTGACCTTCTGACCCTAGGCTCTGTGGTTTAACCCACAGTGCCACCCGCGTCCCTATTTCATAAGAAACAACAGGATAAATACAGGATCGACATGGATTGGTGGCTAATGTTGTTTGATGCAGAGTAAACGGTAGCATGTATACAGTCATGGCTTTAGAGAAAACTGTTGTAATGTTACTGGACTCAAATCTGGTGAGTGCGTGTTGAAAAGCTGTGGCTGCAAGGTATGCGTCAAGTATCAGTCTTGTAAACAGCCCCACAAAGTGTTACTAGCCTGCACAACTGTTTACTAGTCTTCTGGGGTTCTGTCCTGTGTACTGGGTGCAGAAAAGGGGTCTTTCCCTCATTTGGCAGCTGGCTTGCTTTGACAGAGCGGGAGAGCACTTCATTCCTCCTCCTCCACCGCCAGCCTACTCGCTCACCTGCATGTAATGCTTCATTGCCCTTATGTATAGCCTGCTGCAAATACCTTGCCAGAGGATGTGTGCTTCGAAAAGATCACTAAAGGTTGTAAAGATGGCACTAAAAGCTTTCCGCTTTGGAAAAGTGGGGTAGAAGAACTAAAGAAATTAGTTGTGCATCCAAAAGTCAGGAGCACAAAGGCTAAGGGAAGAGAAGAGGGGAAGAGACTGAGGAGAGAGAGATGATGAAGGAGAAGTAAAGGTTTGTATGGGTGATAATACCCAAAGCTCCTAGCTCTCTAACCCCATCCCTAACCCTCTGAAACATCGTCCTTCAAAGAATCCTGAGAACTCTAGTTTCTTAAGGGTGCTGCGAACTACCGCTCTATGATGGGCAAGCTACAATTCCCAGGATTATGGGGGGGGGGGGGAAGCTGAGTGCTTGAAATGTGCTCTAAATGTATCTTGTGTGTACACAGCCAAGGAAAGGCTCACCTTGGTTGTTTGTAAGTATTGCTGGATTCTCTACAGGGACTGGCCACAGTCGGACATGTCCTTCTTCATCCTCATACTGTAAGAACATCTCATAAAAGACAGGTTCAGGGACACCTTGCAGTAGGGCCAAGACGTCGAGGGTGCACTATAAAATGGAAAATTATTAGATACTACCACATATCTCTTCACTGTGCCAAAAAAAGAGTCTGCAGGGGAGAGGGTGAATCTATTTACTCTTCTGAGTTGTCCTTATTTATTTACTCAGTTAAAAAAAGAACAACATAGATTACCGCCCCATGCAAAAACGAATTAAGCCTGCAGTTCTATACACAGCAGTCATCTTCACTGAAAAGAGTGTGATTTAGCTTTAAGGAGAGGGTATGCCACAACAGTCAGGGTTCTCTGCCATAACATATACATAAGTGAGATGAGTGTTGTAAAAACACTTTGCACAGACTCTGATTCAAATGAATTATTACAGCAATGGCTCAAGGCTGCAACAGATGCCAGTTTTATCACCCACTCATTTCCTTATGTTAAGATGCCGTTTTTCTTCCATATTGCAGAGTAGTGTTAAACCTATCATTGCCAAGGGTAGGGAATCCCAGGCCCTGGGGCCAGGCGTCTCTCTCCAACCCTCAGAACTTTCCCTGGGCCACACACCCTTCCCCCAGGCCCTGCTTCACACCCTCCTTTAGTGTTTTTGCCTGGCTAGAATGTGTCCTTGAATTCTGATCATGGCCCCTGTTTGTCTGGACGGAGGACAGAGAGGTGTGTGGCAGTAGAAACTAGCCTACTGTACAAAGGTAATATTTACATCTGTTGCCCTGCCCACTTTTGCCTCTGACTCCTCCTACCACCCACCACTGGCATCTGGCCCTTGAAATGCTTTCCAGTAGTGGAATGAAGCCATTGGGCTGAACGGCCCCCCTCCCCAATCTATGCCATCAAGCAGAGCTTTCCAAACTGTGTGTTAGTGTGTCGGCTGCAGTGTGTTGCACGAACGCTTCCCACACTCCTCCCAGGGCTAGAAAGGGATTACTTTAATCTCCGGTTTGCTAGCAAAACTGAATTACTGTGTCGCGAAATGATGAATGTCTAAAAAGTGTGTTGAGTGCTCAAGGCAGTCGCCTCACCTTGCCTCATGGGTGGGCCGGTCCTGGTGGGGGCCACACCCACTACTGGCATTCAGCCCCCAGAGAGGTTCCAATGCGGCAATGCAAACCTCAGGCTGAAAAAGGTTAGCCACCCCCCTGGGATCTTAGAAGGGGAAAGCTGTCTTGCACTAAAGCCAACACTTACAGACTGGCTGTATGATGTTCCAAACACAAAGGCAGCATCCATGACACTCTGTCTGTCTGGGCAGAGCTAAGAAGATGGAAAGAAAAGAAGAGGCAGAAATTGCACACAGCCTTGCACACATACTTTTTCTTCCTGAATGCCCATGAAACGAACATGCAAATCCTGCTAATTACATGTGTTAAACTAGTATGCTGCACTGAGATAAGCTGAGACTTCTATTAAATTTTAAATTATGTTATCCAGTCCTTCCTTCAAGGAGGGCAGAGAATACACACAGTATCATTTTATTCTCAGAACCATCCTGTGCAAGGAGGTTAGTTGCTGAGGAGCTGCCCCAGGGAACTTGCTGGCCAAGATATGAAGGTGGCTGCTGGCTTAGACCTCTTTCAAACAGGGTTAGAGACATTGATGAAGTGGGGAAGGAGGATGGGGAGGAAAGGAGTAAGAGGTCTATCAGTGGCTGCTGGGCATGATGGTTAGATGGAACCTCCAGTTTCAGGGCAATCTACTAATGAATAACAGTAGCTGAGGGATAAACAGTGGGGGTGACTATATAAAAAAAATTCTCCAACCTCTCTTCTAAGCTGACATTCCATTGGAACTGCAGCAAAAACAGCAATATTACCGAGAACAGAAAGAAACTGACTCACTTGCAACGTCTCTCCTCTCACGTCTTCCCAGCCTAAGAACTTTCCAAGCGCATTGTACTTTACGACCTTAAAGTCAATCTGTAGAGATGAGGGGAAAGACAGTAACTGGAGGCCAATGTTCTCAGCCAGCTTCTGTACACCTTAAAAGGCCCTTCTGCAAAAACAGTCCTATAGTCTATTCAGCTCAATTTTTTAAAAAAGCTAATAATGACTGGCAGCAGACTAGACAACAGTAATTAATATCTACAAAGAGAATAAGACCTCAAGCTTGCCTGAGGCAACACATGTCATCCTGGAACGTTTGCGTCATAATCCTAGGTGCTGGGAAATGGGCTGAGGTTGTTCAGAAGTCAATGACACTCTGCACATGCTTAGAGACACCCCCTATTGTTTCCAGCTTACGATTGCTGAGTCCCAGAGTTAAGAACAGGTTGCAGAGCTGAGCTTTAGCAGCAATTAATCCCCCAGCAATTCTTCCATCCAGGCCCTTTAAACTAAGCAATGTTTTCTCGTGTCACCCTAGTTACCCCATGTGTTACTGTAATGTGTACACAATCGTAATTTATTTTCTCTTGCTTGCTTTCTCTGTCTCTGTCTCTGTGTGTGTGTGTGTGTGTGTGTGTGTGTCTCATACACATAAACACAGCAAATGCCAGTGTTTGTGCCTGCTTGGACTTGCCTTCGAAGTCTTCCCAAAAACCATCCGAGGGGATGTTCCTCTATGACTACCGTACCACAGCTTTGGAAGATCTTGGCTTCTGAGAAGAAAATGCAGTGAGGATTTATCTGAGAAGCAGCAATGCTCTCATACGAATAGAAACTTTTAAGGTCAGGCTAAATCTGATGCCAGTTCATACACTACAGTAGTACCTCAGCTCCTGAATGCCTTGGGAGTCGAGCGTTTCGGCTCCTGAACAATCGAAAACCAGAAGTGAGTGTTCCAGTTTTCGAACGTTCTTTTGGAAGCCGAATGTCTGCCTGTGGCTTCCGACTGGCCGCAGGAAGCTCCAATCAGAAGCTGTGCTTTGGAAGTCAAACGTTTCGGAAGTTAAATGGACTGCCAGAATGGATTCTGTTCGACTTCTGAGGTACGACTATATAGCCTTACTGCTGGTATATTTGCATTAGGAAAGAAGGTCCCACAAAATCACCAGCCATGGGGCTCCTCCAGACCGAGACTGCAGCACAGAAGGGGCGGGATTAAGGCCCCACAAGCCAATTCCCTATGTGGATCAGGCCCTCCAGATATGCAGTTTACTTCAAAAAATGCCACACATGAAATATATTACGAGTGGGCTATAAATACCTCCTTGCACCAAGATTGATGGATACTTACTTGGTCTTCGTATAGAGATCATAGGCCCGGTTTTGTAATGAGAAGGCTTCCATAATAACCATGTTTGTGAGAATTTGGCAGGCCGTCACATTGCAGGTGTTCTAGAGAAAAGTAAAACTGAAAAAAGGTGAAGACTTTCCTGCGCAAGAGCTTGAAGGAGAGCTGGAGATAGATGAGCACCTAAATCCAGAGAAAAGGCCTTTGCAAGGCCTCCCGGGTCTTTCTGTTTGGTATTAAACATTAACACAGATGTCAGATGCAGGAGGAGGAATCTCACAGAATACACAGGACAGCTGGGACAGCAACTTGCAGAAGATGACATGTGTGTCAGTCGTGGGGTCGCTGACAGAGAATGTAAAGCAGGGGGTGGTGAACTTGAGACCCAAATACAGGACTGTTTATCCAGGCCTCAGGAGTCTTTGTAGGCCACATTCCCTCCTTGCCTGCCTCTAGCCAGTAGAGGTCAGGGCTGAGACTAACAGATAGCTTTTAAACTTCACCCACTTTCTCTCCTGCAAGAAGCAGCCACGAGGACTAGCTCCCAGGTGGCTTAGACTCCAAAGCCATCCTTGTTAATATGAAGAAACTGTAAGTAAAGAACCTTTCTTTACCGATGGGGGCTCTGTGTGTTTTATTTGCTCTCGTGTGATGTGGGCATGTGATAAAAACAGGTGATGTCGTCACTGGGTAGTTCCAGCTTCCAAGCTTTTTAACTCTGCTATAAACCTACCAATTTATTTATTTATTATTTTTTTAAAACCCCAAATTTTGTACCCTCAATGAGATTTTTTGGCCCTGCTGAATGGTCCCCTTCAACTCAGGCAGAAAGTTCTAGGTACAGTCCTCAGCATCATCCGTTCAAAGGATCAGGTTGCAGATGAGGGAAAATATTATATCTGCCAGAAAACCCTTTTATTACATTTTATAACCCACCTTTCCTACAAGGAGCTCAGGTGCCATACATTATTCTCCCCTCCTCTCGGTTCAGTCCTCACAACTCTAAGGTAGGGTTAGGCGGCAAATTGGTGACTGGCCCTAGGTCACACAGTGAGCTTCTTAGCTGGGTGGGGATTTGAACCCTGATATCCCAGATCCTAGTCTGACTCTCTAACCACTACTCTACACTGGCTAGAGAGCTTCCAGGCTAAACAGACGGACAGCCTGACCTGCTTTATAACAGCTTCATGCGATCTGACTAGTGAGTGCAGAGGCATTGTGAAAAGGCAACAGAGCTCTGATCCTGCCCAGAAGCTCATGGGAGGGAGCAGGGGAGAGCATTCTTTGTTCTAGGGACATTCCCAGGATACCAAGCAAAGCCGCAAAATAGTGTAAGTTGGCAATGCAAGGAGGAGGAAGTGGAGCAAAAAAACCCAACCCCACTTACGTTGCAACTCAGGAAACTGTCGTCAAGGAACATGGATTCCCAGAGTGTGTTGGGTGGCAGGTTACTCTGAAGGAGAGGAAGGGGCAGAGAGGGGGAGAGGGAAATTCAACATCGAAAGAGCCTGCCTGCATATGAGAAAAAAGGAACGGTGAAGGAATGTGTTCTTACACAGCCACGGCAGTCGAGAGGTGATGGCTGCTTATTTGTCTCATTCAGTCCAGGTACACAAACGCACTCCAAGCCTAGAAAGAGGAGGAACACTCAAAAACCTTGCATTGATTCATTTAAGGGTCCTTCCTTAAGATCCTGATACATCAAGTGCTTGCAGTTCAAAACTATATTTTTTATATAAAAAATCTCCCTCTTGCTTGGCTTCTTAGTTATGGGGATTATTCTTTCCACTGCCACCCTGCATCCATTTTGCACTCACCGTCAGGGCTCTGCATCTGTTTCTGGGCGCAGGAGCCACATTGTCCCGTCTCAATATTGAAGAATTCTTCGGTCCCACATTTCCTTGGTGGGCCTGACAAAACAGGAACCCCGATAATTTGAGGCGTGGAGCCGTGAGGGAGGTAAAGCAAGCAGAGACAGAGGAGGAGGCAGGCCAAGTGAAGTGGCATTCTCAACTCAGGCTCCTTCTTCACCAAGTTAGGTGTTAGTTTCTCTCCCATATTTATTCCCTCTGGAGAAAGGAGTTGTGGACTGGATAAGCCTGGCTGGCCGGAGAGTGTATACAGACAAGGGCATCCATGGTAACCAAAGCCAGGTGTGGCTTCTTCCATACAAAAGGGAAGTGGCTGAGATTCCTGGGGTTGAATGTAAGAAGGGCATCCTGGACCAGGCCAGCATTCTGTTCTCACAGCGGCCAACCACAGGCAGGACCTAACAGGAAAACCACAGGCAGGACCCAACCACAATAACACTCTCCCCTCCCGTGGCTTCTGGCAACTGTTATTCAGAAGTGTTACTGCCTTCAATCACAAAGAAATAACAAAGCCTTCATGGCTAGTAGCCTTCAATAGCCCTCTCCTCAATGAATTTGTCCAATCCTCTTTTAAAGCCATGTAGGTTGGTGGACAACACTGTCGCCTGTGGGAGTGAGTTCCATAGATTAATTATGCGCTGTGTGAATAACTTTTTGTCTGTACTGTACAACCAAACAGCAGAAAGAAGATACCTTTGGATACCTCCAAGGTCACTTCCAAACAACCTGTTTACTGAACATTCATCTTGAATGTTAGATAATGTCACCTATTTATTGAGTATTCCTTCTGGCTTATTTGCAGGCAGTTTAGAGGATATTTCAACAAAGGGTGAGTCCATACTTTTCAGTGCAATTCTGCATCACTTTCCTTATCGCAAAAATATTTTTTTCCAGAGCAGGGGGAAAATAGGCGTTTGCACAGGAGTGCCAAATCATTGTTAACTACACAACATTAATTTGCCGGTATGTGATTGTTTCCAGACAATATTTTGGGGTTGGATCCAATGTCTTTAAGGCGATCTTAGGGTGCTTCCAGACAGCTATTTATTGTGTGTTGGGTGCTCCTTATGTAGTTGTTGTATCTTAGCAATCCCTGCAATCTAAAATGCCATACTACAAAAATGCTACTGCAAAATGGCATGAAAATGCCAGCCCTCTCTCCCTTCCCCTCAAATTTAATCTGGATTTACTCTTTCCCTAGAAAATCAAGTAAGTAAAAACAAACTAACAAACCACCTATTTCCATTTACTCACTTGCAATATCTCTGTGATCTATTTGCACATTAAGTCTCCATCTGGAAACACTCGGGTGGGGGAAATAGCACTAAATAAAGAGGTGTACAATGCCTAAATTACGTTTCCCATTTCAAACATTGCCAACTCTGTTGTTTTTTTAAAAAATTACTATAATTTTTATTTTACTGTCTCTGTTAGCAGTTGTTCCAACTTGACAGAATGCTGGGAAAGGTCTGACAGAGCAATCCTGGTAACTCCATTGCATCTGTTGAACCATTGGCGATTTGGCACCTCTTCTCCTAGATTCTTTCTTGTTCAGTGGCCACTCCACCTGGTTATTATGTCAATTAGGTCATGGTAGGGCAGAAATTAGATCAGGATATACTGGTAGATCTCTGGGTGATTTGCAGATCGGTCATGTTGGTTGGTGCTGATGGGAGTTACGGAGTCCAAACAAAATTGGTGTATGGGTGTGTGTCATTTTGGCTAGTGTGGTGTAAGCACTCAGCTAGATGCAGCTCCTGTAGAAGGTACTAATGCCACCCCCAATTAGGTCATAATAAAACACACACCCCTTTTCTACAAAAGAGGAGATTCTTAAGAGAGTGAAAAGAAATCCAATTGTTCATATTTTAATGTGACCTTACCTGCCTCACATTTCACAAACCAAAATGCACACCAAAACACAACTGTCCTTTCAAACACACATCTTTGAATTTTATGATGTAGTTCTCCCACAAAAAAAGAAAATGTACGGTATATTATGGGGAAATGCATATACTAGCAGAGATAGCGTACAAAGCAGCATTACACAAGAGGGAATTGCTTGGGAAAATGTGCAGATTAGGTAAAACTGTGTAAAGAAATGTATGTATTGGGAGAAACAGACATGAAAATGCATGCAAATTTTTATGTGATTTTTTTTTAAAAAACTGCAAACAGAGGACAGGAATGGTGTAAATTGAATTTAAGACTGAAGAAATGAAAGACAGAGAGAAGTGCAATTGACCTATTCCTCCTTCCCCAGCAAGCCAAAATAGATCTGGAATAAAATGCATGTGCTGGTTATGAAAAAGACAGAATTCAGTGTAGGGGTTTAAAAAAAAACAACAAGTTTTATTTCACTTCCCCAATCCATTCATAACCAGGACTTGAAATGCTTTCAATACATGAGTTTAAAAACAACAGTATTCCACAAAGGATACTAAATTGCACAATCGCAGTACAACATGTCAGTCAGTACAACAGTTGCACCCAACACATCAGAACATGGCAGCACTTTGTATACAAAACAAGAGAACTTGGGTGAATATATCTCATCATATATATATGTATCTATATATATGTCAAACAAGTCAAATACAGAATTTTGAACTCCCAATGAATCTCACAATTAGATATATGGAAATGAGACACTGAAATGGTCTGTTTATATCGATATTATATGTGGCTTCTAGAGATTGCATAACAAAAAGAGCCTACACAGCTAGATATTTCTAGCATTGGATGAGAATCATCAGAGGTGTACTCGGGGTGGGAGCGGACAAGGCAAGAGACATACAAAGAGAGAAAAGACACCCCGCTTGGAGTTACACATTATTAACGAAACTTCAGCAGCGGGAAAAGGACAACAGGTCTGTTGTTGCTGAGATGTCCCTCTTTCAATGCCAGACAATAAAATCACTTCTCACTGGAAGTACAAGGGAAAAAACCCTCAAGCCCTATCCCTTCACTTCCATAACAGCAAAAGCTGTTTTGACTCAGCTATCTGTAATCTGGCGGTCCATGCAGGAAATGCCCCAGCTTCATATACACAGCGTTCACACCAGTTACCCACCTTGGAACAAAGGTTGTGGTTCCAGTTTCCATTTAGCTCAGTGCTTCTCTCCCCTACATCCACAGAGTCCAAATTCAACAGCATAATGCGGGGGTGGGGTGGGGTCTAAGATTCACAGTAGCACTTTTGTACAAGAGCCCTGAAGGATTGAAGTATAAATGCCACATGACGATATGCATAGAAAAAGAGTAACATGGTTCTGCAGTCTTCACTAGGTGGACAAATGAATAGTGTTTCCCTCAATGTGGCCTTAACATCCGTTTAGGAGTCAGGAAGAAACCCAGGCAAAAGCCACTGTAAAACACAGGCCGATTGTCCAAGAGAGTAGATTCTCACTTGTCCTATCTGCAAAGGGAGAAAATTACACTACTGCTGGGTTTTGCTCATTGGGAAGCAACCAAGGTGAAGCAACAGGCAGCCACACCTGGAATGTTATTGCTCAACATGCTTCTTGAAAGCTTTCAATTGTATCCACCAATCAGAAGCCAGCTTGTGGTGGAAGATCCACACCAACTTTTCACCAAAGGCAAAATGGAGGAAAACTTTAACAAGCAAAAGGAGGAGGAGGAGGAAACAGCCTCACCGCAGGCATTGTGGACATTCAAGTCAGCAGAGGCCCTTCCAGATGCGGGAATCCTTACTCACTGGATCAATACATTCAAAAACTAAGATGTGGCAGAATGAGTATACAGCAGACGTAGCCACTGAGGAGCCCTGAAGGTGTTGGGCTGCAACTCCCATCATTCTGGACCACTTGCCATGGTGATGGCTGACGTGGATGAGAGCTGGAGTCCAACATTTGCAAAGCATCATGTTGGCTACCTGTTATCAAGGTGCATTTTTAGCTTTGAAGCCTACTTTTTTTAAAAAAGCACACCAAAGTTACTTAGGATGATATGGCAAAAGGACCGAATGCCGTTGGAATGTGATAATGTGGTATTTGCTAAATTAAGGTCATGTATCACTTACTGGATGCCTTCAAATACCATTGCATTAGAGAAGGCCCATCTGAGATATAGCAAGTGCAGGGCCAAAGCATAGTCCATCCCATTAGGCACTGGCATCAAAAGCCTTGTTTGGAACCCAAAAATGTTGGTTGCATCATGGGCCGGATGGCAGCAGAAGAGGCAGGAGGTGGACCACAGAAAATTTTGTCCTCTCTGCCAACCAACACTTTCTTTTTTTCAATGCTGAGAGTTAGAAAACACCACAATCCAAAAGGAAGAAAAGAGTATATTTTCCTTTCTTCGGTGTCAAATCTTTTAAATCTCATGTTTGGTAGGAAAGATTACACTGCAGACTTAATGCACTGCAGTGTTAAGAAAGGTACACACGGAGTGGTTATACAGCTACATTTAATATGCCATCCTAGAAGTTCTGTATCTGCCCTGCCCTTTAAGGTTCTATCAAGGGTAGCCAGCGTGGAACTACAACTCCCATCAGCCCCTGGCAACATGGCCAATAGTAGAAGATGATGAGTATTTAAGTCCAAAACATCAGGGTATGACATGCTGGCTAACCTTGGCTTTGGGGATGACATTAAAAAAGAACTACAGGCAGTTACTTTCACATGGCACAGAGTTGGCACACTCTGGTGGTTAGCAAGTGATAGTTCCTAGGCCAAACTGAGCCTCTTTCAGGGGGTACCACCTCCCCGCCCCAAATGTCAACTCTGCCCTGCCTCAGAAATTCCCAGAATGGCTTGAAATGATGGAGTGGCCTCCAAGGGAGATCAAGTAACCCACCCAATAAGCTTTGAGTGGGGATTCGAACTCAGATGTCCCTGGTCTAAGGCCAACCCAGCCTTCCCCCAACATAAAGCCCTCCAGATATTGCTGGACTACAACGCCCAACATCTCTGACTGTTGGCAATACTGTCTGGGGCTGATGGGAGTTGTAGTCCAACAAAAGGCTGACAGGGATAGACTTGAGAGTCTCAGAACCTAAAGTGGAGAGATGTCAAGGCTCAGATAAAATATTTAAACCTGACTCTGGAACACATTAAGGGTCTGAGGACACCCAGTCATTTTAAAGCTCACTCAACCCAAAAGGGCTGAATGTTATGCAAAAACATGACCAGCTAAGATGTGAGAATTAAATGAACATTGATTTGCAACAGGAAAAAGGGTGGCTCCCTGAGAGGCAGCATTAATCTTATTCTCTTGCAGAATGGCTTTTCTAGGGAGAAGTTCCTGACAAATTCTCGTAAAGGTCCTGAGATGGGGATGAAGGGATTTTCCCTTCTTTGTCAAATCTAGAACGGCTGGTGCTTATCCTGGAAAGGTGCTCATGTGCACAATGGGGAGAAATTTTGAGAAGCTGCTTCTCTCATAACTTCTAGGTGTGACAAGCAGTTTTGCTTCAGAACCTGCTGCGGCAGGGCGTGGCTAGCCGCTGGAAATGCGGTGGGGCAAGATCCCTGTATCGGTTTTCATTTATTCTTTGCAGAAACTCACTCTGGCTAATCAGAGCTCATTGATTCAATCACACCTACTAACCAGAATCAAGCAAATGGCAAAGAATGAAACAAAACGAAACAGGAAAAAGAAAGAAATCTCTCCCAAAACCTGCTCCCTGGCACCCTCTCCTGGACTCAAACGAAACTGCAGGGACTTGAAAACCAAATCTGCAGAAGTTAAGTGACTTTTCGCTGCTGGAAAACACCGAAGCAATGCACTGCGATTTTCAACAAGGCAACCGAGGATGCATTGACACCAGAAACATAAATCAATACAGGACTGTAGTCCTGTAAAAGGTGGTAGAGGTCTCTTAGCAGAAAAGACTAAACTTTCTCAATAGACCTACAACTCCCAAAATTCTTCAGTGTAACCCAAAAGAGCAGAAATGGTTTACAAGTGAGTGATGTGGATGCACCACAATAGCCATATAGAAACAACAGATTTACCAAGGAATAATAAGCTACTGTTAGTTCAGGATTCTTACACTTTGGTGCACCAGTGCCCATAGCTGGCTCTTTGAAAATAGTGGAAGAGTACATCCGATGGCATGTTCACACAACCTAGCCACATCTGGGCTCATTCAACACCACAAACTGGTGTCAAAGCAACCTTGTGAACGTTGGTCAAGTACTGAAAATGCAACTCACTGAATCCTCTGAACAATCGTTGCAACCCAGATACTTTGGTGAGATACAGAATCACAACCCCCAAGACCACAGCACTGGCAAGAATCACACAAAGACATTGACTCATGGTTGGTGTTGTTTTAAAAAATGGCGAACAGGTTGTTGGAGTTCCATAAACACTGCAACAGCTGGCTCCGAGCAATCTTCCCAAAATCAGAAGCTGAAGAGGCTTGCTACCCTGAAGATTTACCACCTCTGCTGATAATCTTTCATTTAACGAAAACTTGAGCAGCTGGAGAGAGTCTGCATTGGCAACTTCCTTCTGTGGGCTTCGCTTTGATCACATCCTCCAAAAGGATCACACTCAAAGCCCAGACAGATATGCTGCTGCGTATACCAGGATGTTCTCTCCCCTTGATCATTCAGGAAAGCAGATCTATCAGAACATTTGAAAGTAGTGGGCTTTCAAATTGCTTTTCCTTGCCGGTCAAGCCTTGTGTATTATGTTAATCAGGGTCCAGTCCTTTCCTTTGGCCTCAGAATGCAACATTCAATCGCTTTCAAATGGAGCAGCTACCAGGGAAACAGAAAACACCTAGCAAAATGTTACTTGCTGAATCAGAGCAACCTGCATCAAAAGATACTGCAGGAAAGAACTTGTAAAAACTGTAAAGGTGGTGGTGGTGGGGACCTAGGCCTTCTGTTCCAGCCTAACACAGAATCACTGACCCAACCACCCATTTCCTGCCCATCTTCTTAAATACAACCCCCATCAGGAAGATTTGCATCTGGCCTCCCGGCCTACAGAACTCCTGGTATTCACTTTAGGAGTCTTCTAGAGTAATAATTGGAACTAGGGTGTCTATCTTCCATCCTACCCACCCCTTTCTGCATCCCTTGCACACGCACACACCTAATTTTTATGCTCTGTAAACTTTCGATGCTAAAAGAAAAAATTCATCAGCAGAAAGCAGAGAGGGGAGAGGCTATCCCCAAAGCTCAGCCTTCCTCCTTTACGAGCACGCTGGACTCTCCCGTGCTGACTTGCACTCTGCCTC
The DNA here is from genome assembly GCF_964106645.2 of Podarcis pityusensis. Lineage (NCBI taxonomy): Eukaryota > Metazoa > Chordata > Lepidosauria > Squamata > Lacertidae > Podarcis > Podarcis pityusensis. The sequence goes on along the minus strand of NC_138033.1, from coordinate 50,879,794 downwards.
GTACCCAGAAGATTCCCCCAAGAGGTCTCCATTCAGTCACAGTCCGGGTGAAAAAGGCATATGGGGAGGTGGCAGCAGAAGAGGGCGGGCAGCTTTGATTGCCGAGCTCCTACGTCTATAACGGGCTGCGCGATGCAGCTCTACGTGGTTAGAAGACGATCATGCAGGTTTAACGCAGTGTCAGTTGGGTATAGTTTTTGCTTTTTTGAAAAGCCCATCTTTTATATTGCAGGTAGTCTCAGAGACAGGCTTTCTTCCACCATTGCATCCCCACTGGCTTCTTCTCTATTAGTTCCTGAATGCAGGAGGCAGGTCGCGGTGCTATTCTGCAGCCATTTGTTCGATGTGATCGCTAAGCAGCTTGTACTGCTCTGTAAGCAAGAGAAACAAATTATGCAATGTACACACGCAGATACACACACATACATGTATGCAAAATTAGCTCGGCATATAATCAAAATACAAAACACAAACAACTATATGCAAACATCTTTTTGCAGAGCATCCCCAAGAAAGATACACTCTTCATTTTCCTTGTGAGTTTAAGACCCATGTGCAACTGAAGCAAATAACAATGAGGGTATGATTCAGGTGGCATTCACAACGCAGCTTATTCCGTTTTTCCAGTATTTCCCTTGTTTGTTAATTTCCGCATTATATTTTAGCTTTCACACAATGTAAAAGCTACTTCTGGAAATGTAGCACAAATTTAGAGTTCATTTCTATGTTATTTGCAAATTGATGTTTTGGGGTGATGTCTATAGCCTATTTCTGTTTTGCAAAGAACCCCTCATATTTTGCAGCCATTCTAGGTCATCTCCCCGCAACCCCCACCCCACTCAAGTCTAAGGCAGAGCAAGTGGCCTGAACTTGGAGTTGCTCTCATTTTCTTCCACCACCACCCATTTGACCCCTGGGAGGTGATCCTTGCAGAAGAAACCCCACCAGCAACCTCACACCCATGGTCCTACCTTCATCCAGGTTGCCAATCACTGCCTGCTTCTTCAAGAAGTCGTTGCAAAGCTTCTTGTTCAGCCCAAAAGCCAACATGTTGTGAGTGAAAGTACTGCAGCAGGGAGAGGAAATGGGGTGGGGGAGAAAGGGGTATGGCCTTTTGTTAGGACACGCGCTTTGTCCACAGAAGGTCCCTGTTGCAATTCCTGGCAGTATCTCCAGTTCAGGTCACAGAAGGTGATGGAAAAGACTCTCTCTCTGAGGCCCCTGCAGAACTACGGCAGAGCTACGGCTGCCAATCAGAGACTTGATGGATAAATAGCCCGACTTTGTATGAAGCAGCTTCTTACGTGTCTGCTGAGTTTCCTTGGGCATAAGCTGCCTATTCCTTTTAAAACTGATTAAATAATAATAATAATAATAATAATAATAATACTGAAGCCCCATTCATGCACACTTTGCATGCAGGTAGGGCCATCACAAGCAAAGAGCAGCTGTGGAGGTGTGCTTCCCCCCCCTGCAAAAGCTGCGTGGCTCCTTCCCTGCCTCCCCCCACCATCCAGATATCCACACATTAGGCTTGTGGTTTGTATTGCTGCTTCCTTGTTTGTATGATAGAGTTTTCCATGACTGCTAATTATGCTTTGAAGGTTTCTATAAATCCTGCCCTAGGACTCACAGGTGAAGAGGTTGCAAATTACTGGATATAAATAAATGTAATTGATATGTTATACAAAAATCTCTCTCTCTTGTGCATCATGCAGTATAAATTTCTAAAGATCATCTATCGTGATCACCATTGTAATTTACATTTTTATTTTAAGCATAGTAAGTAGTAAAAGCTTTTATCATGTGTTGTTTGTTGCTCTGAACTCCTTTGGGAGGAAGGCAAACAAACAAACAAACAAACAAACAAACAAACAAACAAACAGAAGTTCTTTTGCAGAAGCAGGCCAGTTTCATTCTGCTTACCCCAACTGTCCAAAGGTGATATTTTCATTAAACCGCAGACTATCGTCTCGCTCCTCTTGGGTCATGTGACACCATTTCTCCCTGCAAACATATGGACAGATCCTGTAACCAGGAAAATGAACACACACACACACACAACCTGCTAAAACCTTAGGGATTGATGGGAGGAGGGAAGGTTGCTGGGAATGTCAGTAACACGCTCTTGACACACTCCCCCGTTCCATATTGGTTATTGTGATGAAGTGAAGGAGTGGGCCATGTGCCAGATGTTGGTATGCCAGTTTTGTTATATGGGCCGCCTGTTGCCAACTTCAGATTATATATTAGAGCAGCTTTTATCACGGAAGCTGGGCCAAAGCTGGAATCATTCTGAAGTTTCTATTTTGCTTATGTGCTTGCATCTCTGTTTCAATTAGGTTCTTCTTCTTCCAAAGGGTTGTATGTAACAGCCATCTTACTCAGAGTAGATCCACTGAAATTAATGGACGTGACCAACTTAATCAATTTCAATGGGTCTATTCTTAGTAGAATGTACTTGGATACAACCTAAAATCTCCAAATGCACGCCTTTCTCTTGGTCGTTAAATCTGTGACCATCATTGCCACTCTACATCCAACCTTAGAATCTACATCCAATTTGGTCAGTATCTCCAAAGGAGGTAGGCAAACATATAGCAAGGGATGTGGGTGGGGGGCAGAAGGTAAGCATGTAAAACCTGAATGTTTTCCTAAAAGCCTGTTCAAACGCCCCCTGTATTTCTAATAACCTGACAAAAAAATTGAGCTATCATCTAAGTTTCGCGCCCTTCTTATGGGTTACTGTTCATTACAGACCTACAAGGGAGACTACTCCAACCCCATTTCACAGATGAGGCAACTGAGGCTTTGAAAAAGTATCAAAGGCCGCAAAACAGGAGCAGAGCAGGGACTGGATTCAGAAAAAGGTCACCCAGGCTTAAATTCTGCCACACTGGTATACCATTTTCAGACAAGAATAAAATTGTTTAGAGGCAGAGGAACATGGAACAGCCACACAACACAAAACCAAGGTGTTCTGAGCCAATTTCATTATATTCACAAAGCAAGCAATTTTGCTTAACATGGGTGCACTGTTTGGTGAACTTTCCAACAATGCAACAGAGGGTTCTTAACTTTGCAATCATCTGCTTCCCAGCCTCTACAACGTATAGTTATCAGTAATATGCTAAGGAAGTGCTGGAGATGTACCTAACAGCACATTTACAATGATCCATGGGTTTTTCTACCCCTTGAAACTCAGTAATATTCTAAGTCACTACTACTTCTGGTAGCAGGCAGTTCCAGAGGACTGAGAAGATAAGGCCCTGAGTTTGTTTTATACATGTGAATGTCTCATTTTAAGGGTATGACCCTCCCTGCCCAGTTCAGTAAAGGCACACAGATGTCTCCTCTCCCGCTCACCGTCTGCTTACAATGCTAAATTAGTGCAATTATTTATCTTTATAGTCAGACAGTCCTCACGGCACCTTCTCTGATCTTTTCCCTTCTTCTGTCAATACTTTGCTTTGGGGATGCAGCAGTCAGAACTCCATGTGTCCTTAATTTATTTGCTTTTATTGCATTTATATCTCACCCTTAAGGCTGCAAAGCAGTGACTGGCTGAAGGTCACCTAGCAGGCTTGATGGGCGAGTGGGGATTTGAACCCTGGTCCCTCAGGTGCTAGTCCAACACGCTAACCAATATGCCACACGGGCTCTCTTGCATGTCTCTCCCTTAATGAAAGGTTCCTGCTGGTTTGGTCCTAGTAGGTCTATTCATGCACACTTAAACCAACACGGCTCCTTAAGCTCTGGGTGCACAGCTCATGTGGGAGTTTCAAACATGGCAATCTCTCTTATGTAACTGCTGACCTTCCATTCTAGATTTCCACTTATGCATCCTTAAAAAGAATCAAGGGAATGCATGCCTCCAGGTTAATGCAAAAATTCTCACTGAACCCTATGGGGTAAGTATGTGTTAAGAGTGATCAAGAATGGGGGATGCTGAAAGTTGAGCTACATTTTCAGCAAAATCACATGGTAAACTTTTTGGGGGGTGTTGGGGGGGAAGGAGTGGCATTTCTTAACACCCCCAATCAAAACATAAAATAAAAGGTGGTCTGGAGAAAACTAGTCCATCAAGCCTATTCTGGTCTAGAATTGAATTCTAAATGCAGGGATTCTTTTTGAGCAGGGAAGTGTTAGAAAACACCATCTCCCCCACATGACAAGGGCACAATGTAAGGAGGATTCTGCCACTTGATTTCACCACAGATCAGCCCTCAGATGCTTGTCCTTTTAGGAAAAATAGGATGTTGGCTGAAGCTGACCATATGTCAAGAGGAGGAAAAGGGGAGGCAGGGAAATACAGGAAGAAGGAAGTCAATGGGAGGAGAAGCAGCAGCAGCAGCAAATAAAAAGAAAACAAGAGAAATTAAAAAGGCGGAGTCATGCTGGATATGAAGACAGAGTGGCAGAGGGATTTCTTGGCAGGCAATTCAAGAGTGTATCCCTGAATCAATCCTCACAGGGAACAGGTGTGCCAAGGGTCAAGGTTGAGGCAAGGCAAATGCAGAGGACATTCTTTGGCTTAGCCAAGTCTCCTAGCTGGTCATCCATTCACAGGGGTCAAGGAGTATCAGCTGACTCACAGGGGCCTTTCAAGGCACAGTAGCTTCTTTGGTGGCTCCCTCACCTTGCAATTCCCCATATCGTTTGCCAGAGCGAGGCAAAGGTGCGCAGGAGAAATCCCTGCCCGTCATCTCTCAGGCCAGCAGTTCAAGGACCACTTTCAGATGACCCATTGACTGAGCATTTGTCCTAATTTGCTTGCAGGGCGTTTACATGTCTTCCTTTTAATCATTTTTTTAAAGAGGATTTGTCATGCTAGGGCATGTCTAAGGACCCTTTGGCCTTCCAAATGTTTCTGAACTCCAACTGGCCACTCTTGCAGGGGCTAATGGGAGTCATTCAGCAACATCTGGAAGGCTGTAGGTTCCCCACACCTGTGCTAGGGAGGCAGAGCACTTTAATCCGCTTTGATTGCAAAAACCTACATTTCCTGAATGCTCTAGAATCCTTCCCCCAAAATAGGGACAGCCTGGAGGCACCCAAGAGGTCCGCATCAAGAACAAATCCGGTGGCGCTGTCCTCTGAGACCATGGCAAGAGTGCATATGCACAGTGACCATTTACCATTTGGAACAGCTGCTCCAGATGCATGTAAAGCAAACCACCACCCCCATCTCAATCAGGCTCCGCACAAAAAACCACCACCTGGTATGGTATAAAACAGGCAAAATTAAGCATGACAATAACAAATGAGAGAGGGGCAGAAACAACACAGAAAGCAGGTACTTAAATCCAGATGATCAAAGAGGAATGGACAGGGAAGGAAAGAGAAGAGATTCTCAAGCAGCAGCAGCAGCATTCCACAGAGGCATCGAAAGCAGGAGGAAATCAAAGCAAGGGGGAAGGTCAAAGTAGAACGTTTACATCTAGAACTCCTCAGAGACTGGAAGGGGCCCCTGTGTCCAAAAACTTACCACAGCTGCTGACACAGAAAATGGCGAGAGAAAAACAGACTCACTTAAGCAGTTCACCGTGCCCAGAGGCTTTTCTCAAGCTGCTTTATATGGCATTGATACAGAAGCTGTGCATCATAATCAAGCAATGTATAATATATTGGCAGCATGGCAAACTCTGGCTGGGAGACAGAACGTAGACTGTTTTATTTTTATTTTTAAAGAGACTCAAAAGTGGTTTGTGGTAGGCTCCCACTGCTTCTGAATCGGTTCAGCATCCATATTAGATTTTGTCCTGCTGTTGCAGGCACTGAAACGAACAAGGAACACTCCTTTCAAAACCGCTTTGATGTGCTTAGAGATATACCTTGGAAAGCAGGCTTTCCCCAACCTGTGGCCCTCCAGATGTGTCTGAACTATAACTCCCAGCAAGCCCAGAAGGGATGGTCAATGGTGAAGGAGGATGAAAGCAATAGTCCAACAATATCTTGGAGGGCACCAGGTTGGGGAAGGGTACACTAGTGGGATTTGCAGCGCTGGGCTGAATACTGTGCAACTACGGTGGCAGGTTTTGGACCCAAAATGAGCCTTTGGCATAAAAAGGTAAGAAAGTAAATGCAGACAGACACACCTCGTTTCCTCTTCCTCTCCAGCATTCCCTCTGGAGTGGCAGCAGAAAGGGTCAACAGAAGGTTACATGTTAAGGTCATGCAAGAAGTATGGATGGAGAGAGAGAGGAAGTGTGAAAGAATTGACCAGAAAAAGAAAAGAAAAGATTAAAGACGTCAAGAAAGAGAAAGAGAGAAATTAGTTGTTTTCAACCTCCCCAACCCAACAAAGCAACATGAGAGCAGGAAGGGGGGAAAGGGAGTACTCTGCCCTTTCCTTAAGCTCTTGCCTGGCAGACTCCCCCTTGGATGTTGTTATCAAACTGCATTTGCTGGGTGGTTTCTGCTTCTCTAAAACCCTGGGGATGACTTCCAAGGGCCGGGGAAGAAAAGCTTCCTCCCTACAGAATATAAACCCAGTCCTGCATCAAATTAGCAGAACTTTAAAAGCTCCATTGGCCTGCTTGACAAGTGGGAGAACAGCAGAAAAATAAACCATTTGTGTACAAAAAAAGGCAGTCTTTTTCAGCACTGTGACCTATTCTCCTCCACCCCTCGTGTCCCCCACTTCCTTTCTCCTGTGAAAAAAGAAGAAAGAAGAAGAAGCTGCGAAGTCCTACCTAGTGGTGGGAGACCGTTTCCGCCTCTCACAGTGAACCGCGTCGAAGAAAGCCGCATTCCAAAACCTCAGGGTATGCCTAGGGAACAGGGGAGGAAATGATGTGTGTGTGTGTGTGTTGAGCCTGTATCAACTGCAGGGTATGTTTTTGTGAATGTGGCTAGGAAGTGGGAAGGAATGGGGTGGTTTCTGCCAGAGAGGGCTGTGGCTGGGCCCGCTAGGTGGCTCCCCTGCTTCAATGCCCTGCTCAGGAGTGCAGCTGGCTCAGGATAATAAGGTTATACCAGTGGTGGCTGGTGCTCACTGAGACAGGTGAGGCAGAAGGCAGGGAGGCCAACAGTAGGTGGCGCCAGAGCCAGTGAAAAGCAGAGACAACTCATTCTAGTTCAGGCCCCATCCTCCTCCTCCTCCCTGCTGGGTTCTACAACTCCTAGGGGTTGAGGTCCCTTTGCCCCCCATAAAATATTTGAGGATGCTGCCCCCCCCCCAAATCATGGGCATTGCTATTCAAATGGTGTGCATGCACCGCATCTTGTGATTATGTGGGGCGGGGCTTACCCAATATTTTATTCAAGTTGGCACCCCTGACTGAGACTAACAAATGGGGGAGCTGACCGGCTGCACCAGGTTGGTTGGCTGTAAGTAAGAAGGCAGGCAGGTGGGGGTTGGCTGAGGACACGCTTAGGTTGGTGGGGCAGTGCCCCAGTCATCCTATTGAACTTGCTCTTACCAGATGGGCTGTTGTTTCAGGTGCATGTACAGGTAGATCTTCTCTCCTGTTTTTTCTTCCTCCTCTTCAGGACTGTACAGGGAAACTGCAAAGGGGAGATATTTGATATTTGGGGGGGGGGGTGGATTTGTGCATACACATCTACACAATCTTCAGATAAAGACCAGACAGTGCCTTAGATTCCTGCCAGGTATCCCAGCTCTCCAGAAGCTGAAACACCTGTTCTCTATGAGCATTAGAAACAGATTTTTAAACAACAACAGCATAGACATATTATTATTGCTGCTTACCTGATTTGTGGATTCTCTCTCTTGGTTTGCCTTCATCATCCCTAGAAGCAAACACACAGGTACTATTCAGTTAAACGTTACATCATTTTGGGAGGGGAGTTTGGAAGCCCTGCAAGTAGTTTGTTCTATGAATTGCTTAGAAGTATAGTCTTACTACAACACAGATGAAGCCGAGTTAGCCTGCTATGAAGCCTTGCCCTAAAAGGGGGTGGGTGACTTTGAATCAACCAGTTAATTAATAAAGCGGGAAAGGGCCGTAGCTCAGTGGCAGAGCATCTGCTCTGCGTGCACAAGGTCCCAGGTTCAATCCCCAGTCTCTCCAGGTAGGGCTAGGGGAGACATACAAAAGCTGCAGTCTAAAATCCTGGACAGCCACTGCCAATCCTGCACAAGGCAGCTTCCTATGTTCCTGGGACGACCAAGACCGATAGCGGCATATAAACAAGACTATCTTGAGTAGAGCAGAGGCAGTGGTGCTCAGGGGTACTTAAGCCAGGTCTGGGTTTGTGCCTCCACTAAAGGAGCTGTGTATGGTCTCAACACAGTGCAGGGGAAATCCGGCTGCCCCTAGAACTGGACTCACTCAGCTTTCTTGGGCCCAGGCCCCTTTAGCTTGCTTTCAAAGCTCCCAAAGAAGCCTTTCACGTTCTCCGTCTTCGCTGACGTGTTCTTCAGGAGCCGCTCCGCAATGTCCTTCTTCTCGGCCAGCCAGCTGTTTGCGGACTTCAGGTAGGAGTCAATGCTGCCAGTGGGCTTCTCCTTGGACTCGATGGGCAGCGCTTGGGGCTTACCTACCAAAATGCAACCAGGGAGCAGGAAAGAGAAACAGAGGGAGTAAGGCAGGGGACCTGAGGCCCGCGGGTCGAATGTGGCCCTCCAGCCCTCTCGATCTGGCCCTCAGAACTCACCGCTCCCAGGCCCTGCTCCGTGCTCTCTTCAAGAGCATTTTCCTGACTGGAATGTGTTCTTGAATTGTAACAATGTCCATTGCTTGCCCAGATGGAAGACAGGTGTTTGGGTTTATGCAGAAACCTGCTCCACCCACTTTAGCCTCTGGCCCCACACACCTCTGGCATAGGGCCCCCTTAAGGTTGCTCATAAGTGAATGTGGCCCTTGAGCTAAAAAAAGTGGTCCCCACCCCTGACTTAAAGGAGCACGACTCCTCCTAAAGATCAATGCTCGATCTTTGTTCTCTTTCCCCCACCCTAAGTTTTTGCTTTTTAACTAAAAAGCAAGATACTAGCCCTCAGTGATTAGTGTCACACTTAAAAATGGATGTCGAAAACCAGGACACATGGTTGGTAACATGGAAGCAACCAACAAGAAGCTAAAAATCATTATGCTTCCTGGCTCTCATCTATTTCTGAAACCTTATAGTAAGCCTGCAACTTATGCAGATGTTACATTCTGGGGATTGTACCCAAAGCCAAAATTGTGTGTAATCAAAACACATTGGGTGCAATGGTGGGTCAAATGCAAAGGATTGCTTCACCATTCGGAGGTTCTCACAAACGACTCCCAGGATGCTATTCCTATAGAGATGCTTCTTGCAAGGTATTCTTGCTCCTTTGCTGAAGACGAACAAATTGCCCCAGCACATTTTCTCACTCCACAAAGAAATTTCAGCAAGAAGGAACTGCCCCTTACCAATATAGTAATAGGTAAAGCACATGGTCATCAAGTTCTTAGCAGGGCTGAAATCATCCATCTGGTAACACCTGAAAAAAAGGAAAGAATAAAGTTGCTGAAATATAAAGAAGAAACAGAGCAACACTCAGTGGTGATTAGTGTCCATGGGGCCGAATGCAGGGAGTCCAACAGTGGAGTGGGCAGAACCAACTAATTCCAGTTTTCCCCCGTTCTCTTCCGTGCTGCGTTCTACAAGGGCAACACTGAGACTAAGGAGGAGGAAGCAGACTGCCAGGGCCACCCCTTGGATATTGGATATATTGTAAACAGGAAGGAAGGCCAGTGGATGCTGGCTGAAGGCAAATGGAATTCAGTGGGGCAGTGCCCATTCTCCCTAATATTTATTCATTTCATTTATTATACGGCCTAGGACCCTCGTACCTACGGGACCGCCTCTCCTGGTATGTCCCACAGAGGAACTTATGATCTTCAAACAAAAACATCTTGAAGGTCCCAGGCCACAGAGAGGTTAGGCTGGCCTCAACTAGAGCCAGGGCTTTTCCAGCTGTGGCTCTGATCTGGTGGAACGCTCTGTCACAAGAGACTAGGGCCCTGCGGGACTTGACATCTTTCTGCAGGGCCTGCAAGACAGAGCTGTTCCACCAGGCCTTTGGCCAGGGCACAGCCTGACTCCCTCCTTGGCAATCTTCACAGAACTCTAGCCCAATGGTTGCCATCATTTTGATTTGAATTAATTTTAGAATGAAATGATTTTAGAATGTTGCACTATGTTATTGTTGTTAGCCGCCCTGAGCCTGGATTCGGCTGGGGAGGGCGGGATATAAATAAATTTTTTTATTATTATTATTATTATTATTATTATTATTATTTATTACCTTTATCTTCCAAGGATCTCAAGGTGGTGTACATAGACCAGCCTTCGCTGCCAGCACTGAAGAACATCCAGGTGGGTCTATGCATGGCTTTTACGGAGAGCTGCATGGATCACAGCCATGTGCAATTCATCTCCAGTTGCCCAAGTGGTGCAGTGGTTAGAGCAACCATCGCCACCATGATGCCCTCCAGATGTTTTGAGCTACACCTCTCATCAGCCCCACTCAACTGTCCAAGGTGGCTTGCGGGGAGAGGTGGAGGAAGGAAGAATCCCACCTGCCAGTTGGATTCAGTTCCCCACCCCCTGCTGTAAAGGCAGAAGACCCTGTGGCCTCCATGCCGACGCCTGCTGTTACTCACTCAAAGAGGACCACGGCAAAGGACTGCACCAGTCGATAGAAAGTCTGCTCCGAGACACACTTGGAATTGCAGCGCTGTGAGGAAACAGGAAAAGTCAAGAGTGTTAAGACTGGGTACAGATGTACCTAGAAACAGATGTAGGGCCGCTGTTCTACATTTTTTTGGCTGTGGAGGAAACAGCTCTGCTCCTCTGTTGTTGCACATACAGCCTCTGGGTCAACAGGCATCTCCAGCCTAAGCTTTAAGGCAGGCCATCTGCTTTGCTTTCCATTTTTTCTTCCCTCTGAGTGCTTGTCATGGTTCAAAAGCTGTTCTCAGAAGGTGGCTTTGCAACTAAGACAAGAGCTGGGCAATCAGCCTGGTGGCACAGCCTTGCTCTGAGAAGGGAGGAGGTAGCTTTGCCACTGATATAAGGTCTAGCCAATCAGGAAGTTGTGCAAATCCAGCTTCTGTCTGACCTGGAAAAAGTTTCACCCTATGCAGGGTTTTTAAAATGATGGTATGCAGATGAGACTGTTCCATGTAGGAATACAGCAATGCAATAAAGCAAAAGGTGACTCTGAAATGGCCTGGAATGCCCTGTGCATTCCACTAGGAATAGGGCCCACTATTTTGATTGTGTGATCAGGTGTCGAGGCACATGCAAGCACAAAAAGCAAAGGGCCTCAAGAGCGCACAATCCACACCAGCCAGAGTTGCACCCTGAACATCTCCTTACCTGAGCGCTCACGTATCTGGCAAACCATTCCCTGCCTTTTGCATTCTCCCCACTGCAGAGTTCTCCAAACTTGGCTTTCTCCTCTTGGTCAAATTCCTCTCTGGAATCACAAAGATACAAAACAAAACAAGTTGGCACTAAGTGTGATGCAGAGGGCTGAGACTATAAGCTGGCAAGTCCCCAAAGCAAATCTCACTGCAGGCAAGAATTGCCAGGGGGCCGTAGGCAAATCCCTGCCTGCTCTCAAGTGTCACCACTCTGCAATGTAGTAATAATAGTAATAAGCATAAAAACTAGGTGTACTATAAGCCTTGACCAATGAGCTTACTTTCTAATTTAGGAGCTTAGTGTCATTACTAGCCTACCTTGCAAGGCTGTCACAAGGAATACAGGAACATTTCATTTTTCACTTTCATTTAAAAGCGCAATAGTTTCTACACCTTCAAATACATAAGTAGCCGCCTCCTACTGAGTCAGGCGATTGATCCCTCTAGCTCAGTTCTGTCGACACTGACTGGCAGCAGTGGCATTCCCAGTCCTACCTGGAGATGCTAGGGATTGAAGCAGGGATGTTGTGTATGCAAAAAAGATGCTTAGGTGTGCCTCACAATGATGGCAGATCAACATGCACAAGAGAAAGGACCATTGGTTTCTTTGTGCTTGTAAATCTGCCATTGTGCCTGACTCTTGATTGGATTTGCGGCTGCCTATGAAATCCATCCTCCACACAAATTTTATCTGATTTTGTATGTGCAGAGCATCACTGTCCTCTTTTATTTTGCTGTTGCCATTTGCTCTTTTTCTTCTGGTTTCTCCTTTATGTTACGACTTGCGACAAAACTAGGGGAAACGCAGCGGTTTCCTGTTGAATTGTGGTTTTGCCTTTAGCCACCAGGTGGCACTAAACTCGTTTGGCTCAATGTACTAAATGGAGGGGGAGGCAGAACTTTAGAGGAGGAAGAAAAAAGTACGTAATGAAAAGTGAACTTGGGGTAGGGGAAATAAATTCAAGTAAACTGCTTCAGCTCTTACCAGTCTGAAAGTGCAGCAATATTCTTTATCAGGAGCCAACAGGGAATTAACACATGTCAATAAATCATCCTTTTCAGCAGGAGTAGGGGACCCCTTGGAAGTCTCCCCAGGCCACACCACTTCTCCCCTCACTGGCTCTACTTTGCACCTTCCCTGAGTGTTTTTGCCAGGCTGGATTTTGTCCTTGAACTCTGCTGATGCCTCTTGCTTCCACGGATGGAGGGTAGGGAGGGGTGCATGAATTTGTGCAGAGACTAACCTAGTACACAAAAGCGACTTTGACATTCATTGCCCTGCCCACTTTTACCCTCCACTCACGCCTGCCACTGGCACGCAACCCCCAGAAGATTGCCCAGAAGGGAATATGACCCTCAGGTTGAAAAGGGTTATGCGCCCCCCAAAGTTTATTTATTTATTTTTATTAGACGTGTAGCAAGACTAACAAAGAATTTGAGGCTTTTGATTTTGAGCATTGCCATTCTTCTCTTTTTGCATGCAGGGGGCAGGCCACCTGGGCCAAGGGGCAACATTCAACTGTGAACGGAGATTATGCAAGCTGCCAATGTCAGTTTTGCACAAGAACATTCCTTCTGGGGTCTGATCCCCAAACTGGCCACGCAGCAGAGCAGGGAGGGAGCAAACGGAAAGGCACTTGCCCCCAGTGCTGACATTCAAATCGTTTTAATTTGGGCCACGGTGAGTCACGGGAGATTAGCTAAATTGCTTAAATTAAATGGAATTGTTTAAAAGCACACACACGGAGAGAGTCAACATCAGCTGCAGCAGCTGAAGCCTCCACTCTGCATCTGGGTGATGCAGCCCCAAAGTCCCCAGGCAGCAATTGTTAAGTCGAGAGAGAAGCATGACTCAGTGGGAGAGATGTGTCACAGCCAGCCAACATTTCTTTTCAACGGGAACACAGAGGGGGGAAGGGGGCTTGCTGCACCGGGGGGGGGGGGGCGGCGGGAGTGAAGGATCCAGCACAAGCTGTCTTCCCCCTCTTTCTGCAAAGAGGATGCAATGAAAGAAATTCAGGTTCCTGGCCTTACAAAACATTTGCCCACCAGCACCCTCTGGGGTGCACTGGATTGTACCCTGAGTTAGTCCTACACAGAGGAGCGCCATTAAAAAATAGGAGACACAACTAACATTGATTGATTAATTTACGTAGGTCTACTCTGACTGGATATAATACTGGCTGTTTATTTCCATCTTACAAGTTGGAAACTGGCGTCATGGTAGAAAAACCTGGTACTTTAGCCAGCAAATGAAGTCTTTGAGGGGGTGAATCTGGGGAAATGGGCAATGGTTGCCTAGATTACATTTAAGGTTGCTCTGGATTGGTCTGAGCAACGTAAAGCTCAAAGAAGCTCTATGGCAGCCTTCCCCAACATGGTGCCTCTCAAGATGTTTTGGACTGCAATTCCCAGCATCCCTGAACAATGGTCACGCTGGCTGGGGCTGATGGGAGTTGCAGTGTAAAAAAAGAACTGGGGACCTCCTGCAGGGAGAGAGTTGGCCAACGATCCCACAACCCCAGCATGCACCTGCTCACAGCATCCTGCTGCTCAAACACTCACCCTCCCGTGAAGATCTTCTCCACGTACTGCCTGATGAACTCCCGTTGCTCTGCTGTCACTTCGTCCTTGGCGGACTCTGTGCTCTGGTTAGATGAGTAGGACTCCGAGGAGGAGCGGCGGTGGTTGTTCCAGCTGTGATGAGTGGGCGAGTCCGTTGTGTCGTTCTCGCTGTCGGCAGATTCCGTCGCGTCGCTCTCTTCCGCCACTGCGGCCATGCCGCCCGCCAGGTGATCCAGCAGCCCATTGCCATTGGTGGAGGGAGGAGCGGCAGGGACAGATTCGGAGGTGTCGGTGGTGGAAGGTTCGGAGTCAAAGTCAATGAGGTTCCCCACAGGGACATTCATGGCCTCCATGGCTCAAGGGGCCTAATACCATGGATCGGGTGCGGAGGGTGTGGCTCAATTTCGCTATCAGGAAAATGTGAAGGCCATTGGGAGACGAGCAGAAAAATACAGAGCCTGTGATTGGTATACTTCCAACCAAAGCCTACTCCTTATCCTAGGCTCTTTCAAGGCATCTGAAAAAAAGCAAACACAGAGCAACTCATTATCAATAATTAATTATTAAACTCTGCTTATCAACAATAATCTCAGCAGCAAGAGCCACACATTGTAACTGCGCAGAAAATTTGGCAACCCCTGCCACATATTTTGACTTACTATTCCAGACAAGGACTTCCAAGGCGGCCTAGAGAAAGAATGAATAGGGCATTTGGCCACTTGATGAACACTTAAATTATGAGTTAAGCTTAATGCAGATTGAAACTTCCCTCCCAGGGCTGGCAAATGTCATTTGTTTAATGCAATTAAGTATGGAGACAGAACAAACTTTTATGGAGTGCTAAGGAGCAAAGCAGCCTCTTTAAAACAGTCTCTCTTGATTAGAATCCATTGAACCACTTACAGGCATATGCTTTTTTTAAAAAGGGGGGGGGGGATGACTGCAATTATACAGAAATACTTTTTTGTTTTTTGTTTCTGAAGGCACGCATCCAAGATTGCGTTGCACTTACTTAAACAGCATTTCCCCGCATAAGCTGCAGTCTGAGCTTGCAAAAGATTTCCTATCTCCCCAGACCCAATATTCTTGATCAATAGGCTCCTGAGTAGATCGCATTTCCCAAACCATGTAAAATTTTGCAGGCTTTAAAGTCCTGCACATGCTTTCCTTTGTCAAAAATTCTGAAGGCCAAGCTTTGAAGCAATTCAAGGCCTGAGACCATTTTTGTGTGGAGCTCTGCGTGGTTAAAAATGCAGAGGTTCTGAGTCAAGGTCAAAACACTAGAGTTGGAGTGGTCATCCTCTGGCCCAAGGCCCAGCCTTGGCCCAGCAGGGGTTACAACTTAGCCCATGAGTCCTTTTTCTTAAAACCATGCCCACCTCTGAATCAGCCGATGCCACTCCAATGGGCATGTGGGTGGCATTCAATTCTGCACTGGCTTTGCGCAACAGTTCCCTATAGCAGGTTAAATCCCCCCATTAGCTAATGTTTAAGGTTTGTGTGATTTTAAGGTTAATTCCTGCTCAGTTTTGCAGGATTCAGAGCAAATTCCTTCCTGATGAGGAAGGGCTTTTGCAAGCTTAAAAAAGGGCTTTTCCTGTTTCAGCAAGCACTCTAGGACTCAAAGTGCCAAATCACCTGACGCCTTTGTGACACCAGGTGAATGACATGTGAGCAACCCCACCCTCCTGTCAAATTTGGCCCCTGAGGCCCATCCTAATAAGGAACAGCTCCACGGAGCCAAAATGTCCCCCATCCCAACACCACTATCTCATGCTAGCTCTACAGAGACAAATAAATAAAATACTGCCATATTATTTTCATCAAATGACTAGAAGATGCAAAAATGAAACTGCCTTACTTCATAAATCCCGTTTCAAGGTGTCCTTCACAGTTGCTCCCCCTCCTCCCCTTGCAAACTGCACTTAGTTAATTAGGGTGCAACTGAATCAGTTCAGTGCTTATAAGAATGTTTAAAGAATGAGTCTGCAAGACTGCAGGAGAAGTGCCAAGTTTAGTTTCAGGATCTATGAAAGACAAAGTTCTGCTCGGGATGCATCCAAATTGTAGCACAGTGAGCCTTCTGTCTTTCAGCACTCAGGCCAGATAGCCGAGAGGGGTTCTTGGTGGCTCCTCCAGCAGATTGGCCAGACCTTAAGCTTCAATACCTTGAGCTAAGCAAAGAGTTAACAAGTTGGACTGTACTTTAGATGGAGTCAACTTTATCCCTATGCTAAGGGGGGGGGGGAGAGGGGGAGAGAGAGAGAGAGAGAGTGTCCTTTTACTTGTTACTTGGACTTTGTTATGCTTCGAACAAATACTGCCAAAAAAAAAAAAAAAAAAATGCTGCAGGAGCTGTCCAGAGTGCTGTTAAGACTCTCCACTTCTCCAATTATTTTAATATACTCTGGCTTTCCACTCTTGTGCCAAGGATCTCAGAGCAGATGTGGGGAACTGGGTGGAGAACAAAGAGACGAGCATGTACATTTGTGGGGGGGGGGGGAGTGTTGAAATCTCTGGCTTTTGCATGGCAAGAATGTAGCCTATTTTGGTTTATTTTTACATTTACATCCCACCTTTGCTCCAAGGAGCTCAAGGCGGCATACATGGTTCTTCTCCATCTCCATTTCATCCTCTCAACAACCCTGTGAGGTAGGTTAGGCCAAGAGACTGATTGGCCCAAGGCACATTTCACTGCTGATTGGAGATCTGAGCCCTGGTCACCCAGTTCCTAGTCCAACACACTAACCACTACACTGCGTGGACCTTCTGTACCGGGGTAAGTGTCTCGCCCACTGCTCTGCTCATATATACCTCTGGGCCCTGCCCACCCCTGGCATATGCCCCCACTCCCCCAAAAGGAAGCCCCCAAGGGAATGTGTCCCTCTCCATCCCTGTTCTATTGGCTCAGCAGCAATCCTGGCCCACATCCATTGCAAAACCAACCCCCTGTATGCCTCATCTCCCAAACTGCATCAGCTGATCCCAAGACTTCAAACAACAGCGAGATGTTTTCACATTCTTCCAACAAATGGTCTGATTTACTTTATTTATTTCAAAAAAATTATATGCTGCTTGACTGTTAACCCCCCCAAATAAAACCTCAAATTAATTACAAAAATAAAACAAATAAATTGTAAGTAAAAACAAATTAAAAACAACTATTTTAAACATGCAAAAGTAATTAAAACAAACAATAAGCTAATTGTTACATATCTGGACAGACTTGCCTAAATGCAGGCACTGAAAAGGGCATAGTGAAGATGCCTGCCTGATATCAATAGGCAGGGAGTTCCAAAGTGTAGGTGCAGCCACATTAAAACATTGGTTTTTTTAACAAATGAGGAACAAGTACAGTGGTGCCCCGCAAGACGAACGCCTAGCAAGACGAAAAACTCGCAAGACGAAAGGTTTTTTCGTTTTCGAGTTGCTTCGCAAGACGAATACGTCTTGCAAGTTTGTTTCCTTTTTCGTAAAACCGTTAAAACCCAGGGTGCATTGCTGGAAGAGGTGCAGTTGCGACTTGACCTCGAGGAGCAACACATTGCACGCGGTGTGGTGGCCTTTCTGAGCTTTTTAAAGAGTTTGCTGGATTTTTGAAGCTTTTCCAAAACTTCTTCTGCAGCTGTTTGGTAAGTTAAACTTTTGAAACTTTTTTTGGGTTTTTTGGATTTTGGGTTGGGGTGTTTAGAATTCAAGGACTTGGTGTTGGGGAGGGGTTTGCAAGAATCTGGGAGCTTGTGTGGTTTTTTTCTGCATTTTTATGATTTTCTGTGACCATTGGGCCATGTTTATTATTTTTTTTTTAAAAAATATGGCTTTGAATTTTTGAATTTCTGTGTGCTGGGTGGATGGGGGAAACAGCTGGGGAGGTGTTTGCAAGAATCTGG
The DNA here is from genome assembly GCF_964106645.2 of Podarcis pityusensis. NCBI lineage: Eukaryota > Metazoa > Chordata > Lepidosauria > Squamata > Lacertidae > Podarcis > Podarcis pityusensis. The sequence goes on along the minus strand of NC_138033.1, from coordinate 50,861,976 downwards.
GAGCTTGTGTGGGTTTTTTTGAATTTTTATGGTTTTCTGTAACCATTGGGCCATGTTGTTTTTTTTTTGAAAAAAATTTCTGGGTTTTAAATTTCTGTGTGCTGGGTGGATGGGGGAACAGCTGGGGAGGTGTTTGCAAGAATCTGGGAGCTTGTGTGGTTTTTTTTGAATTTTTATGGTTTTTTGTGACCATTGGGCCATGTTGTTGTTTTTTGAAAAAAAATTCTGGGTTTTAAATTTCTGTGTGCTGGGTGGATGGGGGAACAGCTGGGGAGGGGTTTGCAAGAATCTGGGAGCTTGTGTGGTTTTTTTTGAATTTTTATGATTTTTTGTGACCATTGGGCCATGTTGTTTTTTGAAAAAAATTTCTGGGTTTTAAATTTCTGTGTGCTGGGTGGATGGGGGAACAGCTGGGGAGGGGTTTGCAAGAATCTGGGAGCTTGTGTGCTTTTTTTTGAATTTTTATGGTTTTCTGTAACCATTGGGCCATGTTGTTTTTTTTTGAAAAATTTTCTGGGTTTTGAATTTCTGTGTGCTGGGTGGCTGGGGGAACAGTTGAGGAGGGGTTTGCAACAGTTGGGGAGGGGTTTGCAACAGTTGGGGAGGGGCTGGGGGAACAGTTGAGGTTTTTGAAGACTTTGGTGATTTTTAAAGCTTTCCCAAAACTTCTTTTGCAGCCATTTGAGGATTTTGAAGACTTTGGTGATTTGCAGCCATTTCGTAAGTTAAACTTTTAAAACTTTTTTTGGGGTTTTTGGATTTTGGGTTGGGTGTTTGGAATTCAAGGACTTGGTTGTGGGTTTGAATTGCTGATTTTTTTTTTCTTTTTCTGAGTTTACAAAGGTAACAGCTGTGCTGCCATGGGACCCAAGAAGGCTGCTGCTGCGGAGGCCGGCGAGAGGAAGAAGGAGAAGATGACGCTGGAGATGAAGAAGGAGATCATCCGGAAGCACGACGGTGGAATGCGTGTGACGGACCTCGCCAGGGAGTATGGCAGGAACCCATCGACCATCGGGACCATCCTGAAGATGAGAGAGAAGATCCTTGCGACTGATGCAGCCAAGGGAGTCACCAGGATCGTGAAGAACCGCCCAGCTGTTCTGGAGGAGGTCGAGAAGTTGCTGCTCATCTGGTTAGAAGAGAAGCAGCGTGCAGGGGACACAGTGACTGAGGCCGTGATTTGTGAGAAGGCCAAGGCCTTGCACGCAGACCTCATCCGGGAACAGCCAGGAACCTCGGCCGAGCCAGAAGTCTTCAAGGCAAGCAGAGGCTGGTTTGACCGGTTCAAGGCAAGATCCCGAATCCACAGCGTGGTCAGGCATGGAGAGGCTGCCAGTTCTGATGTTCCTGCGGCTGAAGACTTTGCCTTGGAGTTCCTGGAGGTTGTGAAGACGGAGGGCTACGTTCCACAGCAGGTCTTCAACTGCGACGAGACCGGGCTGTTTTGGAAGAAGATGCCCAAAAGGACTTTCCTCACACAGGAGGAGGCCAAGTTGCCTGGCCACAAGCCCATGAAGGACCGTCTGACCCTGCTCTTCTGTGCCAACGCAAGCGGCGACCTGAAGATCAAGCCCCTGCTGGTGTACCACTCGGAGAACCCACGGGCCTTCAAGAAACACAAGGTCGACAAGGAGCGGCTGAGTGTCATGTGGCGATCCAACAGCAAGGCTTGGGTCACACGTGTGCTGTTTGTGGACTGGGTCAATCTTGCCTTTGGCCCTGCTGTCAAACAGTACCTGCTGGACAACGACCTGCCGCTGAAGGCTTTGCTTCTGATGGACAATGCTCCTGCTCATCCTAAAGGCCTTGAGGTGGACTTGTTGGAGGAGTTCAGCTTCATCAACATCATGTTCCTGCCGCCTAACACCACGCCACTGCTCCAGCCGATGGATCAGCAGGTCATCGCCAATTTCAAGAAACTCTACACCAAGGAGCTTTTCAGGCGATGCTTCGAGGTGACTGATTGCACCACCATCACCCTGCGGGAATTCTGGAAGGACCACTTCGACATCGTCACCTGCTTGAAGATGATCACCACGGCCTGGAAGGGGATCAGCCAGAGGAATTTGAATTGCGCTTGGCGCAGCCTGTGGCCGGACTGTGTGGCACCAAGTGACTCTGATGCACCAGAGTCGACAGTGGTGCAGGACATTGTTGCCTTGGGGAGGACCATGGGCCTGGAGGTCACAGAGGAGGACGTCTGCGAGCTGGTGGAGGAGCACGACCACGAGCTGACCACCCAGGAGCTGGTTGAACTGCAGTCAGAGGTTGCGCAGGAGTAGGCCTCGCTGGAAGAGGAGGAAGCAACTGAGGAACGGCTGTCCTCCAAAGAACTGAGGGACATTTGCCAGAAGTGGAATGAGGTGCAGGCTTTTGCAGAGCGGCACCACCCTGACAAGCACGTGGCACATGACCAAGCGAACATTTTTGATACGACGGTCATGTCGCCTCTCAGGGAGCTGCTGAAAAGGTGGATGAAGCAGCAGACCATGGACAGGTTCCTCAGCAAGAAGCAAAGAGTGGAAGAGGAACCTTCTTCGAGTGGTCCCCCAGAGTCTTAGAAAATGTAATGTACCCTTTTTTGATTTTTAAATGTTTTTCCTGTCATGTTTAGAAACTTAATTTATTGTTCCTTCAATTTTTGATATGCTCTTTAAAGTATGTGTGACTTTAAAGAGCAGTTAATAAACTCTTGTGGTACCAAATTTGGCTTTGTTTGGACTTTTTTTGACCATAGGAACGCATTAATTGAATTTCAATGCATTCCTATGGGAAACCGTGCTTCGCAAGACGAAAAATTCGCTAGACGAAAAAACTCGCGGAACGAATTAATTTCGTCTTGCGAGGCACCACTGTATTATGTGGCACTGCACTAGTTCTGCAGATCAAAGAGGTTGAGGTGAGCATATCTATGGGGTTAGATGACCTGGCAGGCGAGTCTTAAAATGTACCTTATACCTAAGGTAGCAAAGCAATTTACAATGAAATCCAGAGTCACACATTTCTTCATTACAGCAACAGCAGCTTTCCAAAATGGTAACCGGAAGACAGCTTTGAGCAGCTGAAATAATTAAAACAGGCGACCCCCTCTGTAATCAGCTAATTGACTGCATATCTGGGGTTAAGGACGCAGAGCCCAACCAAGACTGACACTGAATTAGCCCAGATAGTTAAGGAAAATACCAGCTGAAGCTCTGGATGTTTTCCAGGAAAGGGCAGAAGCTGGAGTCACCCCCATTATTAGTACACCTGATCAATGCCTGCAAGGAAGCTGCATCTTCTTAACAGAGCAATGAGAACCTGCCACCCACGCCAGAGTTTCTTAAAATCAAACACAATGTGAAAAAACCGCAATGGCTCCAACCACTACCAGTTTCTGTACTAAGGATTTGAAAACTTGCTGACCCAGCTGCAGGGTTCCAGAGTGATCAGCCATGGCATTAAATGTGGCGCCAAACCAGCAGAAACACAATCTTTATGGAGACGTCAAGGGATTAGTAAAGGAATTCAATAAACCTTTTTAAACCAGGACTTAGAACACAAAAATTCCTCCTCTTAAGTCTAAATTCTGCAATCTGCAAAAAAATATTCAAATTAACAAGCAAGCATGTTTTGCATAATTTATTTTGCAGATCATTAGGCCATGGCAGCTGCCTCCTTCCTCCCCCTTGCAAGATTCCAGCAAATTTTGCTCATACACTTTGAAGCTGGATTCTGCAGCCTTGAGAACTAAATACTTGATTTGTTTTTGTGCACGGGGTGTTAAAATAAAGGCTGTACATCTATTAAAGATGAATTCAGGGGTCCAGTTCAGAATCCCATTTTTCACAGGGTAACCCCAAAATGAACACAGCTTTGTCAATGTCGCATCACAGCCTCACCAGTTTGTCAAAAATATGCATGTCAGAGGGAAAGGGATATGCTAGAACCTTTCCTCCTGATGAGTTACCTTTCTACGTGCAGGAAATATTTATTTATGAAGATTAGCATTCAACCAAATGTGATCCTGCCTGCAATCTGAAGTCGCATGGTCCAAACCCAACCATTCATATATTGCCTGTGAGACCCAAAAGCTACACCACGATTGCTTACAGTTTGCCTCACTTCTTCTCCCCTCTACAGTAAAATCAGTAAAAATATAAGAAGAGCCTACTGGATCAGGCCAATGGGCCCATCTGGTCCAGCATCCTGATCTCATAATGGCCAACCAGTATGTAGGCACTAAATTTTCCTTGTAAATTTTGGACTTGTACCATAATCACTCCCCTGGTCGCCTGTGGCGAGTCAAAACTGCTTATAGATGAGGAAGCTTTACAGAAATGGGTGGTCCTTGTTTTACTTAGCCCCACAATGACTCACACAGGAATGCATGAGAAGGCAATAACTCTTAGTCTTTACGTACAGTGGCCTTCCCCACCCTGCAGTGCTGACTGGGGTTGATAGGAGTTGTAGCTCAAAACCCCTGGAGGGTGCCAGGTTGGAAAGGCTGCTGCTTCTTTTTTGGGTAGAATGTTTCATAATAAAACGCCACTGTTCAACTTCAACAAACCCTGTAGGGTGTTACATGCATACACCTGTCTCATATGAGAAAGAAAACAAAGCAGGGACACTGTCAAATAACTACATCATTGAATGCACATTTAAAGCTTTAACTGTCTGTGACACAGCCTCCCCCTGTGTGAGCAGCTGGAGGCCTGACATAGCATAGTGCCTGTTTATATAGAAAATGATTGTGTTCAGTTTGGCCTGTAACAACCATTCTGTGTTGCATTAGATTCTTGGAAAGACCCACATCCTAAACTTTGCTGGTCCCGTAAGGGGCAGAACAAGATTTGATTATTTGATTGTTTGATTATTTGATTGTTGTTAGCCGCCCTGAGCCCGGCTTCGGCTGGGGAGGGCAGGATATAAATAAATTTTATTATTACTATTATTATTATTATTATTAGAGTTCAGTGAATGACCAAGATTAGAGATAACACCAAAAAGGCTTTTCCAAAACCCAGTAACCCAACCTGCAGAGCTGGCTGGGGCTGATGAGCGTTCTAGTTCAGAACTCCTGGAGGGTCCAAGGTTGGGAAGGGTTCTTCAGAGGCTCCCCATCTCGGTCCCTGGCTTGGGCACTGACTCTTGTCTCGATCCTCCTGGCTGCAGGATTTTTCCTCTCTCTCTTTCTCCACTTCCCAGCTTTGTTAAACCTTGAGTTACAGAAGACCCTGCTGCAAGGAGGGAAGGCGACAGGGCAGAAAAGAGTGAGATGGGACTCTGTATCACAAGCACAACAGCTGCAATTTAAGCTGTCTCTCTTCCTTCACAACCTGTATTTAAATGGGTCTTTTCTCCCATCCTCTTTCCCCAAGATGGCAACTTCAAAAAGAATGCCAGGCATCCTAAGCAGAACGAATGGCCTCCGTTCAGCTCAGGCTGTGCGCGCAATGTGCATAATTATGCTGTAAAAAAACCCGGAAGCACATTTGTGCCCTACATGGCGATAAAAAGGGAGCCCAAGCTAACCGACTGGTGCATGTAGGCAGAAGTGGTAACCTCAATGTTGGAAGATTCAGGACTGCCAACAGAAAGTACACAGTTGCATGGTAAAAGCATGGAATTTGCTCCCATTAGAGGTAGTGATGTCCACCAACTTGGATGACTTTAAAAGAGAATTAGAATAATTTGTGGTGGTGGAGGAGGAGGATTTCAATGGCTACTGGCATGATGGCTATGTTCTATCTCCATTGTTGAAAGCAGCTGCTGGGAATCACAAGAATGCTGTTGCACAACTGAGTCCTGCTTGCAGGTTTCCTGCTGGTGCATCAGGTTGACCACTATGAGAACAGGATGCTGGACTAGATGGGGCTTTGACGGATCCAACTGCAAGGATCTTCTTAAGTTCTTAGCATTCTTCAGAATGAGCTGGCTGATTGGCCGACAGTGGACAGAGGGACCTCTGCAAGAGAAGGTGTCCCCAAATAATCCTTGCTATGACTTTATCCACCCTGTTACACCTTGCTAAGTTTGGGGGGGGGGGACTTTGCCCTGGAAAGCATCTAACTTTAAACTTCTCACGTTCACAACTCTGTCATCAGCAGATGCTCAATATAGACGGGTGCCAAATGAAAGCTGAAACACTGCAGGATGAAGAGCAGCTTTAAGAATGATCTAATCCAAAAGGGCGGCTGATATGCCCATCGGAAATGTACATAATGTGCAGCTGAAAGGCTTGGATTTGGGTCTCACCTCTCCAACAGGCCAATTTACTCACTATGGCTGCTTACACAGCATGTATTTCACGTTCTCTACCCCACCCCTAGAATCCAGTGAACTGTAGTTTTAAGGGTGCTGGGAACTGTAGCTCCATGAGGGGCAAAGTATAATTCCCATGACTCTGGGTGGGTTTGGGGAATGTGCCTTAAACTTATGGTGTGTACACAACCTATGACTCAAAGACAGGGAATCCGTAGCTCTGAAGATGTTATTGGACTGCAGCTCCCATCGTCCCTGACCATCACCCATGCTAGCCAAGGCATGATGAGAGTTGTAGTCCAACAACATCTGGGAAGGTCATAGATCCTTAATGTCAGCCCAGGAGGGGAATGGAGAAAAAGCATTTGTTTCCAGAATCCAGGAGTGAAAAGCAAGATCTGATTTCCACAAGGCCTTACAAGCCTGCACTTCACCATCTTTTACATATATGGAGAAGTGCCCAAAGACCCAAACTATTCCCTTCCTAACGCCCACCCTTCCCTTCTACCTAATTTTTTGCTGCTCACCAGTGGTTTTCCCGCAGGTGCTCCTGCTCCTGTGGCACTTGCAGCTGCTTGCTGTAAAAAGAGCAAGCCTGCTTTAAGAACCAAAAATTATTCCCTCCCAAGTCAACGGCAATATATTATTTTCCCAGCTGGGCTCCGGCCTCTCACCTCCCTCCACTTGGCAGGCCCCATATTACCACCAGCACCCTCCCTTTCTCTGTGATGTGTCCTCATTACATATAATTGCACCCCTTCCTGTGGAACGAGGGGCTGAGCAGCAGCAGCACTGCAAAGACTCAACACAGCAGCTGCTAGCTCCAGGGAACCTGTTATTTGCTTCTGACAGGATGTGAGCCCTCCTTCAACTTGAAAAGCCATGAAGATGAATCCAGCAATTTCAGCAGGTGATGAGCCAAGCATCTCGAAACAGCACTTTCTCCTTCAGCCCTGAGAAGCACCCCATGCAAAAGACTTGCACCCTGAAACTCCATTCTCTCATACAGCCAGTGTGTTTTAGTTTAACTGGTATTAATAGCTTTGGTTGCATCTTCCAAAAAGAAACAAAAACAAATATATTCAAACGATAATATAGCCAGCATGCTTAACTGAACAGGGCGTGGAGGAAAAGGAGAATGAAGTGCAATTAAGACACATCCGTCAAGGAATTTCAGTTCCTAAAAACCCCCAAAAGAGCATCCCAGCCCCCCACAATTCTCCAGAAAACACAGGCCATCTCAAAGACCCTGGAAAGTGAACCAGCCAGTGGAAATCAATCCCTGCACCATGAATTATGGCGGCAAAATAGCCAATAAACTCAAATAAAAACACAGTAAGTATTTGCAAAGAAGGTAAAAGTGAGGGTGATATATAATACAGAAGAACTGGGGAAGAAAGAAAGGGAAGAATAATATAAAAGGGTAAATATAAAACCCGAAGCAGATTTGAGAGAAGGAGTTCACACAAATTCTGTACATCATCAATGGAATACTTTATTTTGCATAAAACACTTTCATTTGGTCTATAATCCCAGAGCTTTAGATACCAAGGTGCTGATAAGGAATGCAAGAGTTACTGAGGCATAATTTCTTCAACTGGCAAAAACAGGACGAAGCCTGTGAAGGAGACCTCTGAATACAGAGCACTGCAAGTATTGCAGAAAGCTAGTCATCTTCCATTTAATCAGCTTTCCCTAATAACTGCAGGCACAACCGCCTTGCGCATCTCTGAAATCTCAAACACCTATGAAAGGCAGCAGGAATGAAATTCACACAGCCTGAAGCCCAAGAAATGTGTCCTGAATTAAGCACCCCTTGCAGCTTTACGAGAACTTAAAAGCACAGCACAAACCTCCCGTTATCTTGCACAACAGCCCTACGCAGTAAAGACCGACAAGATTACCTGCTCATCCACTTGCTGTCAGAAAAAGAAAGACTCAGAAGATGTGTGTTCATGCACACAGACAAATAAAAGTCACTTGAACTTCAGCTGAGACAAGGAAGGAGGGAAAGAGGAGGAGAATTTCAGTGCAGCTCGCTGAGAAACTCAACCATCACCATCCATTCGTCGCTGGAGTGTGGCGCACATCGCAGTCCTTGTGCACCTTATTGCCAAGGGAGCCACACGCACACCCACACACGCCCTCCCCAGTCCCAATAGGTCAGCTGTTCCCCCCGCCTCTTATGATCTCCAATGAGCCAGCAGTGCATGGCCAATGGACTGCCTGGGGATGGCAGGAGACAGTGCTCAGCCTCTCTTTGGTGGCAAGATCAATGCTCAGGGGTTTCTCCCAGCCACTACCTCCACAACCTTTTTTCTTTCTTTTTTGCAGGAGATGCTTTACAACAGTTCCTCTGAATGCACTAAGTTGTGTTGCCGGCAAATACATCTCTATTCTCCTTTGGAGCAAAGGACCACTTTGCAAGAGTCTCCAGGCAGTTTGCTCCCGCGCAGATCAATGGAGCGAGGCAGATGCATTGCTAACTCTAAAATAAGCCAGTGGGTGAGCTGCCTTTCCTGGCATTTGGCTCCACGGCCCATTTCTGCCACATAACTCTAAAACATAAAAGGGCTATCCTCAAGAGGCAAGTCTTTTTATGGTGAAGGGAAAGGGGGAGTAATATAAACACTTATGTTCCTGCAATACGGTGAACAAATTCAGATATGGGAGACCTCGACCAGTCTTCACTGTGGCCAAGGACTCAACATGTGAGGTTGGGCAAGTCTCAGCCTCAGTTTCCCATCTGCAAAATGGATGAATCTGTCCAATTTCAATTCCTCACAGTTTATCATTTTTCACAGTCTTAGGTTAAACCCATCACATTTCCACATCAATTTGCAATTTTTCTGGGGTGGGCAGAATTGCCAGCATTTTACTGCTCATTTGTTCTAGTAACTGTCAGGGGTCCTTTACCTCTACCCTTTTAAGACATTTGTATATGCAATTCTTCCTAATATACACAATATTGCAAGTAATTTCCACTAATACTGTACAATACATTTTTGTACTGTGTGTGTGTGTGTGTGTGTGTATCTATATCTATATCTATATCTATATCTATATCTATATCTATATCTATATCTATATCTATATCTATATCTATATCTATATCTATATCTATATCTATCTATCTATATATCTATATATATATCTCATATTCTATTCAGACTTTCCCCATAAACACACATTTCTTTACACACTTGTTTGGCTGGAAAACAGCATGCACTGCAAAATTTGGAGAAATGCAAAGTCTGAAGGACAAGTGCCTTTCGGTTCACATATTATTGTTGGAAATGCAAATTAGGTAGGCTTAGCAAAATGTGAACTAAACTGTATTTCTCCCTATTCCCTAGAGAATAGTGGCCTACCATACAGGAATGTTATGAGCTGAACATGAGGAATACAGGGCCCCGTGAAACATGTGTACTCTTTTAAAGGACTCACCCTGTATTAAAGTGTACGCTAGAACATATGGCCACATGTGCAATACTGAAATGCCAGCCAAGACAGAAAGCACTCCTACCCTTAGGGGTGTAGTGATTTCTGTCCTGTCCTGTCTTAGCTGCAACCAGTGGTGTTTCCATTCCGCTACAGTTCAGCTTCTGGCAAAACCTTTGTGATTCACTTTGCTATCTGCTACGGTTGAAATGAAAGTAGTTAATTATGTAATTAGTTACAACTTAATTTCATGAAAGTGAATCGTCCAAACAATGCAGAAAATATTGCTTATGGAACGCTAATCAAATCAGCAGTAGGGATAGCTGGGATAGCAAACTGGCAGCTGGGATAGCTCGGTCAGTAGAGCATGAGAATCCTAATCTCAGGGTCATGGGTTGGAGCCTCACGCTGGGCAAAGGATTCCTGCATTGCAGGGGGTTGGACTAGATGAGCATTGTGGTCCCTTCCAATTCTACCATTCTATGAAATACCACTCATATTCGCTTGCAAGATTGCCATTCCTGACCTTTAATGAACATGAAAACTTCAGCAATGTCTGCTAACATTTCCGTTTCTGACGGAATATTCTGACATTCCTAGCACCTTACACAATTGCTTAGGGAACAAGGAGGGCAGCTATTGGATTCTCTGCTCTGCAAGACTTATGTGAGGTTTTTCTGAATTGAAGTTTCCACCTTGGATGCCTTTATAGGAAGCTGATCCAATTGCTGGAAAACCACCACGGGGGGGGGGGGGGGACCACAGCTGCTGTAATTGTGGGAATGAGGGAACCTGAACACACAAACACACACCCCAGTTGGTGTGCTTGGAGGGGGCAGGTGCTCACCAGTAGACCTGCCCCCTCATGAGATAAGCAGGTTGGGGGCAGCCCCTACATACAAAGCAGGCTGCAAGCACTGTTGATCCTCCTGCAGTCTGTTCAGCCCAGCTGGCCCAAAATTCCACACACACACACACGCCAGCTTTCAACTTACAAGGAGGAAAGGCATCTCCATGCTAAGCCCAGGGGATCAACACAGCATGAGCATACAGCTTTGAATGCAAACACAGCAGCCTCTCATTTTGCAGGAGAGAGATTCTGCAGAGAAATCTGCTGCATCTACGTCAGAAAGGGAAAATTATACTCCTGGTGACTCATATTCAGTGACATTTAACAAAGGCGGGGGGGGGGGGGGAGAAGAATAAAATCCTATCACTACCTGCTTCCTTCTTCTGGGTGAAATTCAAGAGCAGGCTTGATTTATCTCGCCTGCAGCCTTGTTACCAGAGAGAGACCCCTTTCTCCCCTCCGTGCTTCCAGAGTCCCGCTGGGAAGGGGGAGATTGATGAAACACTCTTGAGAACTGCAGCTCCATGAAGGGAATGGGGCTCTCCTAAAACAACTCTCAGCATCCTTTGGGGGGGGGGGGGGGGAGCCATGAGTGTTAAAGTGGTATAATAGTGCTTTAAACACATGATGTGAAGGTAGAAAGTGGGAAGGAGAAGAATAGGAGCTGAGGAATCTTCAAACAAACAAACAAAAACACCGAAGGAGACTTAAGTCACATCTGCAATTTACATTAAAGGCTGAGAGTTGTTAAGAGAACCCCTATTCCCCTCACAGAGCTACAATTCCAGAGTGATTTAACTGTCAACCCTCTTCCCAGGGAATTCTAGGGCTTGTCCCAGGGTGGGTGGGCCACAACAATTTAAAGTACAACATTAAAACAAATTACAATCACAAGAATAGGGCGAGTCCTGAAAATATACCTCTCAAGTGTCAAAAGCATTTGGCGAAAACTGTACAGTGAAGGTGCCAGGCGCATCCCAGTAGGGAAAGAGTTCCACAACTTTGGGGCTGCCCCAGAGAATGCACTCTCCTGGGCCATCACCACCACCCAGCTTCACAGGAACTACCAAGAGGGCCCCCTCTGCCGATCGTAGCGCCTGAGAGGGTGAGAAGGGAGATATATGGGTCAGCCACTGTGGGAACAGGTTGCTGGCCTAAGATGGGCCACTGGCCAGATCCAGCAAGCTCTTCTTATGTTCATCTCTGTCTTCTACATGGAATCTGAAGTACCTCTGAGCCCCATACAGAACAATTTCTCCAGCACTTACTCCCAATATCCCTCAACATAAACAGGAGAAGAATCCACCTTCCTCATTTATTTTTATTCAGTGATGCTCCGCTATCTGCCTTCTATCCTTACACGCATCCTACCTTTTCTTCCTCTGGGAAATTAATAAAAGCTGCAGCTGTGGAAGAAGAAAAGCGAGGCAGGCAGCCCGCTTCCCATTTCTATCTGGCCATGGAACTTTATAGGCTAATAAAAATAATTAGTTGCCATCAGGGCAGGAAATGAAGAGGCAGCCGGTCAATTCTTAACTTCATTTGGGCATGGCATGATGCAATCTAACACGGTCCCCCGAACACATTGGGAAATGAAGCTTGTCATTTCCCCCACACAGATCCAGGCTCTGGGCTGAAGGCAAAATGCCCCCTGCCCTAAATCCAAGAGGCAGCTGTACCCCCAGACCCAGCAACTGAGGCGTGGCTGTTTTGCTGCTCTCTGCTGGAATACCCCCTTCCTTTATGAATACCTTCATTCCCCAACATTTTAGCTGTTAAGTGCACAAATATTCCATTTTATCTTTGGAAAGGTTTCTCATGTGCCTTAGATATATGTGGGTCAGAGTCCAGGTTTCCAAGTAGCCTGGAAGTACTTTATTCATTTTTTAATCATACTTATAGTGTGCCTTTCCACAAAGGGCTCAAGTCGGCTGGCATATATGGATTCTTCCTTCCCCGTTTCCCCTGCATAGATTCACAGAACAACCCTGAAGGGAAGGTTAGGCTCCAAGATAATGACTAACCCAAAGTCACACAGCGAGCTTCATGGGGGAAATAATCTTTCAGAAACCTTAGATTTGGTCAGGCTAACAGTTCATCGAGCCTCCTCCAAACTGCAGAATCTTCCCAGGCTCTCAGGAAGAGAAGGGTGTTTTGAAAAACCAGATCCTTCAAACAGGAGAGGCCATGGATTGAACCTGGGTCCTTCTGCATGCAAAGCAAGTACTCTACCACTGAGCTGTGGAGGCCATGCTAGAAGCATCCCATCCCTACAAGGCTTGGATGCTGAGCAAAGATCTGCCCAGCTCTATAAGAGAGTCAGACCTCCACAGAGGCCACTCACTCATTAATCAGCAGCCAAAAGGGATTATTTGATATTTGACACTAAGGCAGTTTAACTTCGCCAGGGAAAGATTAGATTTCTGATTTTATGTTTGCTGTCATTCAGTTTCTATCTCACACACACATTCACACTCACATTCTCTCTCTCTCTCTTTCCCACACCCACACCCCTATACTGAAGCGGCCTTGGAAATAAAAATATAGCCCATAGCTAACATGATGAGACTCTGGAAGTGTTTTCAACCCCTCCCCCTTCAACCTGCCAAAATAAAGAGCCAGGCAGCTGTGCGTCAGCCTCCTAGTAGCAGCCCTTGGAGAGGGATAAAGACTCAAGGAGAGGTGAAGGATTTTCTGCTGAAGAGAGAATGCATCTGTTCGCCTAGTTCCCTTCAGAGAAAGAAGCAGAGCTGGTGCTGGCACCCAGCATCCGTGGGCAGTTGCTGGGCCGCCAACAAGGCCCACCACTGAGGGGCCCTTTAAAATTAATTCTGCTCTAGGGCCACTATTTCCCATAATGCCCTGCAGTGCCACCACGCTGGGAACCATTATGGGAAATGAAAACGAAGGCTAGACTCAGCTGCTTGGTACTGCTCAAAGTGCTACCTCACTGCTGCCACCAAATAAAACCAACAAATACAGCTCACTGATTGAAGAAAAACATCAGGGGGTCCTTGTTTAGAGAACCTTCAAACCTGACGCCACCCATGAAAGAAAGATACGCTTCTCAGAATTTGGAGCATAGGGTGTAAGATGTTAAAATCTACCTTGTAAAGGAGGTACTAAACGGCTTGATTTAATTATTTCTAACCTTCATAGCCCCACAATCCTTGAGAAGCTCAATGAGAACTATACAGTGTTTCCAGGCAGCCCTGCTAAGCAGGGACCCACTTAGATTCAGCAAAGCTTCCACATTTGCTGCTTCAGGCCATGGCTGTTGAAGAGGATGCAAGCTAAAAAAAAAAAATGGTTTCCTTTTTTTCTTTTGCATGTGGTGGAAATATCCATTTATTGTGAAAGCTATCAAATTACACAAATTAGGACACGATGCTTTACTTTGCTTTGCTTTTATTATTGTGTTGCTCATTCAGTTTGGAAGGAGAAATATGAGCCAGCAATTTTAATAATGCTGTTTCTAGACTTTGGAGATGTAAAAAAGTATCATGACTCCTGAACAACTGAAACCACGTACTGCTCCCTCTCTGGCTTCTACGTCACCATAATTCTTTCCCACATACTGTCAATCGCTTCCAGGGATTTTTCTTAACAGCTGGAAGCTCAGGGCAGTATCTAGGGGACCCATTCTGTCAGTGCAATGATTTCTGTTTTGCACAATAGGACTCCATCTTCCCCATGTCTTCTCCCCCTATACTTCCCCCAGTCTAGTCCAGAGGGTTGGGGGAACCACTAGAACAAATTTAGGGGGGTGAAGGAAGGGAAGCCCTCTTGCACAAGCCAAAATCCTTGCTCTGACAGGAGATGTTACTTAGTGTTTGTTACCACTCTTACTCTTTAAATGTAATAACCTAGGGTGGTGGGTTTTTTTAGGGGGAAGCCAAATCTGTAGCCCAAAACTAAATCCTGCCCTTCTTTCTGTATTTGTGTAGAATTATGAACACCATATAGTAGGGACCCTCCAGGGGTTGCTGAACTACATGTCTCAGGTTAGCCACCCTTGCCCTACAGATCTCTACCAAAGACAGCAACTGCACCTTACCTAAGGCTGCTTGCCTCCAGCACAGCCAGTTATGCAGAGTACAGATACTAAGTGGGGACTTTGCCAGATTATACTAGTGTCCACAAAAAACAAGAATACGTGGGAAGCCCTTTCCCTAACATAACACAGAGATTAAGCCATGCTGGATCAGGCCAGCATCCTGTTCTCACAGTGGCCAACCAGGTACTTGTGAGAAACCCACATGCAGCATCCAAGCACAAAAGCACTCTTCCCCTCCTGTAGTTTCCAGCCACTGGCATTCAGAAGCTTTGTTGAATCCAACCTTGGAGGCAGAGCATAGACATATTTGCTAGTAGCCATCATTTATAGCCTTATCCTTCATGAATTTGCCTACTCCTCTTTCATCTAGGTTGATGGCCATTACTGCCATGTGTGGGAGCAAGTTCCCTATCGCATCACGACTCTTAGAATTGTCTCTAGATCCAAAGCAACCAGGGGGGAGTAATCTTGTGGTATCTGGGTTAGGAAAATCTCTTTTTGTCTTCTTTTGACATCTGCCAGGAATGCGGATGCCACGGCTTGTGGTCTTGGGTGTGTTGGGCATATTTGTTTTGCAAGCATTCAGTGGAAAACACTTAAAACCTCAGACCAGGAAGCGTATCATGACCATCACACTAGAGGTTCTAAAGCATTAAAACATTTTCGCAACCATCGCATCACCAGAGATTATTGCAATGCCACTTGGGGCATGGAAGTGTCAATGGCTGTGGGAGCAACCAAAGGACATGATTTTCATCCCTTTGGCTCTTCTGGGATGAGGAGGCATAGAAGTTACCAGGACATTTTGTTTGTTTACTTTTGCTTGCCCCATGAATAGAAACAACTGTGGTTGCACTGCTGGACTAGAACCAGGGAGATCAGGGCTATGTGCACATTAGTGGCTTAAAACAACAAGGTCGTTCCCCCCTGCTGCATTTCAAGTAGGTGATTTTTTTATGCTGCTGTACACACAAGAGAAGGTGTGGGCTTGTCTTTGCCTGGTGTGCAAAACCTGGTTTGCTTCCTGCACTAACAGCCCTCCCCCAATTCCTAGCCAATGAAGCTGGTCATCTGGGCATGTGCTGTCATCTGCCCAGCACTTTGACTGATGGGAGAGATACAACACTCACTGAGCAGAAAGGAAGTGGATGTCTACTAGAAGGCACAATACTGAAGCTGCTCTCCATCCACGGCGAGGTGTGTTTTGCCTCCGGTGTGGCATGCATGACACAGGCCAGAGGCAGAACAGCCTTGGGATATGTGCAGGGTGCAAGATTCCAGAATAGCAACAAACACTGAGAAGCGTTTGGCAAAGGTGGAGACACAGCACGCTCTCTCTCTCTCTGTGTGTGTGTATGTATGTTTTCCCGGAAAATGAAGGAGCCTTATTTTTTCTGGCCAGGGAAACAACATTGAATGCAGAGCAAGGAAACCAGGGCAGGAGAGCAAACAGACAGTAAACACTATACTTTAGGGATCTTGCACAACAAGAGGACAGGAAATGATATTTACGCAAGTGCAATCTGATAAGAGGCAGCAGCGGCTCTCATGAAAATATGAAGTTGACAGGAAGTAGCCGCAAGAGCTAAATAAAAACATCCAGGTGAATGCCAACTGCTGGGGGAAACCAACTAAAGGCAAGGATGGTCTACTGCAGGCACGTCCAACTCCTAAGAGACTGTGATCTACTCACAGTATAAAAATACTGGATGTGATCTACCCATTGTGATTGCCGGGCAAATTTGCTGAGCCTTTTTTGCAGGGGGGAGGATCTTGGGGGCACCTGACGGGCCAATCATCCAATAATCCAAGAGACTGGATTAGATGGAACCAGCTTGGTCTGATCCAGCAGTGCTTTTCTAACTTGCAAATGCATGGCTTCAGTTGTTCAGAAAGGTGTGATTTGATAATCCTTCAGTTTGGGACTAGGCAACACCTTAAACACAGTGCCCTCCAGATGTTGCTTCATTGGGTGTCTTCTATTTAACCTGCTCCCATCAGATCCCAACTCCCATCAGTCTAGCCAGAGTGGCCAGAAAGGGCACAACATTGGCTACCTCTGGCCTAGAGGGAGAACAAAGGGTGAAAGAGGATTGGTTTCAAGAAAGCACTCACTGAAGAAATGGGCCGAGGACATGCTGTTAGAGCAGGAACCACGTTGCGCACGTGTGCATAATCAACGAAAGCTCTGCATACCCAGGTGCACACGGTTCCAAGAGATAAGCTGCAACATCCCCAGAGAGGCATGCCAACTTATCTTTTATTGCTTAGATGTCACAAAGACACAGCAGTAAAAATGTGGCAGTAAATCATTCCTATCTCGTGACACCCTGCCAAAAGCTTGCCTGCCTGCCTCCATGCGATCGCCTAGCTACAGCAACTCATCAGCACAGCGGGTGGTATATTTCAAGCTAGTGAAATCCTTTGAACGCTTGTGCCTTCACATGGTGATTCCCAGGCTATGTACTGGAGCACAGAACTGGGTGCAGAAAAGGAGTTGTCCTTGGGGAAGAAAACTCCATCCCTCACTCTTCCATAATATATTTGTATTTGCACCCCATCTTTCCACCAAATGATGCTCAAAGGCAACTGAAACAGAGAGGGCCTGTCATCAGAATGCAAGAGCAGCTCTGCAGGGCCAGTCCAGCATTCTGTTCTCACTGTGCCCGACCAGAAGCCTGTGAGAAGCCCTCTGCATTTGTGAATCTCACCAGCTAACACTCCAAACACATACCACCCCTGACAGTGGAGGCAGAATACATCCATAAGGGTTAGCAGCCGTTGATAGCCTTATTCCCCCATGATTTTTTTTTTTACTCCTTTAAAGTTGTGCAAGTTGCTGGCCATCACTAGACCTTGGAGGAAGGAATTTCAATGTGCTGTATGAAGTAGTACTTTCTTTGGCTTGTCCTGAATTTACCAAGACTTGGCTTCATTGGATGTCCCCCTTCTCTCTGTCAACCCCCCCCCTCCAGTTCACATACAAAAGAATTTGACTGAATGGAGACAGGTGAATCTCACTGGTAATGCAACAACTTCCTCCATTGTACTAAGGCACAAGGCTAAGCTAGGAAAGCCAGAGAAAACTAGCTTACCTCACTCTGCCCAATGGTAGGGCTGGCACTGCTGCCACCCCATGGAAAACCTCATAATCCCAAGCAAAGGACAGAGTGAGAGTGCCGTTAAGGTTTCTAGATGAATTCAGCTGAGAGGGAGGATCCAGGAAGCATCACTGTTACCCAGAACACAGAGTGATTAGGCTCACTTGTGCTACCAGAGTACTGCTACCCTGAACCCCAAGTTGCTGGGCTCATCTTTTGTTAAAGAAGCTTATTGAGAAAATAGGAAAGGATACCACAAGACACTGAAGTTGGAGTGAGCATATGTTGCAATTTAAAATGCTGCCCCCCCCCCCCGGTCTCTGGCAATAATCTAAAAAAATACCTATTAAGCAGATTGAAGGCTACATGCCAAAGCTCTTCCTTTTCAAAAATTCAAAACCATTAAAAAAGTCTTTATGTGAATAATTCACCCAGAATACAAAAGGATCTATCATTGTCTCTCTTACTGTTCCAAGAGACGGCATAGGAAGTCCCGTATTACCTAAGAGTGCTTTGCAACATTTACTCGTGTACTTTGAAATGACATGAATTATTAAGACTACAGCTGTCAAAATGACAGACCAACAGAGGGAACCTGGGGCATTCTCTCCATCACACCTCCCATTCACCTTGCTGGTTCACTTCCCAAATCAGGACCCACACCTGGCAGTCAACTCCTTACTCAGGTTACATGTTAGGAGATTTTTAAGAGCAAAAGAAGAGGGGATAGTAATTTAATCCAGCTGGGCAAACACATTTAAGTTCTGCATTGACTGATACAAGATGGGGAAGCTGTGGCCCTCCAGCTGTTGTTGGACTCCAATACCTACCAGCCTCAGGGAGCATAGCCAATTGCTAGGGATGATGGGAGTTGTAGTCCAGCAACATCTGCAAGACCACAGGTTCCCCATCCCTACTTTAAACCAAAGTTAAATCCTACCATTCTGTCCTCTCATCCTTCCTCTCTCCTTCAATAGCTTATTTTAAGCCAAGCAGTATAATATCTTTATTTAGCGTGGTCAGGTGCTGCAATTAGCAATAAGCAAAAGAGGCTGGGATAGCACTCAACTGATTAGCAAGGTGTGAAATAAACAGAAGAGTCTCCAACAGTCCAAACATCATGAAGCAAACAAAGGAAAACACCTGTGTACATGTGATGAAAAGCAAGCATGTGGAGTTTTGGGGATCACCTAATCAAACAAGACAAGTCCAAACAGTCCATCAGCTACCTATATGCTTTTGGGGGGCATTATTTTTAAGGACGTGAATCAATTTATAGGAATAAGAGCGCATTCATCGTGTAAACAACCTACACCTGTGCAATAACCGCACACTCATGTCAACATCAGCAATAAGGAACCAGCTATGTCAGCTGCCTGGCCTGCAACTGCTTCTCCCATGCTGGCACATCGAAGCAGCTGGATGCTTGATCCTGTAAGCATACTTCTGAGGCCAAAGCTTGTGTATTTTGCCTCTTTAGCCTATCCTGGTTCTGAGCTCTCCCACAAGTGTACCGAACAAGAGGGCAATCAATCAAAATATGAGTTGCAAACTTATCGTCAAAAGACAGATGGCAATGCATCTCTAAAAACCAGAAACATCAGTTGTGTCCAGAGTTAATGCAGACCACAGCACATTATGGCCTTTTTATTGTGCATTCATGACAATTTGTGTTCATTAAGGTAATGGGGCAGTTATACACAATCCCACTTTCAGCCTCATTTACACCTGCAAAGGTTTTGGTGAGGACATACTGCTTTGTTTCCAATCAGTACATATCTCGTAACTTCCTGCTGAAATCCTGGAACCATGCCACAAATGTTCCACATTTGTTTTTTTGTCCCGCTTTTGTTTTTCTACAGCGCAAGTTATTCTATACCGCAAGTGTGCCCCTCCGCAGGGCAATGATGTGTTAACATCGGGGAAGCACTACAGAGTAACTAATAAAGCTGAATGATGTATGTGTGGATGGTCCACTATAAATCCACCACTAACTCACTATTGCAGAAGATATGTACTTGCAAATGTCCAGAGCTGTCCATGCTCCATGCATGGTACACCACTGCCACATTCAAGCAGCTTCTCGTACAGGATAGACTCAAATCACTTACAGAACCGCAAGCTAGCAAGAAAGTTTTATTTCATCATCTGCTTACTGCCTCAGGCAGGATCCCATGCAAAGATCTTTTGAAAGAGCTTATCTAATGAAACAGCCAGGGACTTTTACTTCCCCCTGACTCTCAGTGTCCTTAGTGAACAAACTGCAGCTTGGCATTCCAGACTGCCAGCAGAAACACAGGAAGCTGCCTTGTACCAAGTCAGACTGTCAGTCTACCATAGGTAGGCAAACGAAGGCCCGGGGGCCGGATGCAGCCCAATCGCCTTCTCAATCCTGTCCGCTGACGGTCTGGGAATCAGCGTGTTTTTACATGAGTAGAATGTGTTCTTTTATGTAAAATGCATCTCTGGGTTATTTGTGGGGCACAGGAATTTGTTCATATTTTCCCCCAAAATATAGTCCAGCCCCCCACAAGGTCTAAAGGACAGTGGACCAGCCCCCTGCTGAAAAAGTTTGCTGACCACTGCAGTCTATACTGACTGGCAGTGGATCTCCAAGGGATCCCCCCGCCCAAGCAGCCAGGAAATGGCCCTGGGACCTTTTAGGTGCAGAGCAGATGCTCCACCAATGACCCATGAGCAAAACAGCATTAACAGCAATAGCAATGGAGAATTAAGACTTGGGCAGAGCTTTCTAATTTGTGTTGGGTTTTGATGCTAAGGGTGAAAGGTGCTGGAGGAGAGGGCAGTTCTAGTGGCAGTGATGCTTTGTCTTTCTCTTAATGACTTTCTTGGCTGTATGCTTCTGTGCTAAGCTTGTTAGATGGTCCTAACATGGGCCAGTGTCACAATTTAAACAGTATTTCTAAAGGGAAAGAAAAGCAACACAAACCACAGCAATGCAGTTATCTAGCGTGAGCTATCCGAGTCCTGGAGCACACCGCCAAAGCCGCTGGCATCAAGTCCACGCTGTGCACCGGCTGTTAACACTGCCCTCCAGCGCCCCATGTGCTGCCCCAGTTTTCTCCAATCCTGCAACACACGCTCAGCTCAAGCTTAAACGATGAGAAGCTGCAGCAACGCATTCTGTAACCATTGGACAGTTCAGTTACTAGGCTAGCATCTGAACCAGTGGCAACAGAGCAAAGGAATTTTTTTTAAGAGAAGGGTGATGCTATCCCAACAACCTCCCTCGCTTTAAAAAGCAAAGATGGAAATTTAATTAATTCATGCATCTCAGCCCTAGAGTTTAATATAATAATTGGCTAGATGGAAGATGCATAAAGAGCTCTTCAAAATAGTCCCCCACCCCTTCTCCTTGCAGTGAAAGAGAATTAAGCAGATGGAAAAGCTTTTGTCAGCTGCGCCGCCGTCACAGGACAGAGAAGGAAAACAACACATGCGGAAAGGGCACAGCGCAGTACAGTTGGAAGGACGGCAAAGACAATCCTGGCAGCATCATTGCAAATTGCAGACCGTGTTAACAAGCTTAGCCAGTGCTCTAAGTATCATAATGCCATTATACAAATCTACGGTCAGACCGCACTTAGAATATACTGTGTTCAGCTCTGGTTGCCTCACCTCAAAAAGGGATATTGTAGATCTGGGGAAAGGTTCAGAAATGGGAAACAAAAATGATCAAGGGGGGAAACAGAGAAACTCTGTCATCTCTCCCCACCCTTACTCTCCCCACCCTTACTTTCGTTATAACTTTTGGAGCTTTTTAGTTTAGAGAAATGGCAAGTAAGGGTGGGGAGATGACAGAATCGTGAACAAAATGATGCATGGTGCAGAGAAAGTTAATACAGTGGTACCTCGGATTACGTACTTAATTCGTTCCGGAGGTCCATTCTTAACCTGAAACTGTTCTTAACCTGAAGCACCACTTTAGCTAATGGGGCCTCCCACTGCCGCCACACGATTTCTGTTCTTATCCCGAAGCAAAGTTCTTAACCCGAGGTACTATTTCTGGGTTAGCGGAGTCTGTAACCTGAAGCATCTGTAACCTGAAGCGTCTGTAACCCGAGGTACCACTGTAGAGGAAAGTTTCTTTTCCTCTCTCATAATACTAGAACTTGAGGACATACAGTGGAGCTGAATGTTCCAAGATTCAGGACAGACAACAGTGCCCAGCTAAAATGTGGATTGTGCTTCTACAGGAGGTAGTGATGGTCACCAACTTAGATGGGTGTAAAAGAGGATTGGACAAATACTGTTCTATAATGGGCTTTTGGCCTGATGCATCTGGACTCTTCCTAAATTGTTAGGTTATGTTCCAAGCCCACCAGCATGGAATACTTGCGAGTAGCAAAGAACTCCAAAGCAAGTCCTTCCATTGCTCACAGGCCCCAAGAGATGATTTATACAGCTCAGAGCAAAGTCATATTGCAGCTACATCCTACACAATGATTCAGGTATAACAAGCATTTTAAAACAAAGGGGAAAGGATGTAATGCATTTAAATTCATTAACTTTTTAATATAAAAAACAACAACTCTACAAAATGAATCTATAGCTTTATACAGAATTGATATTGTGTGTATCTCTCGCATTTAAATGCTTTCAAATTTTGTCTCCATATCCATGTGTAAAAAAGGATATACTTAAAATGCATTAAATGCATGGGCTTCCCATAGATATCTGGTTGGCCAATGCAAGAACAGGATGCTGGGACTAGATGGGCCTTTGGCCTGATCTAGCAGGGCTGCACCTACATTTTTATTAGGAAACGTCTATTATTCAACTCTTTACTCACATACTTCAACAACGCACTGTATGTCATTCCGGCAAAGCAGCTCTGCTTTGCAACCACAAAGCATAGATAGCATACAAGAATTAGGGACGGGAAACTTATGGCTGATAGCCTTCCAAATGCTGCTGGATTTCAACTTACATCAGGGGTTCATTGAAACCCAGGAGGGCCAAAGAATTCCCCAGCCCTTTGGTAAATGATACATCAAACCCATTCATTATGAGAACAGGAGAGACAAAACAGCATTCCTTCAGTGTGGTCCCCTTGCCTTAATATCTCAAAAGCTCCGTCCCTTCCTCCTCCTACTGAGTAACATGAGTAACAAAAGCAGAATAAGGCCTTGTTTGCTCACTGATATACTGCACTGTGTATTTTACAACTTCCCCCTTTCTTTCCTGATTGCTTTACAAATACATTAAGGTTGTTTTAAAGATGTTACCTACCTCTTTGTTTATATGCACATGGTGGGCAAGCATGGAAGCCCTTGAAATTCTCTCTCAGATTCAGAGCAGCTGATACTATTAAATCAGCAGCCCGATGTGGAACTGGCACCATTATAGGTTTATACTCATTGTACATTTGTAAGAAAATGATATTTTAGTGAGGCAGCACTATAAACATCAGGCAGGCCCCTACACAGTACTGTTTTTGGCCTCTGCTAAAAACATTTTTGTTTAGGCAAGCCTACGCCGGCTCCCTCGGCCAATAAAGCGAGATGAGCGCCGCAACCCCAGAGTCAGTCACGACTGGAACTAATGGTCAGGGGTCCCTTTACCTTTACCTAGACACACAAAATGTTGACGTGTTTTAATCTGGTTTTTAGCTTATTGTTTAATTATTTCTGAATGTTTTAAATAGGTTTCTTTTCTTACCAATAATTTTATCGTTTTATTATTTTTGTAAACCGCTGTGAGGTTTTATTACAATCAATTTCATGCTCATGGTATTATCAGCTGCTTTGAGCTCAGTATTTGCTGTTGGAAAAGCAGCACAAGAATATCACATAAACCCACAAGAGATGCTTAAGAAGGACTGGGCAGGAGGCAAATCACACCGGCAAAACAAAGGAAAAAAATATTTTTATGCCAACACCTAAGAAACTGTCTGCTTTATTGGGATATCTGAAACACACAGTAAACAAGAAAGATCTGGAACCTGCAACAACTGAGATCACTGCAGACAGACTAGTCACAGCAAGAATCTGGATATCAGATAAACCGGTTAACATTTTGCAATGGTACAAAAAAAATATGTGATATATGATATAGCATTGTCGCAACATTTATACATTATAAAAGAGATCTTGAAAGATGTGCACCAAACAAATTTATTGAAGAATGGAGTTTGTTAATTATGAGGAATATAAAATTCCAATTCAATGTTCAACCTCCTACATTATTTTCACTCGTATAATTTGACACTCTTCTCGTATAATTTGACATTCTGCTTAAAATATCACAGTAACCAAGGACACACACACAAAATCTGTATAATGTTCCTTAAACCATAATTCACTTTTTGTATATGGATGAAAGATTATGAAATTTTGGGTTGTATTCCTCCAACAGAAGACAGAGTCACCCATAGGAAAGTACAGATACCCTTGGGGAGTTGAAAAACAGGACACAAGGACATAAGGAGAGCCCTGCTAGATCAGGCCCGTCAAATCCAACACTCTCTTAGCATAGGGGCCAACACGATGGCTATGGGGCACCTGCAAGCATGATGCAAATGCAACAGAACTCTTCCCCACCTGTGATTCCCAGCAACTGGTAGCCAGCAGCACACTGCCTCTGACAGTGGAAGGGAGAACATAGCCATTGTGGCTAGAAGCCATTGATAGGCTTGCGCTCCATGAATTTCTCTAATAAATACCTGTTGTTACTATTTTAACTTTTTGTACATTTTAAACTGCTCTTGCAATTTTTTCTTGATAATTTTATTGTTTTATCTTTTTGTAAACAGCTCTTGAGGTTTTTCTTCTACAACCAATTAGTATATAAATGTTATGAAATAAAATACCGTAAATAACCCTCTTTTAAAGCCATATGTGTTGGTGGCACTCGCTACCTCTTGCAGGAACGAATCCCATAGTTTGTAACTATGCACTGTGTGAAGGAGGAACTGCTTTTGTCTGTCCTGAATCTTCCTTGGTTTTCCCTGAGTTCTAGTATCATGAGGGACAGAGAAAAACTTACCCACTTTCTGAGCACCATGCATCATTTTTATACACCTCTATTGTATCTCCTCTTAGTCACTTTTTTGGCTGAACTAAAGGGCCCCCAATGTTGTAATCTTTCTTCACAGGGGAGCTGCTCTACCCCCGTGATCATTTTGTATCTGTTCCCAACACCTGGCCTGCACAGGTGTGCCATCTCTGATCTCTGAACTGTAGAGCTCCCACTTTTAGCTGCACAGTTTAAAAGCTGCTGGCAAGAACAATTAATACTATACCTGCCTGACGTATTATATCGGACTGTTGTTTCTTCAGCTTGTAAACGGCCTTGTGTATAGTAATATAGTAAGGCAGCATACAAATTAAAAGGAAAATGAAATGAAATGTCCAATCCATTTAGCTTCAACCTTTTCAGACCCAAGATACAATTTTAAGTTTTAACCCAAACATGCCTAGGAGACCCATTTCTTAATCTTTTATCATATATTTGCATGGTGGTAGTGCTCCTGCTGCGAGCCACCTTGGATCAGGCCAAATCCCCCAAGCTGAAGAACAGTGGTCTTATCCATTTACACCGTTAGGACTGTCAGCACGTCATGTGCAACTAAATTCATTATGCATTGCATAAAGACACCTACAGTTTTGTCTGTCCTGAACATCAACATAGCACCCCAAACCAAATCTGACACTTGCTCCTGAAATAAATGGAAGAAAGAATCACCTGGCACTTTAAATATTGGAAATATTTTTCCTGGACATGGAAGGAGATTATTCAGCTTCAGGTAGGAGGCCTCTCAAAGGTCCCCACAGCCTTCCAACAGTTAAAAGTGCTTCTTCCTATCCTATCAGGTCCCAGGCTACTGCAATCCCTTGGGTTTCGCACTTGTAAATGATTTGGCTCAAGAACAAAAAAGCAGTGGTGGTAGGAGGCTCCTCCAGGCCTTTCTCCAAAGTACACGTCCTTCCAGATTTATAACCAGGACTTGACAGGGTGAACTGCGTTATCGTTTTGATCTAACCTGGGCTTTTTGCTAAATTTGTGCGGAGAGTGCCAGCTGTTTTGTGATCAGAGAGGAACCTCAGAACACGCTGTCTCTTGAAAAATGCCACCTTAAAAAATGAAGCCGATTGTCCCAGACGTGGCCAGGAGGATACTGGCCAAGGCTTGCTTGAAAAAAAAAAAGGAAGAAAAAGCAAAGGGAACACTCAGGACCACAGGCACAGTAGGAGTACTGGCACAAGTCCCATTTGACAAGTATTCATATTCCTAGCTTTAATTTAATGCCAGGATAGCGAACCTGTGGTCCTCCAGGTATCACTGGACTGGGACTCCCATCATTCCTGACATGCTGGCAGGGGCTGATCTGAAGGGCCACAGGTTCCCCGACCCCTAGTCCAACCTAACCCCAATCTAATGGATCCATTTTAACACACAGGTGAAGTTGGACCCTTAGCTATTCTCTACAGTGAGCACCTGCTCATCCCACTCCATAGCAAATGATGAATTCCCTTTGGCACCAGCTTAAAACCTTTCATTTGCCCAGGCATCTTAAGTTATTGTATTTTCAGCTGGTAAGGTATTTTCATTCCTCTCAGATTTATCATACTGCTGTTTAACACTTTCTGTTGTTTTAATTTTGCACTGGAGATGGCTCAGTTGGTTAAAGTGGGGTGCTGATAACACCAAGGTTGCAGGTTCGATCCCCATAAGGGACAGCTGCATATTCCTGCATTGAGGGAGGTTGATGATCCTCGGGGTCCCATCCAACTCTATAATTCTGTGGCTTCAGATTCTTATGTATATTGCCCTAAAATCCATTTTTGGATGAAGGTCCAGTTTATAAATTTTTAATATGCACCTGCTCATCCAGTGGCATAGGAAGCTGCTTGGGCGCCTGGGGCGGCATGTCCAGGGGCGGGACGCACTGCGGGACCTCCAGAGTCTGCCTGCCTCCTCCCACTCAGCCGCCCTACAGCTGGGGGGGAGGCAGCGGGTAGTCCGTTTGGGGCAGCGCTGAGCCTGCGCGCTGTAGGCCCCATGGTGAGTGCCACCCGGCATTTTGTCACCTCCCCTCAGTGGTGACACCCAGGCCGGCCAGCACCAACCGCACCCCCCTTCCTCCGCTCATCCTATTTTGAAGGTTTGCCTCCGGTGGCCTGAAGATTATAAACTTATAAAAAATTTCAATTTTTAAAAGGGAGGAGAAGGAAGACTCATGCAGGACGCATATGAAGGAACTAGATATAGCTACTGTAGTGGGGGTGTTCTGTGCTTTGCCTCAAGCATCAATGGGCATTGGAAGCAAGAGATCATTAACAGAACCCAGAGGAGTAGATTAATGTTTGTGCTGATAGACTGCATCCATGTGAGCAAATACAATTGTACATAGTTGCCCCTATTCATGCAGTGTGAGACGATCCTGCCTATGTACACAGATCATGCTGCATCTAGACAGACCCAGTGAACAGTTTGAAAGAAAGGGCCTGATGCTGTGATGTTGTATAAAGTGGACAGGTGTGGACCTCAGAGCAGGCTTTTCCTTGGAAGTTCATGTTCTTGTTTCTGAGTTTTCCAGAAGCACCTGACTGGCCACTGTAGAGAACAAGATGCCGGACTAAACAGGACTTTGGTCAGATCCAGCAAAGAACTTCTTATACCCCTATGTCCTACTGTAAAAACTTATATATGTTTTAAAATCTATTGTCTCGATGCAGGTACCATCCCACCCCCTCCGGCTTTTTACACCTTGGCAAAAGAGCCCCCATTTCCCAGAAATCTATAACTTCATACTGTTTCATTTAAGAATACAAGAAGAGTCCTTCTGGATCAGGCTAAAGGACCATCATCCTGTTCTCACAGTGGCCAACCAGGTTCCCCAATGGACCCCCCCCCCAGGACCTGAGTGCAACAGCAAGTTTCCCCACTTGGAATTCCCAGCAACTGGCATTCAAAAGCAGGCTGCTTCTGAGAGTGCAAGGAATACATATCCATCGTGACTAGCAGCCACTGATAGCCTTATCCTCCAGAAATCTGTGTAATCTCTTTTAAAGCCATCCAAGTTGGCAGCCATCACTGCCTCTTCTGGGAGCAAATTCCACAGTTTAATTATGTGCTGCATGACGAAGTACTTTTTGTCTATCCTGAATCTTCCAACATTCAACTTGATCAGATGGCCACAGGTTCTTGCATTAAGCGAGGGGGGGGGGGACTTGTCTCTGTCCATTTTCACTCATCCCAGCTCACCTCAGCACTGTGCAGCAAAGAATCCTCTGCTCCATGAGACCATAGCCTACTGCAAAAGGACTTCTGCCTGGCTTTCTCTCTCCACCAGGAAATATATTGCAAACAACTTTTCTCTTCCCTTTGCAGGAATACCTTAGCCTCAGAACCATCCCAAAGCTTTTAATTAACTATTGTATAGAAACAGCACCTTGCTTGCCAAAGCTTTGCCAAAATTCAAAGAAAGTTTCTTCTTGCCCTGTTGTTTTTAGAACAGCTTCTCCTAGGATCTTTCTACGTACCAGCTGTCACAACTGGGATCCCTCCCCACACTCCTTTTCCAAAAACCCTACTGCCTAGCCAAGGCAAACACCAGCCCTAGCAGATAAAAGATCTTGCAAGGATCAAAGGCAATTTGCACCTATTAAGAGTAATCAAGAGTGAAAGGTGAAGAAGAGAACAAAGCCACCGTCAGCCAGTGGAAACCATTTTAATCCAAGAGAGACTTCACAGAAAGGAGACATTTATTCCAGAATCGGTTGAACCTGAAATTCTACTGAATCAACGCTGAGGATACAGGCCAATCACAATAAACAAAGCCTCCATGTTCAGAGGCAGCCTATCTCAAAAGTAAGGTAAAGGTAAAGGGACCCCTGACCGTTAGGTCCAGTCGCAGATGACTCTGGGGTTGTGGAGCTCATCTCGCTTTACTGGCCAAGGGAGCCGGCGTACAGCTTCCAGGTCATGACTAAGCCGCTTCTGGCGAACCAGAGCAGCGCATGGAAACACTGTTTACCTTCCTGCCGGAGCAGTACCTATTTATCTACTTGCACTGCGTGCTTTCGAACTGCTAGGTTGGCAGGAGCAGGGACCAAGCAACAGGAGCTCACCCCGTCGCGGGTATTCGAATCGCCGACCTTCCGATCGGCAAGCCCTAGGATCTGTGGTTTAACCTACAGTGCCACAATAAACAAAGCCTTCATGTTCAGAGGCAGCCTATCTCAAAAGTACTGAATGCTGAATCCAGGGAAATAAGGTACCTTGTTGTTGTTTAGTCGTTTAGGCGTGTCCGACTCTTCATGACCCCATGGACCAGAGCACGCCAGACACTCCTGTCTTCCACTGCCTCCGGAAGGTACCTTAATGCTCCCCTAATGAGCTCTCCAGAGGCCTGACAGGCTTAACATAATAAGAGCTCTGCAGTTGGATCAGGCCCCTGGCCCATCTAGTCCACATCCTGTTATCTCAGTGGCCGGTCAGATGCCTAAGGAGGCCCACAAGCAAGAACAGCAAGAATTCAACAGCTGAAGCCAACGGTTTAACCAGCCCCCGCAGACTATATCTATGCCCGGAGAAGACTCACAATTATACAGACAGAGGGAATAAGCACTTAGGGAGGCTTTGGAATAACTGGACTGTCTAGGATGGTAGCTACTGCAATTCAAAGTTCTCACAGCTCAGATAAGACTGCTCCTGTTCAGGAGCTAGTGTGCAGAAAACCTGATGGCAGAGGTTGTCTAATGTCACGTGCCTCCAATTCAACGTCCCCCATCCCCACCAATCAACCCATGCCAGCAGACCCTTCCTTAGCAGGGACGAAGGCACAGGCTATCTACACACCATACACTGCTTCCCCCAAGAATCCTGGGAACTGTAGTTTACCCCTCCCAGCACCCTTAAACTACAGTGCCTACAATTCTTTGAGTGGGTAGAGACATGCTATGCATGTATAGTGTGCACACAGCTGGCTAGTGAGAAGCTGCAGTCATGTTATGATGCCTGTCCTACTGGCCACACTAAGCCTGTCAGCAGGTGGATAGGATACCTGGCTTGTCAGCTGCTATCTTGAAAATTATACCAAGTGGAGAGGAAAACAGCATTTTAATAGCTGTCAGTGGATTTTACACATCTGTGCTGCCAGGAAGCACCATATCCCACGAAAGCCAATGTGGTGTGTCAAATCTCCACTCGGCTGTGAAGCTTATTGGGGGATCTTGGGTCAGTCACCAACTCTCGGCCTAACCTACCTCACGGGGCTGCAATGATATGGAGGGAGTGGGGAAGCCATCTACAATAATAATAATAATAGTAATAATAATAATAATAATAATTTATTATTTGTACCCCGCCCATCTGGCTGGGTTTCCCCAGCCACTTTGGGCAGCTTCCACAGAGACCAAAATACACTAAAATGTCACACATTAAAAACTTCCCTGAACAGGGCTGCCTTCAGCTCGCTGGAGGAAAGGTGAAATATAAACACAATCCACTATATAATTTGGAAAGTGGTTTGTCTGTCCCTTTGGTCTCTATAGGTTTGGATGCCTCTGGAGATATCACCGCTAAACTTGGTCGCAAGGGTTCCCAAGGTGGGGGAGGGGTCTTTGTTGACATTTGGAAGCCAGGTGCCATTTTGAATCAAGACTTCACCCCATTTTTGGTGTGATGGCTCCAAATTCACAAATGACACTACCCATTCCAAAAAACAAAACAAAACACACACACACAATATTTTTCGGGTTCTAAAAACTCTTGGGCAGCGCCATTTATTCCCTGCTATTAAAAAATAGTAAAAATAAATAAACTGCACTTACAGGGAATCTGAGGCACTCTTTACATGCTTAAAAGCGCTCTCTTGCCCAGCCAGCTAGCCAATGCAATTTGAAGGGCTGGCTCAATGGATCAAACAAATACAGTGGTACCTCGGGTTACATATGCTTCAGGTTACATATGCTTCAGGTTACAGACTCTGCTAACCCAGAAAAAGTGCTTCAGGTTAAGAACTTTGCTTCAGGATGAGAACAGAAATTGTGCTCCGGCAGTACGGCAGCAGCGGGAGGCCCATTAGCTAAAGTGGTGCTCCAGGTTAAGAACAGTTTCAGGTTAAGTACGGACCCCTGGAACGAATTAAGTACTTAACCTGAGGTACCACTGTAAAAAACACTGCGATGGAATAAGATGCCTCAGACCACTGGTCCAGCTAGCTCTGTACTGGCTACACAGCTGAGTGGCAGGCGCTCTACAGAATTTCACACAAGAGCCTAAGAAGAGGCTGCTGGGTCAGGCCAAAGGCAAATCCAGCCCAGCATCCTCTTCTCCCAGGATGTATCTGGGAAGCCCAACACTGGAGAAAGACAAACATACACCAGAGGGCTGACAGCCATCTCCAGAAACTAAGCAGAAGGGAATCCATGCAACGCGTCACCAATAATGGATCTCGAACGGTAGGCAGGGGGGCTAGGCTTTTCCAGAAGCGCGCCCCTCCTCTCTGTGGAGCCCCCAGGCCCTTCAGCTTTACCCGCTCCCCTGTTTAAATCGCAGAGGGAACCACGACGCCTCTCACCTCTCTACTCCACGGAATGCAAGCAAAGGCACTCTGCATATACCCCGTAGTGGTCTGTACGCTGCAGCGCCCGATTTGCAAAGGGAGTTCTCCCAGCGCGAATCCCTGTATCAGCTTGCGCCCCACCCCCCAGAAAGTCGGTTGCGCCCACTTGCGCCTTACCTCCTGCTACAGCGCCCTCCGTGCGTCCGGCTGCGCGTCTTCTCCCTCCTCTTGCGAACTGAGCGAGCGGAAGGGCGCAGACTCGGAGCCGCGGCCGGGGAAGGAGGCGGCACAGTGGCTGCCACGTGAGAAGGTTCAGAGGAGGGGCCGGGGAAGCCTGAGCGGGAGGCGGGCGGGCAGCTCGGCAAAGGTTGCAGCCGCGCCGCCGGGGGAGGTGAGCGGACTGCTGCAGTCCCTCCCGCGTTAATAAGGTCTTAGCCGCAACCATTCAGGTAGAACACTTTCAAAGCACATGGTCCCCCGGAAAAAAGAACCCTGGGAACTGTAGTTTGCCCCTCGCTGCGCTACAGTTCGCAGCACTCTTAACAAACTATACTTCCCAGGATTCTTTGAGGGGGGGAACAACGTGCTTTCAATGGCGTGGGTGTAGCCTTAGGCCTCTGGAGGTCAGAGAGGCTTGTTGTAGGGTCATTCTGCAGTGGACTGAGCTGCGACTCACAAGCACACATCCTTGAGTCCAGTTGTCCCCACCTGAATATAAAACGGGTCTGCTGGTCCAGGCCATCTAGCCCAGCATCTCATTCTGGCAGTGGCCGACCAGATGCCTGTGGGAAACCTTTAGCAGAACCCCAACAACTGATATTCAGAAGCATTACTGCCCCTGACATTGGAGGTGGAACATACCCATTATGGCTAGTAGCCATTGATAGCCTTGTCCATATAATTGTCCAATCCTCTTTTAAAGCCATCAAAGTCGGTGGCTGTCACTGCCTCTTGTGGCAGCGAGTTCCATAGCTTAGCTGCATGAAGAAGTCTTTTATCAATCCTGAATCTGCCAACACTCAGCTTCAATGGATGTCCACGGGTTCTAGTGTTGTGCGAGTAGGAATAAAACTTTCCTCTATCTGCTTTCTCCATGCCATGCATAGTTGCATAAACCTGCCTGTCTTCTTTCTTACAACATCCTGAGGGTAGCCCAGTCTGGCAGCTT
Organism: Podarcis pityusensis; assembly: GCF_964106645.2. Lineage (NCBI taxonomy): Eukaryota > Metazoa > Chordata > Lepidosauria > Squamata > Lacertidae > Podarcis > Podarcis pityusensis. The sequence goes on along the minus strand of NC_138033.1, from coordinate 50,829,582 downwards.
CCTCCTCCTCCTCATGTTGCCTCCTCCCTGTCTTCCACCCTACCAGTTCCAATGAGCCACCATGGACACTCTCCAACAGGGATTTACTTTTGGAGACACCTGCATACACTTGCTCCACACTGGCTGCAGCCCTGTACACACGCCTACTTAGGAGTAAGCACCATTGAACTCTGTACTTATAAGAAAACATGCACCAGATTTATCCATTCAATTTTTGTTTATCCTGCCTTACTTACACACACACACACTCCACTTTCTCCCTGTTTTATTTTCACAACAACCCTGTGAGGTATGTTTAGGCTGAGAGACCGTGACTGGCCCAGGGTGACCCAGTGACTTTAATGGCTGAGCAGGAATTTGAATCCTGGCATCCCAAGTCCTAGTCCTACACTTGAACCATTATACCACACTAGCTCTCACAACAAGGCCTGCAAGACAGCTCATGACAATTTTTGTTTTAAGCACTGTACAATAAAATCATAGCAATTGAATACAAATCAGGCTTAGCAATTCTAAAATCCATTTACCTAGGAAATAAATAATAGTAATAAAAAGTACCGTAAAGGTAATAAAGGCAGGATTTCTAGCAGAACCCTGTAAGGAAAGACAGAAGAACTGTCCTGTTCCTCAGCGTTGTGCCCCTCGCCCCTTTCACAGCTTGGAGGTTTCCAGTTGCATCAGGAAAAAGAGCTTATTTCTCAATGCAAATGCGCCCTCTGCTGCAGGTCTTTTGATTTACAAACAAAAGCTGTCTTGCTAGAAGCCAGTGATGGAAAGGCAGGTAGGAACATATGAAGCTTTATACAGAGTCCAGACCCATTGGGCCATCTAGCTCAGTATTGCCTACACTGACTGGCAGCAACTCCCCAGGATTCCAGACTGGGGGACCTTTCCCTGCCCTACCTGGATATGCTGGGGATGGAACTTGGGACCTTTGGCATGCAAGGCAGATGTTCTACCAAGGGGTTGAGGTTTTATTGGAAGCTGCTGCTGGATTTCTAGTACTGGATGGGTTTAAATGCACACTTTTTAGGGAACTACCCTGCCTAACCGAACACAGCAGGCTTTTCTTCCAAGTAAGTGTGCATAGGATCAGGCTGCACCATGCCAGCCACTATGTTTTGTTATGATGTTAGCTTTGATATTCTTCAAGACTGAAGAAGCCTTGGGGCATGCATTGGCCTCTATCAGTGGTTTTCAACCAGTGTGCCGTGGCACCCTGAAGAAGAAGAGTTTGGATTTGATATCCCACTTTATCACTACCTGAAGGAGTCTCAAAACGGCTAACATTCTCCTTTCCCTTCCTCCCCCACAACAAACACTCTGTGAGGTGAGTGGGGCTGAGAGACTTCAAAGAAGTGTGACTAGCCCAAGGTCACCCAGCAGCTGCATATGGAGGAGCAGAGACACGAACCCGGTTGACCAGATTACGAGTCTACCACTCTTAACCACTACACCACACTGGCTCTCCTGGGATGCCTTGAATGATAGTCAGGGGTGCCATGGGCAACACTGGCCCTTTCCTCTGATGCCCTCTCACGTCTCTGCCTCCCAAATGCTTGCACAACTGTTTGTTGCAGGAGCTCTGGCTGCAAGCTCCCCAGGTGAATGGTGCCTCTGGGGCTGGCCAGGGGATGCTTCCCAGGCCCCTGTGGGGCATTGTGAGGAGGCACCTCTCTTTGGGGTGGGGGGAGGGCAGCTCAGAGACCGGGGTGGCAGCTGCAGCTGTGCAAAGGACTCCCAAGAACAGGGGAGAAGAGAGGAGGCTGAGGGAACCCTCCACAAGGGAGGGGTGGGGGGTACCAGCTCTGCAGGCAAGGGGTGACATAACTGGTCTCCTGAGCCCCACAGGGGTGCCACAGAAAGAATGTGTCAAGTTGGTCAAGGGAGCAGTGGACCCAAAAGGTTGAAAAGCTCTGGTGTCTATACACCATCCAGTACTCCAAATGTCCCTCCTTGCAGGGGCCTGCTCCATGTTTTCATGCCATAGTGGCATCATGAAGTATGGGATTTGTAACATTTGTGGTTCAGTTCATGGGCTACCAATGTTATGTGCATTTTTATAGTGACTAGGAAGATTTAATGTAGAAATCATGAGGATCCCCACTTTGGCTCTATGCCTGATTTTTACAGCTTAGTCTGTGTGATAAATGTAATCTGCGATTTGATAGCAGTTTGGGGTGTATCCCATGGAACAATCATGCTAAGTTACCAGGATCTGTTTTTTATTCCCTAGATGTGACTGTTACCCAGACATGGTCTGATCATGCAACACTTCTGCACCAATTGCTCTGGCTACCAGTGTGTTTCTAGGTCCAGTTCAAAATGCTGGTTTTAATCTTCGGGTCCCTAAACTGTTTGGGGTGGGTTACCTAAATGCACCTTTCCACCTTTGTGTCATGCCTTCTTAGACTGTAAACCTGAAGGTAATGAGCTCTCTTTTAAAAAAAATAATTTAGCCTTCCTCTTGAAATGGATAGCAATAAACAAATTAAATATAACTGGGACATTTGTCTGAAATACACAAACATTTACTTGCAATACCTGCCAATGATATTATAACATTCCTTTTTGTGTGTTATTATAATTATGATTTTAAAAACTTTTTTTTAACCCGTCCCTCTAAGATTAAAAACAAAACAAAAAACAAATCCTTCAGTGCAGCAAGGAAAAGGTTAACGGCCGGCTCCTGAGACTTGACGTAATCTCCTCTCGGGAAGGGCGGGGCAAAGAAGAACCGGAAGTGACAGGAGCGAGCCCAAAAGGGAAAGAGAGCGAGAGACCGAGAGAAGGGGGCCAAGGAGCTAGCGAGCGAGCGCTGGCAGGTGAGCGGGACGCGAGTTCGAATCCCAACCGGCCGGATTTGCGGGGGCGTGCGGGGGAAACTTGTGAGGCGGGGGTGTTTGACTTGGCCCCCAATGACGTTCCAGCGGGACGAAGAGGCGCTCCCTTCCTCGCCTTGCGAGCAGGGAGAGGCGTCTCTTTCAGGCTCTGCAGACCCCCACCCTCCAAATACGAGCTCTTTACCTGGGATCCCCCCAAGTGGTAGGCATACTGCCGCCCCCGGCTCCAAATCTCCTTGTCTAGTGCAGCAGCAGCAGCAGCGACCAACAGCCATGTGGCACCTGAAAGTCTGCCAGGGTGATGGTGGCATCTTCTGAGCCAGCGGGTCTCTTCTGATGCCGGTCCCTTTTTTTAGACTGGAGTTGCTGGTGGAGCGATGTGTGTCTTTATTTTCTGTACAGCGCCTACCAGGCATGAACAAGAAGCGCCTTGTGGCATCTTAAAGGCTGGCACACTTTATGCTGGCATACGGTCCAGAGAAGCTGTGGGAGAATTTAAGATAAGGCTTTTGAAGCAGACTAATAGGAAATTAGTGTGGATGAGGCACTTTTTGAAATAATGATTCATGATCCACTAGGGGGTTCCTAAAATACTAAGGGGTTTTCATGTGGTTTACTCCAACAGTCTCCCACTGATTTATGTATTGGGCACCCACTCTGCTGATGCCCCGCTGTTTTGCCCTATGATTCTGTCCCTTTCCCTATTTCCCTGCAAAGCCACAGTACCCACATAATAACAGCACAACTTCTCCCCCCTTCACTGGAAGCACTTACGGTGTGCCCCACTACCACCTTGAGGCTGTGACAGGACTCTCTCCCAAAGACTTGACTTCCTGCGCCCCCCCTCCCCCCCACGCAAAAGCAAAGCTATCTCCTTCAAGTCTCTCATTCTCAGCACTTTGTGATCTGGTGGGTGGTTAATTCTCCAAGAGTCTCCCTCTGTTAGGCTTGGATCTTTTCACATTGTTATTTTTAAGAGCTATTTGTGGGGCTTTGATTCTAAAGTGCTCCCATAGCAACTTACCTTGTTAGTTCAGGAACTGGGTTGACAACTATGTATTGTTGTCTATGGCGCTATGCACTAACAGCAGGGCTTCTTCCAGAAGACAGCCACATACTCAGAAACCATGAACGTAGCAAGTGTTGGCAAAGAAGTGCCAACAACTTGTCTTGGGGCAAGGGCTGTCCCCTGTCTGGCTCATGTGCTCTAGTCCCCAGGGTGGCTCTCTTCCACCCTCTCTCTCTGAGCCGTGGCTGTGGTGACTGGTTTGCCTTTTTGGCTCCCAGACATATGGAGGGAAAGAGGCGGAAGCCCCAGAGTGACAACCAAAGGGCAGGGAGCTCAGGGTGGCAGGCAGAGTCCCATAGTATCCAGCAGTTCTCCAGGGCTTCAAGCAGGGGTCTCTCCCATCCCTACTTGGAGATGTTGAACCTTGGAACTTCTGCATGCAAAGCTGATGCTCTACCAATGAACTGAATGTGACTGAAGTGAGGAAGCAAATATTTCCTAACTTTTATTCCTAATCGGAACAGTCTTGGCATACTATACAGTGTGTATATTTTGATATAGATATTCTCACAAGGACTTCCTTTCGCTTTAGTGGTGGAGAATGTAGAGACATATTTAAAAGGCAATGTGGTGAAACTGGCAAGATTTCTCTCCTCCTTCCCACCCCCTCGCCCAGCCATGCAGCTTGTCAGTTTCTCCAGAGCAAGCATCTTCTGGAGGACAGCAGATCTTTTGGACCACAGCTCCCATCAGCCTCAGCCAACATGGTCAGTGGCAAGGCATATGGGGAGTCAGCGTCCCAAAAATATGGAGGACACCAGGTTGCAGGAGGCTGGAGCAGAGATGGCGGAGAGAGTGAAGATAAAAATTGAACAAGTAACACAGAAGATGGGGGGAGTTCCATTGTCAGTGGCATCCTAACCAAAATGATCACTTGTCATTCCTCTGCAATACCAGCTGTCAGTTTGTACACCAGAGCTCTGTGCAGCAACTCTGCTGGAAACTTAATCAGTGCTTGAAAAAAGCAAGAGGACAATCGGGGAAGTGTGTGAGTGCCAACAGTTTGGGATGGATGAGAGAAAGGGAATAGCCAAATTCTCACTGATGAGCCAGTAATGATCTTGAGAACACTTTTTTTCTGCCAGAATCTCCAGCAGTTAGGTCACAGTAGCATTCCTCTGTACACCAGAGCATCATCCTATAAAAACCATGAGGGTTTAACCTCTAAAAGACAGGGTAGAAATGACTGAAATGAATCAATACACTTAAAATTCCCTTTCCCATCACTTGGCCATTATCACCACCTCCTGCTTGCAGTTGCATTACCCTTTGCATGCATGTGCATATGGCATTGAAAAGAAAACATGAGAAGTGAGAATGCACATGCAAATGAAGAATATCTGCCCATACTGCATCAGCCTATTTATGGAATGCAGCTTATGTTAAAGGGCTTCTGGGGGCAGAATTATATATATATTTGGCATGGGTATTTTCTTTGCAGCGGGAAAACTCATCCATGGCTTTTGTAAATCAAAACAACAACCATCCTGTGCAGTATACAAGGCTCTGTTTTATGGCTTGATGGCTGAATTCATTTGCTTGGCAATCCCACTCGTAGCCATAGGCTGATTTGATCGACAGAATTTCAAATGGGACCAGGTTCAGGGCTTTGCTCTTTTCCCGCTGCAGGATGTCTCCTGGAGCGGCGCTGCAGGAGAAGTATCGTCAGTGCTTGGAGAACAATTTCCACCAGGGCCACACTGGCATCTGCACCGACTCGTCCCTGAAGGAGCGGATGTGGCAGCAACTGCTGGAGGATCCAGAAGTTCACAGTGCCCTGAGAGGGGAGGACACCTTTGCCATGCTTGCCTCGGCCCTGCGAGGACAGCTGGATCTGGGACTGGCACTCCAGAATCTTGGCCGGGCCTTTGAGGTGCTGGAACTGGCAGCCGTCAATCTTTACTTCTTCCCCTGGCGCAAGGAATTTGGAACCATAAAAGTGAGCATTGTGGGGGGGAAGTCAGGCATTGTGGGGGCAGAGGGAGGAGGCTACACAGGACTCTGCTATATTGCAGACAGAAACAGTTGTTTATTTTACTTATTTGAATTCCTTCCTTCCAAATCATGCAAAGAGCAGCTCACCTCACGTATAGATGTGCAGTGTATAAAAATAAAGCCAACCACCTTCCATTCATTGGTGTGCAGAGGTTTACTTAGCCTCTCAGCACCTTTTCCTTCATTTCCTGATAGTTTCCTATCTCGGTCAGAGTAGTAATATTCACAGCTGAAATCCTGAGTCTGCTTCTCTTCCAGAGAACTGAAGGAATCATTATTCTTTATTAAATTTCTGTGCTGCCTTTCCTCCTAAAGGAGCCCAGGGCAGCAAATAGCAAAATGGCAGAAACAATACAATTAAATCTAAAATAAAAACAAATTTAAAGCTTCCTTTTTAATTTTTTTTTTTTAAAGCAGTCACATACTCCCACAGCTGCTAATTTCATGGCATGGATAAATTTCATACTCATTTTCAGTAACTGTATCTTTCAGCCATCAGATGCCAGGGTAAACAAGAATGTTCTTAAGTTCCTCCTGAAAGTTAATAACCAGAGAGACAAATGTGCTTCACCCAGGGAGAGCATTCTGCAAACAGGGAGCCACCACAGAGAAGGCCCTGTTAACTGGTCAATGACAGCTGGGCAGCATGTATAAACTCATGCATAATACGAAAATAATATTGTTGCTGTGTACCATGCCTGTAGTCACTGAACGAACAAACAAACTTGTGGTTTTTGTGTGCTTGAAACACTATGAGTTGTATCCAAAACTAGTCATATTCACAGAGCTTCTGAAATTAATGAACCTAAGGTAGTCATGTTCATTTACTTCAGTGGGTCTGCTTTGAGTAGGACTAGCATTGACTGCAACCTTGTATTATTTTGAACACTGGATTGTTTTATCAATGGCTGTGTAAATTGCTTTGTAACCAAGCAGTCAGCAAATGCTGTACAGGCATACCTCGGGTTACAGCCGCTTCAGGTTGCGTTTTTTCAGGTTACGGACTTCCAAAACCTGGAAGTACTGGAATGGGTTTACTTCTGGGTTTCGCGGTCGCGCATGCGCAGAAGAGCTAAATCAAGCTTTGCACATGTGCAGAAGCGACAAATCGCAACCCGCGCAGACGCAGGTTGCAAACATGCATCCTGCATGGATCACGTTCGCAACCCAAGCATCCACTGTAAATAAGTAACAGTATTAAATTTGTGTGTCGAGCAATGCAGGGCAATAACCTCTGTGTCTTTCTCTGCAGACCTTCTCAGGTGTTTACGTGCACGTCCTCCAGGGAGTCCTGCCTGAGGCCGACATCACCAGGAGTTTCCGCCGGCTGGGCTACATCCCGAGAGACAGCCTCCACCTGGTCATCGCCCAGTTGCCCCCGAGTGCCAGCCTCCTCGCTGCAGCCTGCTGCTTTTTTGCAGCCAGGGTCGAGTGCGAGATCCTGGGGAAGATTGTGCGGGAGCTGGAGCCGTATGCCGCTTCACCTGAAGATCTTCTCCAGGCCCGCAGGGAAGCCAAAGGCAGCCTAGAGAACTGTGTGGCCAAGTTGCAGAGCCTGGTGCGGTGGCCTAGGGGCAGAGATTTCCGCGTGGAGCCAGCTGATGCAATAGACCTGTACAGGGAGAGTCCGGAAGGGCAGGGCCCGTATGGCGACCCTTTGGGACCTAGGTTGCCATTGTCATCGCAGCAGCACCAGCACCCCATTCCCCTCTGCGAGCGCAGCAGCCCCCGGTTGCGGAGCAGAGAGCAGCACTTCCAGACTCCGCAGGGGCTTGCGGAGAACAGGAGCAAGATGTGGGTGCTGGGCCCGGAGGAGCCACCGTACGGCAACGGGATCCCAGCCTTGGAGGGCCCCGATCTGGAGACCTCCTTCTCCTTTATCTCCCTGCGGCGGGAGCTCAGCAGAACTACGGAAGCGGACTACCCCACGCCTCCGGGAAGCCGCTTCTTGTCTCCCATCCCTCACTACGACAGCCCTGGCGGCCCCCAGCTTCACCGGGGCAGCAGCCCAGCCTCTCCCTCAGCAAGGCAGCCAAGGAGTCCCCAGCTGAGCCCCACGGGGATGCACCGAGCTCTGGTGCCAGGTGCAGGGATGTCCCCAACAGAGCCACCGCGCTATCACCTGCATTCGTGCATGCGCCCGGGCACCCTCCCGGCCTCCTGCTGCAACACCTGCAGATTGCTGCACGGCGGCAGCTGCGATGGAGCGCAGGTCTGCCGGAGCAGCCACCACATGGAAGAGCTGCAAAGCGAGAAGCAGCAGCGCCTCTGGCTGCAGAGGACAGAGGTGGACAAGCTGCTGCACGAGGGGCTGCCGGGAGTCTGGCAATAGCGCGCGCTGCGAGAACCCACCAGGGCATCAACCGGACCTTGGACAGAAAAGCTGCTTCCTCTGCAGTTCTGAGGCTTCATCTAGAACTGCACACACAGTCTGCTTTTCGTCCTCCTTCTCCCAGGCCTTCCCTCTCGGTTTTCTGAAAAACACTTTCCCTTATTTTTGTTTCAGAGGAAAAAACAGCCAGACACTCACTTTTCAGCATACATTCTCTTTCCCCTGCCAACAGGACTTTTCTCAAATCCTAAATATTTTGAGGATTTAGGTGAACAAATTTGTTGGGGTGGGGGGGATCCACTCCTAAACAGTCTCCCGCAGTAGTGTTTGCTGGACAGGTGAGATTCTCCCCCCTCCACTTCCCTCATCCTTTCCACTGAGCATTTGAGGGGGCACTGCTTCATCTGAAAGTGGTTCCAGCTGGCTGACAAGAAATGGCGAGTCAATTGACATGTTAGAAGGACACGCACACCCCTCTGCCAGAATCCATCTTTTGTAATATCAGGGCACAATGAAGTTTTACATGATGCTCATCTGCTCCCTCTTTGTGTATTTCAAAGGATGTAGGGCAGCGTTTCCCCAACTGGGTGCCATCCAGTTGTTTTGCACTACAGTTCCCACCGTCTGCAGCCAGCAGAGCATTAGAATGCTGGGGCTGATGGGAACTGTAGTGGAAGACATCTGGAGGGCACCAAGGTTTGGGGGGAAGCTACTATAGGGAGCTGCCATGGGAGAAGATGGGCTGAGATTACAGGAGGGGGTGGAGGTTGCCTCTCCTTGTTTATACCTTTTCCTGAATCCTTGTGGCTCTCCTCTGGAAGCTGAGACAGCGCCGGAAAAGCCTTAATGCTGAGTTTGAGTCTCCTGCTACTAGGCAGGGGCAGAGCTGTTCCCAAGCCCTCAGAGGCACTCAGCATCTCCCTCGTGGCTTACAGAAGCAGAGGTGCAAAATAAACAGAAATGTAATCTCCTTTGTTCTCTGGATTTCTTTTCTCCCTTCCCCCACCTACCAGTAGTGTGGGTAGTTGAGTTCCAGAGTTTGAATACTCACTGGAAGGAACCCAGCTGGGAACTACGTAGCTCAGGGGTAGAGCTGCTGTGTTGCACGCAGGGGGTCTGAGCAGCAATGATTTAAAAGGGCTGGGTAGCAACTTCTCTCTGCCAGAGACCCTGGCAAATAGACAATATTTGGCTAGATCATTGGTCTTCAGCTGGTAGGCTGGGATCCACTAGCATAGGGCTTTGGAACCTCTGGCTCTTTGGTCAAATTTGGCCGGGACTAGGTCACCGTTTGGCTCAGGGTTTCCATTTTTCTCAAACCACGCCCACCTGCCGTCATATGTGATGTCATATATGGGGCTGGTACACAGCTGCACAACCAAGTTTTCTGTGGGCAACTGGACTGAGCAGCTACTCCCTGCTGAAAGCATGACATTAGATGATTGGCAGGTGATTTGTCCCATGGGGTGGGGATATCATGCTACCACCATAGAAATATATGGTAAAATATTAAGAATTCCATCTCGGAAAGCATGCTTAGATAGCTGGCTCTCAGGTCTGGAAAAGTTGAAACTACTGTTAGCTGTTTGGCTTAGTGTAAAGCAGCTGCATACGTATCATGGAGTTAACCGATCAGAATTTTCTGATCATTAAAGACAAGCACTTCCAGAAGTAAAAGATGCACTTATCTATTACAGTAGTTGTTTTCAAGGCTGTTCTGAAAACTTCCCTCCCACACTTTCTTCCTTGGCCACCTAGTCTTCCCAGTGTCACTTTGGCACTTGCACAAAAGTCAGGAGGCAGGTGTAACTGGTCAGTTCTCTTTTTGATGCTTCTGGCATAACTTTGGCCTCCTAAAGGTGCTTCAAGCACTGTTTTCTGTTTCCCTACACAAAGCAAAGTAATACCACAGCTCTAGCAAAAGGATTCTGCTTGAGCCCTCGTTTGCTGCTGCTGCTTGACTGTCCATGACAAGTGGGTGAATTTTCAATAATGGAGAAGAGCTTGAATACACTGCTGTGCTCCAGAGCCACTACCATTTTCACCTCTGAATCAGAAAGGAAGGCCTTCAAAAGCTCACTAGACCAAGAAGGGATATATGCTTATGTGTTTGCTACAATAGAGATGCGAAGAGGTTGAAGTCCCTGATCTTCTAACCCCCACCCACGATAAGTTGCTAAGCAGACCTTGACGCACAGAACAAGCAGTGCATGCAGGCAGGGATGCAAAACAGTGTGGGAGTTAAAGGCGCCTGGGCACCTCTAAATGCAGAGATGCTGCTGTTGCTGCCTAGGAACTTCCCTTCACTATATATAAGGCTGCCTCCTAGGGATCTGGCATCTCCCTCCCCACCCTCCCAGTCCTTCTGCTAAGGCTCACAGCAGCTTTAGTATTTACCCTCCAGGAGCACTACTCAAAGACAGCAGCGGCAAAAGACTTTATTGAGACACAGTCCTGGTTCAGTCTTGGGTTTTGCCCGCAAATAAGGGGCAGGATAAGGGGCTACTATTCGGCCCTGCTCTTTCCATCATGGGAGAGTCAAGCTGATAATTCAGGAGCTTCGGTGCAGCTTGGCAAGCCAGCTCCCAGTTCGTAATCAGTGTCTCCCAGCAGGGGCAGCTGATTCCTATGAAGAACATGGGAGCTGTCCCGATACCCTCTGTAGGCTCCTGGCTCTTCGCCCCGATGCCGCTGGCAGCTCCCAGCACTGCCTCTCTTCAAGCTCTGTCCTCTGAAAGAGAAACAGAAGTACCACAGTGCTGCAATTGTTTCAGATTTGCTTTTTTGCACTCAGGCAACAGCAACCATGGAGTTGGGAGGGGCTAGAAAGGTTATCCAGTCCCAAACTCCGCCAGTGCAGGAAACCCCCTTCTAGGGCATCGGTGGTCTCTGCTTAAAAACCTCCCTGAACCTTCCCTAAGCATCATTTGCTGCTGCTTTCAGGATCCAGTATTTCAAAGGTGTTTTCAAAGACTTCATGCTATTCATATGCCCCTTTTGTTTTAGCAAGGGCTTCAGTGCAACCTGCTTTCTGATCCCAGAGCATGCCATACTCCTAACCATTCATCAGCTAATGGGTGGCTGGAGCACACCTTGCTTCAGCAAAGGAACAATCGGTAGCTTCCTTTAACGCCCTATTGTTCCTTTGAAGCCACGTTGGCTGCTGCTTAAGGTGTGGAGCAGGTGGGCATGGTTTGCTAGGAGCAGCACGGAAGGCCAAAGTTGGCCCATGGGCCACAACTTCTGCACTCTGCTTTCAGCTTCCTGTGGTCATAGCTGTGTGAAAGCACATGGGAGACATAAACAGCAGAGAATAGTGGAGCAGCTTCAGCTTCATGAGACTCCTAGCTGGTTACATTTCTAGGTTGGTGGTGGGGAATCCACAGTCCACGGGTCTAATTAGGCCAAGCCTCCACACCTGACGAAGCCACAGTCACCTGCATTGCACCTGACATCATATATCGCATCTGGTGTCAGGTACGTACAGACATGGCCAGGCTGAAATGGGGTTTGCAGGCAGCGTTGACTAGCTGATTGGTAGCCCCTGCAAAGCTGTGCAAAGTCCCATGCATCTGTCAAACGTGGCCACCTACCTGTCAATCACCTCACATAACAATGGCATCATTATAAGGTTGAAGTGTCCTCTGCTTCAGAGTACGGTATCTGACAAAGTGTGTATTACACACGAAAGTCCCACCTTGAAAGCTTATATTTAGTTGATCTTAACGGTGCCACTGGAATTATTTAAAAATATTTTTTCATCTTTTTATTTCTTATGATCAGGAGACCAGTAAGCCATCTACTCAACTAAGGGGAGGACCATACCTGAGTGGTAGAAAATGCCCCGGGTTCAATTCCTGGTGTCTGGAGGTAGAGCTGGGAGACAGCTCTGCCTGAAATCTCTGGAAAGCTGCTGCCAGTCAGTGTAGAGTAGACAATACTGAGCTAGATGGACCAATGGTGTGGCTTGGTATAAGGCAGCTTCCACTGTTGTTAAGTGCACTTTGCTCTAGCCTTCGCCCGTCCTTACCAGGAGAAGTGTGCATCCTCAGGGCCGACTGCGCTTGCCTGCGCACTCTACACTGGGGGCGGCCCTCTTGTTGCGATGGTGTGGGAAGGTTGGCATGAGCTCTGGCTCGCAGGCTGGAAAAAGAGGGAGAAGATGAATCAGGTTGTGGCGGCAGCCCTGAGTGTGGGGAAAGGAAGCCACAAGAGACTTACGCAAAGGCTTCTCCTTGAAGTAGGAGCTCTCCAGGCAGTCGCCAGCTGTCGCTCTGAAGAGGAAGAGGCATGAAAGCAAGGGATGAATTCACCTTTCACTTGCTTATCCCTCTATTCCACCCATAAATTTCTGGCTTAGGAAGGCTGTTCTCCTGCAGCGGCTCCACTCTTCCTTCCTGAATGTGCCTCTGGCAAGCCAAGGGCTCTGGCCAGAGGATATCACAGGAGCAATAAAAGACAAGCGAGCAGGTGCCCACCTTACAGCTAGCTCATTTATTCAAGGATGCAGCTAGTCTCTCCCAGGCAAGGAAGGGCTCACATCCAGGAACCTGTGCCTTGTACAGTTGCACAGATATTACATGCAGGGTCTAATCCATCCTGCTCAGGATTCTGATTTCCTGTTGTGACTACCTGCTGTAGGTCATCCCCCTATGCTGTCTCTGAACCTGCATGTTCTGCTTTCAACTGCTCTGTCCTCCACCAAGTTACTTCATTCCTTTGGAAAGCTGCAGGAGCACTCCACGGGTTAATTGTGGCAGCATGTAAAGCTGCTGCTTTTGTCTCTCTCATAACCTTGCTGCTGATTGGTTTAGGTGGATGACCCTGAGAGCTTCTGTATTTTGACCGGGGATGGAGAAAACACTTCTGCCCTGGCTAAATTTTAGTTGCCCTTTTCTAACTCTACCTGTCTGGGCACCGATCAGAATGGCGAAACAGAATTCCAAAAGGCAGGCGCATCGCAACAACGTCGGCCTCTTTCCCAGCCTGGGTCCAGTTACCTTTTCTTGGGATCGTACATGAAGAGGAAGTTGAGAAGTCGAAGGCCAGCCTCCGACAGCCAAGGGAACTTGTGCTTCAGGTTATTGTATGGCTGCTTGCGCAGGGTGTACTGGCTCACCAGTGGCAGCTTGGAGAAGCCCTGGAGGTGAGAAGGACACAAAGGCACTAAATAGAGCATTTGCCTCTAACATATGGCTTAACTTGCTTGCAGGAGCCATCTAAAGAAGGGATAACCAGGGATGCGGAGGGGAGGGGGGAAGCGGCACATGCTAAGACACCAAATGTTGATTTTACCATTATATTGTACTGTAAGCTAGTTCCTACATACACTCACACTACTTTCTATCCATCCAGACAGGAAGGCATCATCAGAGTTCAAGGAACCATTTCAGCCAGCTAAAATTCAAGGAAGGTGCAAAGCAGAGCTGGTGAAGGGTGTGACCTGGGGAAAGTGGGTGTGGCTGGGGAAACTCTTAAGGGCCAGATAGAGAGACTTGGAGGAGCATATTTGATCTGATGTCCCCCATCCCTGATCTAATGCTACAGCCTCTCAACAGTGCACCTGATCTCCTCGTATCTTACTGCAGCCTGCATTGCATGGGTTGATGGGGGTCGGACTGCGGGTAAGCAGCCATGCCTTTGCATATTATATTGGCCAGAGGACCTTTCCACCACCTGCATTTCTGCAACACTAAGGAAAGGCTACGTAAGAAGAGGCACAAAGGGGCAAAACCCAAGCAGGAGGAGGGAGCAACAAAGCAGTGGGATGAGGTCTGGGGAGTACTCACTGGCCAGATGGTCTCGTTGGGCGTGCCCAGAAGCTGCACAATCATGTCTATCTGCTGGATCTCAGAGCTCCCAGGTAGCAACGGCTTATGAGCCAGCAGCTCTGCCAGGATGCAACCCACTGCCCTGCAGGGAAGACTCACAGTTAACACAGAGAGGCTAGCAGCTATTCCCTCCACCCTCTCAGGCCTAGGAAAAACCAATTTGTCCACAGAGCCATGAATCCAGGCCTCAAATGATGCATTTTTCCTTTCTGTCCTCCTAATCCCCACATTAAGTGTGGGGGATGGAGGCAAGGAGACGTCTTCTTCCCTCACCACATATCTATGGCGGTGGTCTGTGTTATTGTCCCCAGAAGCAACTCAGGGGCTCGGTACCTGGAAAAGAGGGGAGAAAGTGTTCCAGGGAAGGTCGATGTCAGCTTGCAAGGGCTGGTGCATTGTGATGCTGGATTTTGTAATTTGAATTCAGCAGGCAATGGGCATTTCCTTAATTGGAAAAAGAGGGATCTTTTTCTGTTGCAATAGCCCCGCACCTTTTTGTCCCTGAGGGCTGCACTTGGTATTGGGGTGGCGGCCGGGGGAGGGGAAATCACACGCACGCACCCTCCCTCCTCTTTCTCACACAAGAGGCAGAAGATGCACAAACAGAATCTCATTGATCCCCTCTGCACATGTTCCTCCTTCCTGCTCCCAAGCATAAGGGCAGCGAATCTCCCTTCAGCCTGTCACAGGCAGCCAAGTGATAACGAGGGCCCTGAGCGACCAACGGTGAGACATAGGGAAAGACTGCACATCCTGCACATTGCCCACCTGCTTCCCTCGTCACATTAAACCTTAGTTAAAAGAAACCTCTTGTTAACGTGCTGCTGCTCTAAAGTCCTGCTGTGTTCCTCGTCTGCTGCTGGCAGCTCTAGGAGCAACAAGCCATAAGCCTTGGCTTGCTGTTGTCTGAACCAAGACTTGTGATTTGTTTCTCTCCAAACAAACCACAAGTGGAAGCCAAAGTTTGTGCCTGACCCATGAGTCCAGGTCTGCACATAATGGCAAGCCAGATACTGCTTTTTCCTTCCACAGTGCTACAGGAGATGTGGAGGAGGAAAGTGCATAATTCTGAGCAGTGGGCACCAGCACACTGCTTGTTCACCTTAAACCATTGCTTATTTTTAACCAGGGTTTTAAGGCTTGCTGAATCAGGCCCCTATATGTGTCAAGAGCAGAAACTCTTGTCCTGCTTTGGCTCTGGTCTCAATCACATTTCCTAAGTATACATGTCAGAAAGGTGTGGAGTCTTCTTTCCATGAGCTTCATTGCCATGCCTTCCCCAGGCAATTATTTTGAGTTGGTTTAGTATCAAAACCATAAGGAAGCAGCCTATCAGTGAAAGCAAAGCCCCTTTCCTCCTTAACTACCCCCTCGCCCAAAGGTAGTGATTGTGCAGGAGTGTTGATTAGTCAAGGGATGCTCAGAGTCTACTCACCAAAGTGTGACAACTTTAGGAGTCATGGGTTTCAGGGGGACCCTGTAAGCACGAGCCAACCCAAAGTCCGCTGCAAGGAAACAGGAGACACTCAAGGTCAAAGGGCAGGTCCAACTGCATTACAAACCAATCAGGTATGTGTCTGTGATGGTGGAAGTCATCAAGGGAGGCCAGATGTTGGCCAAACACTCACCCGTCTTTACACAACCTTTGTCAGTCATGAGCAAGTTGGATACCTTCAGGTCCCTGTTGTTGGAGGAAAGAGGAGTTCACCGGGGGACAGACAAAACCAAGTGCAGCCCTTCCCCAAATCCTGCTCCTTTAAGCAGCCTCTCTCCCACACTGACACAGATAGTAGCAGGCCTGCAAGCTACATATTGATCTCCAGTCAAATGCCCAGTCCCTGCTCTTCTCTCACCTGTGGATTATGAAGTTTTCATGCAGGTACTGAAGGCCCTTGAGCACCTGGAGAATGATACACTTCACCTGCAATGGGTTGGAGCAAATGAATGGGGCATCATTAAGGAGCCACCTCTCTTGCATAAAGTACAGACTACTTTGTCTTGCGCCAGATTCTGTTCTGGGGTTCAAAGATCCACAGAAAGGCAACACAAGAAGCTGAAAGGATTAGTCTTCTTGAACTGACATAAAGCATACTTTACCTTATGGGCCAATGGTCTGTCTCAATATACGGCAGCTTCCTATGATGTGGATGATGCCCAAATACCTCAGCCCAAATTAACCCACCAGGCTACTCCCGCTCTATTTGAACACCTACATACTTTGATTCTTTTGTTCAAGCTTTGCTTTTAAAAAGTGCCTTCTTCTCTTTCTTCCATCTCAAATTTGGTCACAACCATGCCTTGGGTTCAACAAACTGCACCTTTTTATGACATCTCTTTCATTCTGATGAAGACAGTGATCCGAACAATCAACACAAGGCTGCTACTTTCCCCATCTCACCTGAGCTTCAGAGAAGGGAGCCTGCATGTTCTCCAGGAGGCTGGCGAGGTCCTGCTCACAGTAACCCATCACAAGGAAAATGCTGCAGGACAAACACACACGTTTTCTTTTCTGTAGTTGGAGATATAGCTACCCAAGAGGCCAGAAAGAAGTGGCTTAAAAGACAGGCTCTTGACTGCTTGAGTCATATTCTGGAGGCCACAATGCCTTGGAAACCATGCTTCGCTTTCAGAAACAAAGTAACCCCCACCCCCAGCTTCCTTTATTCCTGCTAACCTCCATCCTGATTGTGTGCAAAGTTTCGTATTTTTAAAGTTTGTACTTTTTATTTTTTTAAAAGATTATATAAGCCAGCCTTAGCATTCACGAAAAGCTGATGTAACTGCAGTGGGGAGCCTCTCACATGCAGGTTGAATAAGACACGCCCCACGACGCCAACTGGGGCAGCTACCTGTAGGGCAGGTAAAGATACAATTTGCACCAAAGTCCTGTGCCTTTGCAACTTCTGCTAATCATCTTATGGTGAGTGCCTACAAAGTCCTGTGTTTTTCAAGTGCCACCTATCAGCTGATTGCCAGAACTTGCAAAGTGCTGTGCTTTTGCCTGTGCAGTTTTAATTTCAAACAGCATGAGCAAAGGAAGATGGGTCATCCAATGCTATTACAGTGTCAGGTGTTTTGACAGATCCAGTTGTCAAACTTGGCCCATGGGAGCAGTGAGGGAGGTAAAACTCTTGCCCACTGGCAAGATCCAGCTCCCCACTCTTGGGTGACATAAAATGGCAGCTTTGGGGGACAGGAACGAAAAGCCTCCTGCTTGCGGTAGAGGAAAGGTTATGGGGACAGGAAGGGCCTGGTCAGTACCTCTCCAAGTGATTCCCCACCACCACCTCTTTCAGTTCCACAATGTTGGGGTGCTGGAGCTTCAGTAACAAGGTGATCTCTCGTAGGCTGCTGATGGGAATCCCTACAGGGAGAAGTAGCACATTAAGACGACAGTGGGCAAGACTAAACACAAAGTATGTTTCATTGAGCCAAGACCAGCAGGGATGCCTCAGAGCTCTCCCATTCTGCTCACCATCTTTCTCTTTGTCCATCCGCACCTTCTTCAGTGCCACAATCTCATCTGTTTGGGTGTCCCGGGCACGATCTGGAATGGCAATGCAATCAGAGTTCTGTGCCTGGGGAAGCCACTCTCCACCTTCCACTCCTCCAGACAAGCTAACGTAGAGCTGGGAGCGCTCCTGGACTCAAGTGCCAACTCAAAAGTTGCCTCTCATCAAAGTGGCTTTACACAAGCCACTTTCCTACCTCCTTTCTTGCTTTTCCACCTGGGATTACCATTGTCCTAAATCAGATGGTGTGAAAATGTCATCAATGACATTTACGCCTGAAAAATATACATCTATTATCACTGGAGAGATTTCAAAGAGAGCTGGAGAGGGTGTGTGCATGGCCAAGATCAGGGAGCTGAGATTTTGAATTCCAACTACACCTGCTTAAGTCATAACATCAAGGAACAGACAGGACCTTAACCAGCTCTGGGGCCACCCCCTGTGTTCCAGATCGTCTTGGGTCACACACAGCACCAGTTCTTGACCGGTTCATGTGGCAGCACTCACACACAATGCCGTAGGTCCCTTCTCCAATACGATTTAGTTTCTCGAATTCCTTCACACTCCGACATCTTCCCAGCTGAAACAACAGATGGGTCACAGAACTAAGTCCCTGCTTGATTCCTGAGGAGATGCTGCTGAGGATCCTGGTCATATAAACACAGATCATTACACCATTCCTAGGCGTCTCCTTACAACTGGAAGATGGTGAATAATATTATTTCTGCTTCTTTGCACAACTTTTTATTGTTAAATAACGTAAAATGGTAGAAATTTTTAAACCTGCTTTTCAATTAAAAAATTCCCAAGAGTGAGAATAACAACAATAGCACAACTTAATAATACTTTTCAGTGTTATGCAGTAACTGCACATATAAGTGAGAGATATATATATATATATATATATATAGCCATGCAGAGCACCCTCATACACACCCACTTGGAAGTAAGACCCATGGGATTAAACTGGAATCACACCTTACCCACTTATCCCTCCTGGGGATTTAGCAATGTTTTCAATGCCAAGGTTGCGGGTTCGATCCCTGTATGGGACAGCTGCATATTCCTGCATTGCATTGGACTAGATGAGCCTGAGGGTCTCTTCCAACTCTACAATTCTATAATTCTATGAAAATTATGTCTACGTGGAATGAAAGTTGCACATGGTTTCAGTATCGATGAAATACGCTCGGGGCAAATAATCTCACCATCCACAGTCAGCCCCATCAGCATGTGCCAAGGCCACATTTGCACAAGCAGTATTTGCATGTTCAGGGCTTAATAAAACGCACAATCCGCAGCTCTTCTGCGGATGTTTCAATGTAGGATTTGCAAGCGCCAGAGAATAAAAACCCTGCACCCCCCCTGCCCCGTCCGCCTTGCAAACACGTAAGAGGGGCGGAGCAACTGTTCCACCGCAAAGTCTCCTGGGAGTTGTAGTTCCACTTACCCTGTGTCCTTGAGGTACCGTGAAGAAGCCGCCGCCGCCGCCGCCGCCGCCGCCTCGGAGCCGCTTCAGCCGCAAACTCTCTGACTCCGGCTCAGCCGAACCCGCCTCCGTCATGGCCGAAGCAGAGCGCACTTCTACTTTCCCCACAGCCACTGCGCATGCTCAAGCCACTTCCGTACAGTTACAGTATGAACTTCCGCACAGAGAACCCAAGCAACGGTTGCTACGCGAGCCCTTTGCCCTGAGCGGGAGAAACTGGGGTACTAAAAATGGGCGAGGGGGAGAGAAAGGAAGGATCCAGTCCTCCTAGATTAGACTGAAGAGTGGGGAACACACCTTTTCTAAATTATCATTTTTTCTGCATAGCGTTCTAAGTGGCTTACAGAACATAAATAACAAGTTCCAAAATTACAATTATTATTATTATTATTATTATTATTATTATTATTATTATTATTATTATTAGCCTTCTAAAAAGCACCCCAAAACTTTAATACTAAAGCTGTACATAAGGTAATATACAGCAAAATATAGAGGCTGAGTTTAGATGCTTTGCCATTGGTAGAGGGCGTTCGGAAGAATGTGATGCTTTAGCCCACCTGGGCTTTCATTCTCCTCCAACCATCCAATGTCTACAAGGAGAGATGCACCTGTCAGAAAGATGCACCTATCAGGATCGAGACTACATCTCGATCTAGGCCATGTCATCTAGGCCATGCAAGGAGTTGCAGTGGAACATTATGTGTTGCCAACTTAAGTGGCTACTCTCTGCTCCATTTGACCAAGCCTGTGATCCTGGCAGGCCAAGAGGGGCCAGGAAGCATTTCACCAGAAATAGCAATGGCTGAAGCGGAGTAGTTGCCATTCACAAAGTGTACTCCCCAGTGTTGCTTTCACTGGTACAATAGGCACTTTTCTGCATGTTGGGTTTCATAGCCACACCCACAGTGCATGCTTACTCTGTATGATGTTGGCCTGAATATATTTTGTAGCATTTATTCTAATATTTTAAATTGCAAACTGTCTTTGCCGAAAGATTGTACATAAAAGTGATAAAATTAATAAATGAATAGTTCCTCCCTACACGTAGGGGTGCCTTACTCTTGCATCTGCAGTTAGAGAAGTGGAGGTTCCTTTTGCATCATTGTGTCTTCCAGGCATAATAAGATGTGTGTGAGGAGAACCTGAGCTTACAGGGTTACACAGCTCAGAGTGTGCGTCCTGCCTACTGTGGGGAGGAGAGACTGCGTCACTTCCGAGGGTCTCAGTCCTTTGCTCTATTCTGCTTTTGGTTCTTGTCCGGGACAGACATGCTTGCACGATGTTCCGTGACTGTGGATAATTCTGCTGTATTAAAGTGCTTTTAGCTTTTAGTAACTCTGCATGAGACTCTGATTTATGCACACCGACGCACAGGAGACAGGGGCTTATTTTTCTGACCGCTGCTGGATTCTGCTGTTTTGCTCAGAGCTTTGGAATGCGTTTGAAGGCCTGCTGCCATGGAAGCTCTCTGAGCTATAAATCACTTCAGAATGTGTTCCCTTTTTGTGCCAAATGCCCCTTCATCAAAGCTCTCCCTTCCGTGCTTCACCTTCACATAAGAGCAGGGTGATGCTGCTCACACCTTATCTGATGAGTTGTGGGTGTGATGATAGGATTTCACATACGGTGGTCAGTGTGCAGTGTGGAGGTTCTATCACAGATACAATTTTCATAGTAGTTTAACATAAGAATTTAAGAGCCTTCTGGATCAGGCCAATAGCCCCCCTAGTCCAGCATCCTGTTCCCACAGACAGTGGCCACCCACCTGCTTGTGGGGAAACCCAACAGCCAATCCCTCTGTCCAGAGAACTATTGTAGCTTTGGGAGGAAAATAGGGATCTCCTAATGATTCTCAGCACCCTTAACAAACTACAGTTTTCAGGATTATTTGGAGGAAGCCATGACAGTTTAAAGTGATATGATACTGTTTTTAATGTATAGTACATGTGGAGCCTATGTGATCATAGCAGTTACAAGTAGTTAGGCTAGTTGGAGGAAGATGTGAGGGATTTAACAAAGGCTTCAGCAACTTCCACAGAATATGCTCAGGATGGATTGCACCTTATAACCGCACCACACCCTCTTCCAGGTGTAATCCAATGGATCTCCCAAACCCTTCGCAACATATTTTGCTGGACCTTCCTTTCTAGGAGTGCAGGTATGGCTGAGATGTTCCCCCTGCTCCAACAATACTAATCACTCATGCAGATACTGGTCCATTATTGACTGGGAATCTTAAAACATTTACCAAACATATTTATTTGGAAATGAACATCCATCATCAACCTCATTTATATTTGGCTAAGCTTTGCCCTTCCTCCTCCTCCTCCTCCTCCTCTTCCTCCACCTCCAAATGTGGGAGGTGGGGAAAGTGAAACCATGAAAGGATTCATTGTGGTGGGATTCCCATTTATTGAGAGGGGGATCCAGGACTGGGCTGCTAGCTTCCCTAGATGGTATCCATCACACTGAGTGCTGTTGACTCTCCACTGTGCACTCACTGATCTCTGCTGGTTCTATAAGCGTCTACAGTGCTGGGCTTCGTGTGCACACTATATGCGCCAAAGTCTTCAGTGTCCCGGATGGTTTTTGTTTCAGGGATTTCATCAGTATAACTGTTCAACAGCACTTCCTCCGAGGGCCCAGTCACAATGATCTTAGGAATAAGCCTTTTCTTCTTGGCAAGTTTATCAGTAGATACTGCAAGGAAAGAAGGAAATATAAAAGTGCTGCTGGGGAATGGACCTTCCTAATATCAAAGGGATGCAGTAATAGTCTAAAATGGAATTTAGTATTTCATTTTCAAAAAGAGCTGCCAAGGCCAAAATCTGCAAGAAGACTCTGCTTCTGACATGAAACCTCCTCTTGGATCCTAAGTGTGAGAAGGCTAGTTGTGGACACTCAAGAGCTGCTATGTTTGTTCCCTCCAAGGCAGGAGCAGGTTAACTTGGAGTGATCCCACTCTCACCTGGCTTACTCACCTGGATCACTTTCAATGTAGGTCAATGAGGAAGTCAGAGAATGAGGAATATAATCAAGAGACTGGAAACACTTTCTTTGATGGTGTTCTGACTTCATGCTAGCGGTTTAAACAGTAAAACTTCTTGGCCCTTCCTTGGATACAGGGGGCTGCATGATGAGCTCTAGTTCTTCAAAATGTACCACTGCACCACTGCTACCAAGGCCTCAGGCAATTTAGTTTGCTTCAGTTCCAGCTGAAGAGTGACAATGACAATCCATATAACTGGAAGTGAGGTGATGCCCTAGTGATGGAGAATAATAGTTGCACCAGGACTGCAGAGCTGAAGGGAAATATGCTTTTGTCTCTGCCATCAGCCAGGGAACAAAGGGGAAGTGGCAGGCTACACCTCTGCCCTCCCAGGAAGATTGCCCCAGTAAGATGAAGATTGGGCCAGAGAAGGAGCAGCTGCAGAGTATCTTTGTGCTTCACCCCTCCCTCCTTCCCAGGAGGCTCCAACTGCATTTGCCCTTGGAATTAAGTAGGTAGCACTCTGTCCAACGGACAAAGTGCTGCTGGGTTGATGGGGGGGGGGGGAGGGCTGGGTATTACTGCACTCTACTGCAAACCGCCTTGAAAATCTTTCAGTAAAAAGCAGGGTATAAATCTTTTAAAGAAACAGTAACCATTTCTCATGGTTTTGGTTTTTTTTGTTTGGTTTTTTAAATACTGTTGCAGACTCCAAACCCTCGAGATAAGGTGGGTTAGAAAAAATACCCTTATAGCCTATGTTGCTAGATGCATGGCTTCACTAAGTACGTGTATACAGTGGTACCTCGGGTTACATATGCTTCAGGTTACATATGCTTCAAGTTACACACTCCGCTAACCCAGAAATAGTGCTTCAGGTTAAGAACTTTGCTTCAGGATAAGAATAGAAATTGGGCTCCGGCGGCACGGCAGCAGCAGGAGGCCCCATTAACTAAAGTGGTGCTTCAAGTTAAGAACAGTTTAAGAACGGACCTCTGGAATGAATTAAGTACTTAACCCAAGGTACCACTGTATCTACAAAGGACTACTGAGAACATGAGAATGAGATATGCCATTGCTGTCACTATGACCCACTGTTCTCCCTTCCTCACCTTCTACTTGCATAGGATGTGGCACAGGCTTCTTTGTTGGTTTACCCGATGTTGAAGGTTGAATGTTTCCATACATATGCTGGCTCTGTTCTTGGAAGCTGGGCTTGGGTTCTTTGACCTTGCTACCATCTATATTTTTATGAACATGAGCTGCTAAGGAAAAATACAAATATTAAGAATGGAAAAGGAGACAGGTGTAGCTCAATGGTAGAACCTATGCTTTGCATGCAGAAGGTCCCAGGTTTGGTTCCCGGCATCGCTAGGGAAATGTCCCCTGCCTGAAATCTTGGATTGTTTTTGACAGTTATAGACAATGCTGAGATATGTGGACCAATGGTCTGACTTGGGATAAAGCACGTTCCTACGAAATTTTTAAAAAACCCACCTAAATAGAACAAGCAATCTTTTATCTTGCCATTTGCTAGCTCTTTGCCAAAGACCAGCAGCCAATCAGAACATGAACACCTTACAAGATCAGACTGAGGGCCGTCAGTGATGATGGGAGTTGTAGTCCAGCAGCATCTAAAGGGTCACAGGTTCCCTGCTCTAACAACTGCACTGCCAGGCACTGGCTTAGATACTAAGGAACCCAAAAGCAAGCCATGAAGGGAACAGCCTTCCTCCCTTGTTGCTTCCCCCTAGGAAGACTCTCTCTGAATGTGGACACTCCATTTAGCTGTTGTGACTAATAGCCATTGATTGACTTCTCTTCCCCCACAGATCTATTTTAAATCTAATTGTCATTCATTTCCAGCAGATCTGCTCTGAAATCAAAGTAAGTTGTACACTTATTCCCCACCCCCTACAGTGTTTCAAGAGGGTTCTTTGTGCTACAGATATTATAGAGTGCTTACCCAATTGATGAAGAAGACAGAGAGAGATCCAGAAGAGGTTAAGGATCAATAACATGGGTGCTTCCAGGCTAAAACCTCCCCCAAATAACTGTGGTGCTAAACAGTTACAGAGGCATGCTACATAGATACAGTACTTAAAAAGAACAGGGGCATAGGCACTAGGACACAAATCTGCATGTCCTGATTTATGCATATATATGCAAATATAGGAATTACTAGAATTTCACAGAAGCCATGCTAATTAGTTTCCCACTCAGAAAACAAACATATCAAGCAAGACCGGCTGATCTGGTTCTACGAACATGACATTCTAAATGTCCTCATTGAACTTTAGCTTTGTTTGTTTTATGATAGTGCTGTTAATTTGTTTCCTATTTATTGGCCTTGTTTTTATGGATTCTGTAATTTATGTATATTGATATCTTTTTTCTGTAGATTTGAATTATTAGTTATTTAATTGTCTCACACTCTGATACTGAAATATCCAATGAAGAACAGAATGTAAATGCTTAGGTCACGTCCACACCATACATTTAAAGCAGCCTCCCCCAACAAATCCTGGGAACTGTAGTGTTTCCCTCACAGAGCAATAACTCATAGCAACCTTTACAAACTACAGTTCCCAGGATTCTTTGGAGGAAAGCTTGTGCTGTAAATGTAGGGTGTGTTAGAAATAAAAAAATAAAAATGAGAACTTGTGGGATGTTGGACTTTTTATCCTACCTAGTTAGTGGATGGGATTAGGGACAGAGAAAGGAGGTTGGGGAAGAGGCAGGCATTATCTGACTGACTGTTCTTTTGAACTAAGTGCCTGATTCTTGGCATATTTACTGAGAAGAAATTCCACCAGTTTCTGCAGTACTTGCTTCCAGGACTGAAGCCTGAAGATGGATGTACATGTGCAGCAGAATGAAGTGGTAATGAGGTAATAGAAGGGAATGTGCTACTTTTTGCTGCAGGTGGGGGAATCACATTTCTGAATGGTCCCTGACATTAAAAAAAATCTGTCCCTGCATATAAAAAATTGGCAGATCAGGAAGGAGATTGGGATAGAACCTTTCTCCTTGATGTGGTTGTGTACTTACTTGCAGAGGGGCTTTCAAAAATGTTATCTCCTACTTGCAGCCTGAAGTGGTACCATTCATTCTACCACCTCAGGTTCCTACCACCACATCCTGCTGCCTGTGTAGTGTCCAGGCTGCCTCAATCTCTCACCCACAATGGCATGCTCTCAAAACAAAAGGAGTAGCAACTCTCCTCCCCCACCCCACTTCATTTACAAGCCAAAGCCACTAGGCTGGTTTGACCTCATTCTGCTCATGCCAACTGTTACCTGGCACTAACCTGAACCCTTCTTGGACATCATTCTGTAAAGAGGAACAAGAACATTTTACCTCCTCCCACATCTTCATGTTTGCTGTGAGACCCCCCCATAGATGAGCCTACAGTCCTTGCTCCCCCGACATTGGCACTACTCCATCCTTGATTGCATTGTCTGGGTCCTTTTGTGACTCAGCACCAACCAGCGCCATCATCATCAAAGAAGCAGCACACCAGATGCACAGCAGGAGGGGGCTGATTCAGCTCAGGAAACGACTCCTGTGATATCCTCCTCAGGACCCTTTACCCGCGGCAATGTATGGGTGCTGTAAGAAAGTACAGGTTTCCCTCTTATTTTCTGCCCTCTTTTTCTTTTGGGCTAATTAATGTTTGGCATGTTTTCTCCCACCACCATTTTATATTATATCCTTCTCACCATATTCAAA
The DNA here is from genome assembly GCF_964106645.2 of Podarcis pityusensis. Classification (NCBI taxonomy): domain Eukaryota; kingdom Metazoa; phylum Chordata; class Lepidosauria; order Squamata; family Lacertidae; genus Podarcis; species Podarcis pityusensis. The sequence continues at coordinate 50,803,787 of NC_138033.1, read as the reverse complement.
TGATTTTTTCCCTTACATCCTCAGACAAAACCATCTCAGGAGAGAGAAGTTAGAGTGAAGAGTAATAGATCTTGAGCCACTCTCATCATGGTTGGGAGGCATCTCCCATAGGCAAAACCTAAATCCCCTTCACTGCACTACACTGGCTCTAACTTTTCTAAAGTGCTCTGACCTATTTGGAATTTGCACTAGGATGGTTTGGATGTTGCAAGACTCTTGGTGATGACAGGTAAGTGCTATTGGGACAGAGTAAGGGGGCTCCCCTATTTTCCCATTGTGGGTGACCCTGAAGAACCCTCCAAAACTGTTTGTACCATTAAACAGGTCATTCTGCCAAGAAGCTTTTTCTAATATTTAGCTAGAGTGGTGGAAAACATGAGTCTGACCAAGCTGCAGGAGGCAGTGGAAGACAGGGGTGCCTGGCGTGCTCTGGTCCATGGGGTCACGAAGAGTCGGACACGACTAAACGACTAAACAACAACGATGGAAAACAAAAATGCTCCATCTATGGGCTAGCCCATGGGTAGGCAAACTAAGGCCCAATCGCCTTCTCAATCCAGCCCACGGATGGTCTGGGAATCAGCATGTTTACAGGAGTAGAATGTGTCCTTTTATTTAAAATGCATCTCTGGGTTATTTGTGGGGCATAGTCATTCGTTCATCCCCCCCCAAAAAAATAGTCTGGCCCCCCCACAAGGTCTGAGGGACAGTGGACTGGCTCCCGTCTGAAAAAGTTTGCTGTCCCCTGTGCTAGCCCTTCAAAAATTTGAAGATGGCCTCTGAATATTGCCTCTTAATTGTCTCTTCTCCAAGTTAAAGATAACCAACTCAACCTTTTCTCATCAGACTGGTTCTCCAGACACCTCACCATCTTTACTTCCTTCTCTAGAAATGTACCAGTTTATCAGTATCCTTCCTCCAAGTGAAAGTTGGCCATATTCTTCTTGAAAAGAAAGGTGGTCTTTAATTTCTAATATTAGTAGTAGTTGTTGTAAATTTGCATGGTGGTAGACATCCCTGTAGTTTGAGTCAAGCTGTCACACAGTAGAGGATCCCACCCAACCTCATCTGTTGAAGACCAGTGCTCTAGTCAACACAACACAACTTCATCTTCACCAGTCAGTAGAATGGGGATAATTTTGCTGCCGCTCACTTATGCTCCAAAGTTATGCTGCAGTTAGTGTCATACAACCAGCAGAAACATTCTCAAGTGGCAGACCAAGCACAATGTGCATGGTGCTGTGCTATGAACTGGCTCTATCCATGGCCAATGTGTATTTATTTGGAAAGCAATGGTGCCTGAACACTGAATTCGCTTCCTTTCTTCTCCTCTTCATTGTCTCTTCCTTTTGTATGTGTCAAATATTTGTTAGTTTGAAAGCCATTCTGGAGTAGGAACCAGTCTATTTTTTTTGTCCAGCCCTAAATACACTATTTTTATCCTAATTCTTCTATATACAGCCCTAAATACTTGATGATGATGGGAATCATCATCACCGTCAAATAATACGCAACAATAACAGCAATATGTAAAAAACAATCATATCGATATGCAAATAAGATTTATATCTGCTTCGTGCTTAAATTACTCCCAAGCTGTGCAAAAGCGCTTTCCCCCGCATCTCATCATCTTCGTTTTCTTTCTCCCTCGTTGCTATAGGAACCGCCACCTACGAGCCTTGTCTTGCTGGGCGGGCCCACGAGTGACTTTTTTAAAGTCTACGCATGCGCCAGCACGGACCCGGTGAGCGAGACTGAGGCGCGGTGAGAAAGATGATGGCGGTCGTGATAGACCGTCGTCTCGCGAGGCGTGGCTGAGATCGCGTTCGAGGCGACGCGGAAGAGGCTGGGGAGAGAACCCGGAAGTGGGCGAGGAGGGAGCCCGGAAGTTTTGGTCAGGGGAGTAGACAGAGGACTCAATTCAGAATGGACGGTAAGGCAGCTCTTTCCCCTTCTTCCTCGGGTGGGTGGGGGATGGAGCGATTTCACATTCAACCCTGATGCAGGGTGTGGGGACTGGAGCCTTGCCTACAGTGGGGTGGGGATAACTGGGAAGGTGAAAGAGGGGTGGGGTTCCTGGGGGTGGGGAAGTGTGTAACAATGAAGCCATCGAGACATGACTTTAGCATTCGCCCACCCAGCCCCCGGCCTTGACTCCCATAAAGAGTGTGTGTGTGTGTGTGTGTACACCCGATGTGCATGTGAGCTGGAGGTAAATTCTCTCGAGTTGTTTAGAAGGGATCTGGGGTGGGGATATCTCTCCAGGCTGCCTTCCTGCCTGCCTGTTAGAGTTGTTGACTTTTTCTCTCCCCTCCGCCCCCAGGCTCCTGCCTCACACACATTTGTCAGGCAAAGGTTCACCTGTTCAGTTTCTGGCACAAGTGCCTTCCTAGAAAAGGAAGTTGACAACCTTATTGCCCCCCTAAGACAAGGCAGTCAAGAAGCACACATGGGAGGAGGAGGGGAGGTTCTTTTTCTTCTTCCTTCAACTAAAGGCAAGTGGCTGCTTGACATGCAGGCAAAAATCTATCTGCTGTGTTTGGTATTTTGAAGGAATGCTTCCCCTTCCCCATCAAATTGTTCTGATTAAATGTCTGGGGTGTTTTTTTTTGCCTGCAGAGTGTGTTTAGGCTAACTTAATTTTAGTCATTTAGTACAACTTAGTACAATTCATGGATTGCATAGGTTGCCGAGTCTGACCACCCTGTCGTATGTCACAGGGTTGGACTAAATAGTGTATTGGATATGCCTTGTGATTTTGTGGGAGACAGAGTCAGATGTTTGGCTTTGATCTTTGATATAGCCCACTTTCATTACTCCTGCACTTCACTCACAAATGGCTAGGTAATCTGGATTGTGCGTTTTGTTTTAAATAAGTGGCACAGAGGTTCCTGCCTAAGGGCAGGGGGTCAGTCAGTGATTTTCTAACCCATACTAGAAAATATCTATTGGTATTATGATATGCCCCAAGGGATGGAGCCCTGTGGACAGAAATGTATGCCTGTGAGAGGCATGTTTGCATTGGCCAGAAACTGATCTTTTCATAATAATAATTTTAACAATATTTTTATTATGTGTACCCTGTCCATCTGACTGGGTTGTTCTAGCCACTCATCTGGCTGGCAGTCCTTTCAAGAGAATCATTTTTGCGAGCCATATAAGACTGTGTGTTTAGAGTCTTCAAAAGGGGATCCTTTAACAAGCAGTAATGTATTTTCCTCATTTCTTGTATGCCACTTCCTGTTCCTGGATGCCAGACAGGTGACACAGTGTATGAGCCAGTTACCTGGGTAGCATAGTGTTTGATCGATTTCCCCTCACCACAGAGTTAGAACAGGAGTCTCCAGCTAGCAGTTATCCTCCAGGCAGCTTGAGAGGCCAGAGTACAAAGGAAAATGATTGCCATGGTTAAAGTTGAGTGTTGAATTCTGGAGAGAGAAAGTGCTGTGGCACTTTGAAAGACTGGCTTACTAATATATTGTCACATGGTTAGTATATAGGCTATAAATGCATGACAGGTCAAGAAGTTGGGCTCCAAGGTGCAACGATTCCTCCTGTGGAACTGTGGGACTGGAAAAACATAATGATTTTTAGCAGCAAATGTAAAAAATGTAGGAGCTAGTTCATTGTATAGAGATGAATGTATTTCATATTCCTCATGTAAAGTTGCTAGAGACAAAGTGCTTAGCACAAAGGATATTTGTTGCTCTATGGAAAGGGTGTATTTAATGTACCCAGTTTGGACCTCTTTGGGCTAGAAGGAATGTTTGGGTTGGTGGAAATTTCAGTCAGTACCCTTCATTCTGAGACCTTTATTCTGAAACCCAACTATTGTCATCTTTCTCTTCACAGATACACTCTTCCAGTTAAAGGTGAGTGCTGGACACTATGAAATGCTGTTTCTTGTTGCCAGCTAGGGCTTAACTATTAACTATTCTGCAGCAAAGTATAGAAAAGGATGTAAATTTCTTTTTTTAAAATATACTGTACACAGTGCAGATGCTGAATTATTAAGAGAGAATTATTTATTTTGAAGATTAATACCTTGCCTTTCAAATGGATGGTCTGCAAGGAGGCTAACAGTCCTCAAGGCAGCTGTATGTGCAATTTGCTTTTAAAAAATCACCATTTAAAAAATGCACTTTTTTCATGGTGAATTTATGTAGGTGGCACCTAGGTTTCTGTCAGGAAGTGTTGTCTTTCTTGGACAGAGAATGCATCTCCTTTCTGGACTGGTAGGTTACTAGTTTGTAGTTGTGTATGAGACTCTGGGATGGGCAGCTCCTGGGGACCACTTTAGGTAGTGGAAGTTTCACTGACTCAGACTAGCTTTTCCCACAGCTCTCAATTGTGCATTCAATGCAGGTGGCTTCTATTCTGTCCTGTAAAATTTATTGATACTCTACAGTATGCCAAACCCTTGGTATTGCTTCTTTGTGGGCCTCAGATTTGTGGACTCTGAATATGCACACAACTTAAAAATTACTCAGGATGTATTGGTCTAAAGTAGGGAGACAATGGCCATTTCTACCTCTTGTTTCTGTACAAGAGCCCTCCTGGACCAGGCCAGATGACTCTGAGAAGCCCCCAAGTAGGACACGAACACAATGACACTCTCATCTTCATGATCCACAGTAATAGTTATTCACTGGAAGTGATATAACCCTCATGACTAGTAGCCATTGTTATCCGTTTCTCCATGAATTTGTCAAATCATCTTTTAAAGTCATCCAAGTTGGTGGCCAGTACAATCTCTTGTGGTAGCCAGTTCTATAGATGAACTGTGTGATGTGTGAATATCCACCCCCCTTTCATCTGCTTTAAATTTTCCACATTTCAGATTCTTTGGCTGACCCTGGGTCTAGTATTGTGAGAGGAACAGAAGAAAAACATGATCTTCTTTTCCCACCTCTTACATACATAATTTTACAAGCCTTTGCCATATTTTCCCCACAGCCCTTTACTGGTCTTTTTTGTAAACTAGAACACCCCAAATATTATAACCTTTCATCATAGGGGAGTTACTTTAGCCACATATGGCTTGTCTTTTCTTCATCTTTTGAGGTCTTGCACATAGTTTTTGAGATATGGTGACTAGAAATGTACAAATGGCAAGTTCTTCCCTGTGGATATCTCCTCCTCTGGAGATGTTTTTCTGCCTGCCTGCCTACCTACTGAGCATCTCATTCTCTCTAGTTTACAGCCAAGCAGCTGGAGAAGCTTGCCAAGAAAGCAGAAAAGGACTCCAAAACCGAGCAAGCCAAAGTCAAGAAGGTAATGGAAACGAATGCTGGTGATGAGAGTAACTGCCAGATGTACCTGGAAGGCTGACTGCTTCTCCAATCAGGAACTCCGATAGCAGCATTGCTGCTCTCTCTAAGCCTCTTTGCTTACACACTGTGGTTCCCCATTTGAACATCGGGAACCAGTGCCCCTCCAGATCTTGTTCAATTCTAACTCTTATCAGCCCCAGTCAGTATGGCCAGTGGTTCGGGATGATGGGAGTTGGGTCCAACAACATCTGGAGTGCCACAGATTCCGTATCCTTGTTTTAATTGTTTTTGTGTTAAGGCTCTGTGTTTCCTGTGTCTCTCTGCTCAGTGCAAAGTTTTGGCTCCCTTAGCTTCTCCTTTCTATGCCCATCCTCTCTGTCTTTTGCTGCATTCCATTTCTGGCAGAGCCTCACCTTCCCCCATAACTGATCTACTTGTCTGTCTCTGTCTTTAGTAGCTCCATTCCTGAACATGTTTGTCCATTTTCTTGCTTTTTTCCTTCACTCCTGATTTCTTTGTCTAGTGCAGATTGTAAGTAAGGACCTTTCTACATTGTGGGCACTACATTGTTGCACCACTAAAAATGGAGAGGCATGGGGCAGTCCTTATTTAGGGAAAAGGTGGGCCTAGCAAGTCTGTGCCATGTATAGAATTCTTGATGTTGGGAGACACTGTTTGAAGGCCACCTTCTTGTTTTGGCCAAGCCATGCATATACGTTGTCAGGTGTGGGGCAGGTAAAGATGCAGCTGGCTTGAAAGGTTTTCTAGCTGATTGGCAGGATGTTTAGAGCCCCATGCAAGTGCTCTGATTCTGGTGAATTCACCCTGAGCATCTCCCCATTTTTCTTCTGCTCCAGGCCCTTCAACAGAAGAATGTGGAATGTGCCCGTGTCTATGCAGAGAATGCCATTCGGAAGAAGAACGAAGGCTTGAACTGGCTCCGTATGGCTTCTCGAGTGGATGCGGTGGCCTCTAAGGTCCAGACAGCAGTGACTATGAAGGGGGTAAGAAGATGCACTTTGGCGCTGGTGTTGAGTATCCACAGTCTAACCTGGTAGATACTTCCTCTTCCCTGCTGCTAAAGGCTACAAGGACTTGCCTTTCACATTGGCCATGTTTGCACATAATGTTTACCAACATGGTGTGCAGCTTCATGACACCCAGTGAAAATCCCCTACTTTGTGCTCACCAAGGTCTCCTGCCCCTCTCATTGCTTTTTAAAAAATCACGTTTTTACCATAGGCATTGCTGGGCAAGTGGGTTGATTTACATTGAGATGATTTAAATCACAGCCATTTTGTGGTGGTGCCTATGCCAGTTTCTCATATTTCCATAACCTTCCCCCACTCCAGTCCATCTGAAAAAGTCCACACTTCACCATTCGTCAATAACAAACTATGGCTTACTGGGAACGAGCAACAGACTGATGCACTCTCTCAGTCGCAACTGCTTCACCCCTCCCTAGCAAGAAACAACACTGAGCTGGCTGCTGTGTGGTTTAACGTTCAAGCCAGTGCTTATGTCTTGTTTCTCTCCAAACACACCATGACTGGTAAGCCAAGAGCAAACCTCAGCTTCCACATGTGATTTATCTGGCGAGAAACAAATCACCAGCACCGCTTAGTATGTAACACTAAGCCAGCCGCTCCATGGTTCTGTAAAGGGGGCACAGGGAAGGAACTGGGCAGGATGACTGAGCAGCACACAGAGTAATTTATTATTTCAGGCTATGGTGTACCATTACATGAAAACTGAGCTACAGTTGGACCGACAGCCACCGATCCAGCCAGGTGTTGTCTGTCTTGGTTAGCAACAGATTTCTAAGATCTCTGGGAGAGTACTTTTCCAGCCTTACTGCCCGAGATCCAATCTGCAATTTAATCCATAATATTAGGCATATTGTTATCGGCAAACATGCTCATTTAACCCCTGGATTGCTGACTCTTCCTTATCCCATATTGGTATGTGAGCAGAACTGGTCAGTCTGGTTTGCTCCATTGGAGCCCTGTGGGCTACTTTGGGGCCAAAAAATGTTCCTCTTACCCACTCTGCCCCTTTCCACTCTGCCCATTTTTTTCTCTGCTGCTCTCTATTGCCCTCAGCATCTCAGTCCTGGCCCCTCTTGACTTTTAGACCTTGAGTCTGGGCTTCCAAGACTGAAAGTGATGAAACAGCCATTAAGGTCTGTCAGCTGAGGACCGTCTTGGTTGTGACTTGCGCTTCTGAAACCCTCATTCCCTGCTCATTTGACACTTTCTGCCCCCTGGCCTTTCCTGTCATTGTTGCTCTGAGGGACATAACTCTTAAATCAGTGGTGGAGAACCTCCAGCCTGTGAACCTAGTTAGACCTACCAGCCCTGCCCATTTGGCTAATGGAGGTCACTTCAGCCAAGCCATGCCCATCTGCTCTGGAGCAGGTAAAGAGGCAGTGCAGCTGAAATGAAAGCGGGTTTGCAGGCACTGCTGAGCAGTCCTCTGCACCACATTTTGCAAAGGCTGTTGATCAGCTGGTTGATGGCACTTGCAAAATACAGGGCGGTGCTTTGGCCTGCACAGTTTGATTTTAAACTGTACAGGCAGAACAGGCCACCTGACATCATTGTGATGCCAGGTGATTGACAACCCACCTGTCAAATTTGGCTCATGGGGTGGGAGAAGGGGAGAATGCATCTTGTGGACCAGATTCAGTTTCCCACACTTTATTTAAGTCCTCTTCATGTCCTGGCTCCAGCCCTCTGGGCAATTCTCTGAGGGGCTTCTGCTTCCTTAATGCATGAGACATTTTCTGACTCTCTACTGCAGGTGACTAAGAACATGGCCCAGGTGACGAAGGCCTTGGACAAAGCACTCAGCTCTATGGACTTGCAGAAGGTCTCCGCTGTGATGGACAAGTTTGAGCAGCAGGTCCAGAACTTGGATGTTCACACTTCGGTAAGGGCTGTTTGCTGTCCAGCTAGAACAAGGCATCTGTGCTGTAATGCTATGGGTGGTGGGATGCAAGACACCTTAAAACTCCTTCTTCCAGTAAACCTGTTCTGTCCCCATCCCCCCCTGTTTGCCTATGAATCCTTCTCCTTCCATCTACCCCCTCACTGCCAGATATGGTGAAGTTCTGTTGAAGTTCAGACTTCTGCTGTAGGAAGTGTGTAAAACACTCTTTTTTAGCAGTATATATGCTCTGGTCTGGAGTTTGGAATGTAGGAAGCTGCCTTATACTGAGTCAGACCACTGGTCCATCTATCTCAGTATTGTCTACACTGACTAGCAGCAGCTCTCCAGGGGTTTCAGACAGGGAGCCTCTCCCAGCCCTACCTGGAGTTGTTGGGGATTGAACCTGGGCCCTTCTACATGCAAATCAGATGTTTTACTGATGAACTATGGCCTTGGATGTGGGCTAGGGCAGGAGGAAGGCACAGAATGTAAATGAACAGCCCTTTTCATGTATGCAGTGTGTTGGGTCTGCTAGCCCACTGTTTGGTTGTGCACAACTCTACCCTTCCTGTGTAGAGGAAGTGATTGTGTGTGTGTTTCCCCTGCTCTCAATGCAAGCTTCTTGTAGAAGGTACATGCGGTCCTTACTACTGCTGTCGCCCTTCTACAAATTCCAGTAGGAATGGGGAGAGAGCCCCCTTCATTTTCTGTCCACAAACTGCAAGGGGAAAAGGAAAAGATTGGTGGGCTTATTGGTGGACGGCAGTAGCACCTTCCCTTTTTTATTCATATGTAATTTTTATTTATCTCGAGAAAACAAATAGAGAAACTTCAAGTAAACATCATAGAATCCAGCTGCAGATTATACAATACTTAGTACTGACTAGCTCACAGCAAATAATTAAATTATCTTGGCAGAAATGTGTAAAAAGTAACAATAGGAAGGAATGGCAGACAAATTGAGGGAAGTCAAAAAAGAGAAGTAAGATGTAATTAAGATGTATGGAATGTATAAATTTGTTTTTGTATTTGAAAACTAATAAAAATATAATATATAAAAATAATAATTAAATTATATTGAAAGAGTCATTAACAGTTGTGTGTGATAACTAGGCATCAGCGGAGCCCCTCCAAAGCGATGTGTGGATATTGGGAGGGCCTGAGAATTTTAAGTCCATATTGATAAAGAGGAAAAAATAAGAACCGCAATTTTTCAAACTGATCTTTCCTCACTTCACTTCTTGCCACTTGTCTGTGTGGTGTAAGATGTTCAGACAGGACTATCTTCCAGACAATGTTGAACCATGCCTCTGTCATTATACATTACTTCCAATGTTGAGCAATGAACATCTGAGCCACCACCAGATGTTCATCAGTGGGGGACAGTAGTAGCACCTTCCTGCTGCAGGGAGATCTGGAAGGGGATGTTTTGTGCTGGACACATGTGGGGGACAGCAGGAGGAATAATTTCCACTGAGAAGCAGGCCTGTTTGTTGGGACTGTACCCATTTGCTTCTGTAGCTTTGGGGACATATTCTTGTGTTCTGTTTCCTCCCTCCTTGCTAATGATCTGTTTTGTGGTCCCCACAGGTGATGGAAGACTCCATGAGCTCAGCTACTACATTGACCACACCCCAGGAGCAAGTTGACAGTCTGATAGTACAAATTGCTGAGGAGAACGGCCTGGAAGTCATGGATCAGCTGAACCAGCTGCCTGAGGGGGCCTCGGCGGTGGGAGAGAGCTCTGTGCGTTCCCAGGAGGACCAGCTATCGCGAAGGTTCGTTGACACCCAAACATGCCCATAATCATTTTGTAGGATTCAAATTCCTGCTTCTCGGCCAACAACAGAGACCCAGGCTGGAAGCTTTTAAAATATCTATAGGTTGCCATATTCTGGTAGCAAGTAGCATCACTCTTCTCTCCCCAAAACAGCACTACCCATCCATGGTATCAGCTGGTTTTGGGGAGCCAAGAGGTTTTCAAAAGTATTTTTAAAAAACTATATAAAATAAATGTTAAATGCAAAATTAAAGAAAGAAAGAAAGAAAGAAAGAAAGAAAGAAAGAAAGCTTAAGGGCAAACAACCCTAAGGGACAGTCTCCAGAAATAGCCTGACAAGCACTGAGCATGATTCTGGGCTGCAGAAGCTTCCCTGATGTGGCAAGAGGGGAAAGAAGACAACACTGAACAAGAGCTGTAATACATTTTTGCAATTCCCCATGGTCAAAACTAAAAAGCCAGCTCTTTTCTGTACCTTAAAAAAAGCCTTCTTTTTAAATTTTCGATTTCTCCTGTGTTCCTGTCCAGGTTGGCTGCCCTGCGGAATTAACCCTCTCTACTCCCCCTAATGGACTGTTGCTTCTGCCTTGTTCAACTATGATTTGTGGACTTCCTGCGGGAGGCCCCTGGCCACCCTGTCCTATGGTGATCGGAAGGAAGAATGGTCCCTCGACTCCTCCAGGCCTGCTGCGTTCAGCAATGGACTTTAAATCCTCTCATAGTGATGGCAATTTACTCTCTAAAGATAGTGGCAGCAGCAAGCACCTGTGCATGAACTTGCCTAGGCTTGGCTGGGATGGCGTGATTGGGAGGCAAATTTATTGGTATAGTTCTCCTCCCCCCCCCAACCCCCCCACCAACTTCTTTTTTCAGCCCACACTTCCCATCATCCTCTTGTGCCTGAAAGTCACTGGATGAAAGGAACAAGAGCATATAGCTCTTAGAAATGATTCAGGCAGAGCCCTTGCAAGACTTAAAACCTTTATATCTGGAACCTGTGTCTGGTGTGTGGAGGCAGGTGTGCTGTTTGTTTCTCCTAATATCAGTCACTTCCTTGGCTTAAGGCAGCCTCCCTGCCCTGCCCTCCAGATCTTTGGACTACAACTCCCATAAACCCCAGCTTCTACATCTGATGGGAGTTGTGGTCAAAAGCATCTGGAGAGCACTAAGTCAGGGAAGGCTTTTTTAGGGGATGACTTGTGGAAATTGGAATTGGAATTGTGCTACAAAGTGAGCTTGTCGAGAGAATGGATGTGTACCTTTCTCCCCTCCCCCGCCTGTCTATTTACACACCATTTTGGATTTACACACCATTAAGTGACCTTTGAAACTAATGTTCCTTTATTTTCTCCCTCCATTACACATAGAGAGAGATAGATTCATTTGCTGATTCTACACCCTCTGATTCTTCTGCCGGCCCTCTTAAGAACTCTTTGCTTGTGTTCTGCATTTCAGTTCACCCTTGTCCAACATGTACCTTTCCTCAAACTTCTGGAAGGGGAACCCTCATGTACAGAGATGCTTGGGTCTTTCCCCCTGATTTGTCATATTGGAGAAGTTTGCCTCTTGGTTCCAGAGCAGCACTTCCCCCTGCGCTGTCACTCTCTTTTCCTCCCCTTTCAACAAGACTTGGGACCTCCTAATACTCTGGGTGGAAATGGTGGGGCTTAGCAGGATTAGGTTCTTGTCTTCAATGGTGTTGCTTTGATCTTTCTGCCAGAGCCGATGTCAAGAGAGCAAGAACCTCTTTGGTCTCCTGTAAGAAACCACGCTGTTCCACTTTGCTGCTGGTATTTAAAATGAGGTCTCTCTCCTCCCGCCATTCTGTCTCTGAAGGGCTTGGCCTTTATGCTTGTGCTGTTCCTGTTCTTCTAAGCCGCACTTTGTGGGGTGGGGTGTGGGAACAGAGGGCGTGTTTTCATTGTGAAAGGCTTGTTGGAAAGGGGTTATGGAGTGCCACATCCTCCCAGCTCCTTCTTGGGAAAAACACTGCTCTGTTTTGCCTTCCTCCACCTCTAGTTAAAAAAAAAAATTAAAGCGTATGCTGTTGTTTCTTTAATGCTGTTTTAAATAAATTACTCTCCGGAAATCGGGGTGTATGGGGTTTTAGCGGAGGGGTAGTACCACCAGGGGAACACACACATCATGCTCCTTTTGGGGTAGTTTGTCCACCTTTGGTCCCCACTCTGCACTCAACTCTCACCTGGGACTCTTAGAAGCAGTCAACATGCAGCGGCGGTCACGCCATGGGAATGGCTTCAACTGGGCAGCTAAACCAGGCGAGGGTATCCAATGAGTCTCAAACTCTCAGTAAGTTAGGAACTTCCCCTGCATGCAAAGGCAGGCTCCAGTGGATTGGGAGGATGAGATCAATAGTGGGTCCAGTGATCAAGAAGGTGGTTTCTGCATGTGTTGTAGAGGGAAGTGAGGCAGATGAGGTTTGTCAACCTGGGAAGGTACCCAGTCTAGGAGAAGGAGAACTCTGCTGCCTTGCAAGGTATCTTCAAGGGAAGAAAAGGCTACCCTACACAAATCTGGAGTGGAGTCTCTAAGACGGTTAGATGATGCCTTGTACGCCACCTTTTGGAAACTCCTGCAGTCAAGCTGGTGCCAAAGGTATTGCTCTGCTTTCCTTTGGAGCACATCACTGAGGCCAAGAGGGGGGTCTTATGGGCAGCCCAGTACCTCCATACACACTGGCCAGGCCTGCACCCCAGGGAGGTCACTTCAGTACTGCTAATGCAGTGATTTTAATTCACCCCTGGAGGTACACTCCATTGTCTCTCAGTCTCAAGGCAGGTAGATGCCAACAATTTCTGGAAATCAGTAGGTGCAGTTAGGTTTACATAGGTTTCCTCACTTCTGCCCTTGGGGATCATACATAGAGGAAAGGAGGGTTACAAAAACTAAGGTCGGTGGCAGTGGTCAGCCAGATTAGGCACTGACTGAGAGCCCCAGGTGCTCAGAAGGGTCTCCTGCCCTTTCACCATCCCTGCCTTCCCTGCTGTGGCCCCAAAGCTGCTCCTTTTAAACGAGATCGAAGTTTGATTCCTATCCACAGTGTCCGCCTACCATGTTCAATTACTCAGGAGGCCCAATCCTTCCTATTTCATTTTGTAAGAAAAATTGTTGCCACAGGGCACCTTACATGTCCGCCAATAGGTGGCCATGCCAACTGCAGCATGATGAAAGAGCAGCAACTGCTGTTCTAGCTCTTATGGCTGAGAATTGGTGTCCGAGGTGAGGGCATGGAATTGAATTTGCAGCTTCTGAAACACAGCATGGCTCCTGACAGTTTTTTTCTGGTGTTATGTCCCTCCCCCGGTCCAAAAAGCTTGGTAAACTCTGGATTGCTCCCTCAGATTCTGTGTGGTTCTGCATGAAACAGGTTTGCCACAAGAGGGCTCCCTCCCCCTAAGGAACGGTGCTGCTTCTTGCTTAGCCCGGCTTTCGATGTGCTTTAGCTCCAGCAGAGGCATTGGGGGGTGGGGCGGCTTCTGGGGTGATTGGCCTGGGCACATTTTCCTTGAGGCAGGGGGCTACTCACACCACCCTCCCTAAGCCAGCCTTGTGCGGCTGGTATCTGATCACATCCCATTCTTGGGCACTGCCTGGTCAGATTGTCAAAGCAGTGGCTCAGAATTGGGGCAAATAAGAGACCAACCTGACCCCATCCTTTCGCCAGAGAATGAGCAGATGCAAGGAGGCTGGCCTCCCCACTCTCGGCTCCCATTGCCTGTCACTCTGGGACTGTAGAAACAAGGAGAGAGGATGCTCTGGCTCCATCCGTCATCTGCTAAAGGAACAAGAGCTAGCAATTGCTATTCAAGCACAAGCACCAACAAGGGGAGATCAGCCTGGCTCTTTTCACACCACAAATGCCATCTTATGCGGCTTATTTCTCTGGCTTTAAAATAACACCCCCCTCATCTACCTTTCCCCTACTCTCCTCTCATTTTTTTTTTTTAGTCTGCCTTGGGAAATGGCAACTGTCTGGAAAGTGGAATAAAAATAGCAATAATAATCACAGTTGTAGTCTGCATCAGACCCACAATTCATTCCTTACTCATTTAAAAAAAGAAGCTTCCGCTTATCGCTCCCCACCCCCTGCTTGTCTGCAGAATTGTAATCCCACCATTCAGCTCTTTCTTAAGAAATTGGCTGTGCTTCTTCAGCACACAGAGGGCCCTCCATTTAAAAGTGAGTCTCAGGTTAACCCCTACGTAGAGTCCTTGGGAGCTGCTTCATACCATCGGTCCATCTAGCTCAGTATTGTCCACACCCGTGGTCTTCAATTGGTCCAGACCCAAGTCCTACCTCTGACTCACAACCTGCAACACGGGACCTGCTGTCAAATGTTCACATTTGATTTATACTTAATGCACATTATTAATGCTAAAATAGCAATTCACAGAGCAATATGCTTTAGCATTGCTACCAAATGAAAAGCAATGGTTGTTACATTTATTTTTTAGTCAAAAGGCTGAGAAGCTGTTGAAAAAAACAACCCAATTTTTGCATTCTGGGAGAAGTCCAGAAAGCCATAGAAGTAGACTCGAAAGTGAACAGAGCGCCCCTGCTCCGTACAGAGCTTCCTCTCTAGAAGCATAGATGTAGGGTGGTGGGGCATGTGCTTGGCCAGAAATATGTACGTTCTTAAAAATGGCTCATGCTTTTCTCCTGCCATGTTGCAGCACCCATGGAAATCGATAAAAGGTGTGTGTCATCAGACAAATGTGCCCTAATCTAGACACCACATGTAGTGTTCTTTTGGCCTAGTCAGACTTATCTAGAATCCGGCATGGCAGATATGCTGCAAGCCACCTGCTATACCCTGTGGGTCCTGACCAACTGCTTAAAGGGCTGTGGCCTTCACTGATTGGCTGTGGCTCTCCATGGTTTCAGGCCATGGTTTTCCCTAGCCATTCCCTAGCCATACCTGGATTGAACCTGGGACCTTCTGTGTGTGCAAGGCAGAGGCTCTACAGCTCAGCTGTGGTCCTTCCTCTCATGCTGTTGTGCCCCCAGCAACTGGTATTCAGTGGTGTACCAAGGTTATAATAGTGGCCATTAAAAAATAAAAGATTAGTGGCTGTTGGAGCTGTGGTCTAAAGTGCAGAGGCTTACAGGCGGATGCCAGGCTCTACAGGGCAGCTTTGGCCCAGTTTCAGTTTTGATATCTTTTCTGCACTGTAAAGCAGACCTGGATCTCATGTGTGTGCCTGCCTGTGTCTTCCTAGCTTGCCTCCTCTCTGCTGGGTAGCAGGCAGGGCTATGCAGGGGCCACAAAAAGCAGGAAACGGCTTCCACCTGCTGCCCCGGTGCTGATCCTCCCTGTGTTGCAGCCAGCCAGCAAATGCAAGCAGGCAGGCTGAATCCCTTCCCAGGTCTGTTTGTGCAGGTGCCCATCACCGCCTCTGCGTCCAAAGACAGGCTGTTCTTGAAATGCCACCGGAAGCTGCTAATGAGCTGCTTGATTAGCTAATTAATTGGCTAATGAGGAATGCTTGGATGGAGGCTGCGAGACGACAGCACCTGCCCGGATGGCGCTTGGCAGCTCTGTTGGGGCCCTTGCGCAAGCTACAAGGCTGGCAAGAAGGGGAAGGTGGTCACCTGGGCCTCTCGGCTGTAGTCAGAGGCGACCATGACCTCCCCGGCCTTGCCTGGAGCTCCCCAGCAACAGATTTCAAAAAGGATCCTCTTCTCCGCTGGTGGAAGCTCAGGTGCCTCTTGTCATGTTCATGCATTCAACTCCAAAGAGAAAGGCAGCTGGTCTCCTTTGAATTGCAGTTAAACTTTTACTTAGACCTAGGAGTGTGCTTGGCACTACTGCAGTACAGAACATGTGAGGGGGTCCCCCACCAGTACTTAAGCACAGTGAGGATAGAAGGGAAAAGAGCAGGAGAGTGCTGGATTAAAGGTTGCTCATGAATGACTCCAGAAAGGAGGAAACGTCTTGCTGGACTGTTGGGAGAGGATGCAAGAATGTCAGAAGAGCTCTGCTGGATCAGGCCAAAGCAGCCCAGTCCAGTCCAGCAGCCTGTTTGCTCAGTGGCCAGCCATAGGGCATTGGAAGCTGTCAAACCACTGGCCCATCTAGCTCAGTATTGCCCACGCTGACTGGCAGCAGCTTTCCAGGATATCAGACAGAGTTCTCTCCCAGCCCTACCTGGAGATGTTGGGGATTGAACCTGGGACCTTCCGCATGCAAAGCAAGATGTCCTACCACTGAACTATAGCTCCAGATGCCCAAGGGAAGCCTGCAAGCAGGACCTGTGTCCTATAAAGGACATACAAAGGTAGGGTAGCTGTTGTGATGGCCTCTTGTTTATTTGCTGGACTGCAGCTACCAACTCTGGCCATTGACCAGGTTGGATGGGACTGATAGGTAACTCGGTCCTCAGTGTTCTTGGAAGCCACACTTTGGAAGGTCTGTGAAGCTGATGAGTCCAGCTTGGTTGCCATGGGTTTGATGAGCATCGTGCCCTTTGCTTTTCAGTTATTGGGGTTGGAGGAACTGGGGCCAAAGCTACCAGACAGGGGGGAACAGCTGGAAACGCATTCATCAATAGTTCAGTTGAATTTCCTAAAGCGTTTGGGCAAGGGCGCAGCCTGGTTTGTGGTAGGAGGGATGCAGCAAGAGCCTGATCTCTGGTGTGAACTTTCAACCAGTCAGATTCCATGAGGTCACCAAGACAAGGGAGGTGCTGGAACTTCTACCAGCGCAACACGAGGAGGACTGGGACTGCAAGCACAGCAGGCAGCATTTTGGGATGGTCCCCATTGCTAGGGTACCCATAGTCTGTTCGGCATGTCCCCTCCAAGTTCTTAAAGTCGATGGGTCCATCATCAGGAACTATTTTTTCACGGGCCATTGCGTCCCGCACCTAGTGGGAAAGAAAGTTCAGTTAGAGTGGCAGTCAATGTTTGCCCTACTCACAATAGATCAACCAAAATCAATAAACCTGAGCTGTTCATATTCATTACCTTCAGTGGGTCTACTCTCAGCAAGACTAGCATTATATTCATCCCCGTTGCACGTTGCCTTATACTGAGTCAGACCATTAGTCCATTTGGTCTAGGACTGTCTACACTGACTGGCAGCACTTTCCAGCGTTTCAGGCAGGGAGTCCTTCCCAGGGATTGAACCTGGGACCTTCTGCCTGCCAGGCAGATGCTGTACCACTTCTTACAAAAAAAGCTATTCTGAAATGGGATGGTCTTGCATGCAAAGGAAGGAGCCTTATACTGCGGCAGATCCATTGGTCCATCTAGCTCAGTATTGTCAACACTGACTGTCAGTGGCTTTCCAAGATTCCAGGTCTTTCTCCCCTCACTTGCAGTGTCTCCCTGCTAGTGTTGAAGATCCAGCTGCCATTCTGGTTGACTGCTGCTGTGTGGAATTGATGGGGTGTGAGCCATCTTCAGATAACAAAATGTCTTGGGCAGGGGGTTAGCATAAATAAGGGAAGAGACAGGGCCAAGAGGGGAACAATCCTAGCAGTGCAAAGCATTATCCGAGGCTCTCTGTGTCCCCCTCCCAACCCTTCTGCAGACAGAGCCTTGCTGGTCTTGGCAGTCTCACCTGCTCCACACTCTCAAAGACCCGCAGCAGATTGTTGGTCAGGGCGTCTCTCACTTCCTTCTCTGTCCAGTTCCTCCTCAGAAGCTCTGCAACTAAGTCTGGGTATTTGGAGACATTTTCCAAACCATCTGGGACACTGTGTGGGCCAAAGAATGCCGGAACAAATCCAAGAGATGAGAGTCAAGAGTCCCCCGCACGGCAAAATCTCCTCATTTTACCCCAACAGGAGGGAAGCTTCAAGATGGGGCTGCATCTAGAAGGGTCAGCTCAGTAGCTTCTCTTTGATGGCTCACGCACCTTGATTGGCTGTATACCCTTGGTCAGGGTTCAAGAAGCCAACAAGAGACACCTCGGGGAATCCCTTGGCTCTTGGGTTGTATCTCTGAGATAGTTTTGGTGGAGCCACATATGCATATACAGTGGTACCTCGGGTTACATACGCTTCAGGTTACAGATGCTTCAGGTTACAGACTCCGCTAACCCAAAAATAGTACCTCGGGTTAAGAACTTTGCTTCAGGATGAGAACAGTGCTCCGGTGGCACAACTGCAGCGGGAGGCCCCCATAAGCTAAAGTGGTGCTTCAGGTTAAGAACAGTTTCAGGTTATGAACAGACCTCCAGAATGAATTAAGTTCTTAACCCGAGGTACCACTGTAATAGACATGCAAGCATTACAGCCTTCATGCTCCCAAGCGCCCTTATTTTATTCTCTCTATTTATAAATCATCTCACAGCCAAAGTGGTGTACAATACAAGAAAATGAGATGAAATACAAAAGAGACAGAGTTGAAAAATAATAAATCCATAATGGCAATTGTACAATTAATAAAATGAGTGCATCACTGATGGGATTGGGCTACATGATCTTTGAGAGACCTTCCAATTCTGTGATCTATAATTATGCAAAATGTGGACCTTCAATATCTGGGACCATTGTGTCGCCCCACAAGCGTCACTGTAACAAAAAGGGGGCTGAGTACATTTTAAATTTAACTTGCGGGGGGGGGGGTCACTAGTCAGTTACTTATGGTCTCCAAGTGGTCAAGTGAACTCTGATGGGTGAGACATGAATATCTACTATGACCAGGCTTTGGATTGATTCCGCCCAGGCCAGCCTGACAGACTCAAAAATGGACATATCTGGGGTATCTGATATACCCTTCTATCTCCTCCCCTCCCTTCTGCTGATACCTGGGAACACCATCATAGTCTCCTCCAAAGCCAACTGCCTCTGGTCCAGCAACACGCTTTACGTAGTCCATGTGGTCTGTGGGCAAGAAGTCTGGGAGGTCAACACCCTCACTGTTTTTGTGTGCTTTGATCCCTCCCACCCCACCTCCTCAGGTGTGCCCTAGCCCCACCCTCTCTGCCTCACCTGCAACCTGTGTAAGGTTGGCTTTGGAGCTACAGGACACATAGGTGTTGTAGAAGTTCACCATCACAAGGCCACGGGTCTTGTTCTGTAGAAGGTAAGCAGGGGAGCCATTTCAGAGAAAGCATATTCCTGGGAAGAAGCTGGCACTTTAAGACAGGACTGGGCAGGCTTATGGTTTGTGGGATCCACTTTGGGGGTGATGTTTTTTATGAGAACCTCCAAGATCCACCAAGCAGAGCCATGTGCAAAATACAGGCCACTTAGAATTAAGGAAGCCCAGGCCCAGGAATTACTTCTGGTATGCAAAAAACAAATTCCTGGGCTTGGAATTCATTCATTCTAACCAAATGGAACAAAAATCCACCCCTAATTGCCCCAAGGTTGCTCCCCCATTTGAGCAATATTATGTGTGTAAGTTTGCTGCTGCTATTATTTAAACCAGGGACCGCTAACCTATTTGGACCAGTGGATACAGTTGGAATTTTGAGAGAAAGTCGGGAGTGCCAGTCACAAAATGGCTGCCATTGCGTGGTGTGGCATAACACAAAATGGCTGCCATGGGGACCTTGGTGCTGCCTCATATCCTTAAGTCTTGCCCTACTCACATCTCTGGTACAAGGTCACTTTATAGCAGTCTGCACCACCCTGGTACCCTCCAGATATTTAGGACTACAACTACCACCCATTTTGTGCTGTCTAAGAGTCATGACACAAAAGGAAAAGGCACTGTGGGGTGAGGAGGAAAAAGGCAAGCTCAGGCATTAGTTCTTTGGGCAGGAGCTGATGGGAATTGTAACTACACCCCAAAACAGTTGGAGGGAACCAGGATGACACAGATTACCTTGCAACACACATCATAGTCTTTCTCACCACTTCACGGAGGACATCATCTGGCACATTGCGCCGGTGTTTGCAGATGGCATAGGCTGAGGAGTGGCTGAATATCACAGGTGCTCTGGAGACATTCAAAGCGTCTTTCATTGTCTTCACAGAGACGTGAGCCAAATCCACCATCATTCCCAGACGGTTCATCTCCCTGACCAAGCGCTTTGAGGGAGGAAAAACAAGGCAAGGGGTGGAGAGAGAGAGAGAAATTGGGTGCAGAGTAACCAGTGGGTCTCTTTGTATTTCCTGAAGTTTTATGATCAAGAGGAGAGGGGAGTTTAACAAGCAGCTACAGTATATGAGGACAAACCCTTCAAACTGTCACTTACCAAGAGATAGATGCTCACTGAGTAGATTGTTAAGCTTAAAATCACTCTTTTGGGGGGGAGGTTCCCCCCAAAAAGCTTAACAATTTTGGTGGGTTTCTGAAAAGAAAGGTGAACAACTTTGCGGGTGTCAGGAATTTTACTTTTTGAAATATGGCAACCCTAACTAAAATCCTTTGCTTATTAGGGGCCACCTCACATTTTCTTCAAAAAAATTGCTTTGCACAGGTAACTACTATACAGTTATCAAAAATTTCAAAAGTAGAGGGTCCGTGGCTTTTGAAAAATTGGGGGTCCTAAGTAATTAGCTAATTGGGAATCACTGCCCTAAGTTGTAGAATTCCTTCCCCACGGAGATGTGTCTGGCTTACTCACTATGCAGCTTTCGGCAAATGCTGAAGACGTACATCTTTGACAACTGAGCTGTGCATTTTCAGGGCCCACTCTATTCTTGTTAATGTAGCCTGTTTTAACTTTTTAATTCTGAATTTTAAATTGTTGCACCCTACCCTGGAATCTGATGGTGAAGGACAGGTGATGAGGAAGAAGAAGAAGAAGAAGAAGAGGAGGAGGAGGAGGAGGAGGAGGAGCCAATGCCCAACAGGGGAGTAGATTGCCTCAGAAGAAATTTTCAAACAGAGATTGGATGGTCAGGGATTCTTTACCTCTGATTCCTGAATTGGCCTTGATTATTGTTGGCATCCTTTACAACTCTCCAGTTCTGTGGTTCTATGACGATGATGATATCACTCAAAGCATATCCACTTTCTTCCTATCCTTAGCTAAACCAGGCTATTTGGGGGGCGGGGGGGGCGGGTAGCAGCTTGCTAAAGCGTGATAAGGGCTCATACAGTTGTCACATTGGGAGTTGAACCTGAGCAAACAGGAGGGACCACAGCTCAGTGGCAGAGTATCTGCTTTGAATGCAGAAGGTCCAATCCCTAGCATCTCCCAGCAGGGCTGAAAAAACAGACTCAGACCGAGAGTCAGACGGAGGAATGTCATATATTTCCATCAAAACTTGCTAGAGAGCTTCCACTCACCTTCCCAAATTCAGTCAAGCCATTGTGAACTGGTTCCTCCTCCGGGGTGTCCACCAGCCAGTTATCAGCCCTGCAGAATGTTATAAAAGTTTTGGTTAATACACACTATCTTTTACGCATGTGCATAAGGGATGCATGTAGATAGGTGCATAATCCCAAATATCCCCTTTCTTTCTTCAAATAAAATTACATTCACCTAAAACATCTCCTCTAAACCACAAGACTAAAACAGAAACACAGAGCAGGAGAAAGGCTACGTTTAGCCTTTAGTCCAATAATTATTTTATTGCATTACAATGTAATGTTGTAAATCGCTTTGATATAGAGTCATACCTTGGAAGTCAAACAGAATCTTTTATGGAAGTCCATTCGACTTCCAAAACGTTTGGAAACCCAAGCGTGGCTTCTGATTGGCTGCAGGAAGATCCTGCAGCCAATCGGAAGCTGTGGAAGCCCTACTGGACATTCGGCTTCCAAAAGAGCGTTCGAAAACCGGAACACTCACTTCAGGAGCCAGAATGTTTGACTCCCAAGGCATTCGGTACGACTGTATTTCTATGAATAGTGGTAAATAAATATTCTGATAAAAATATAAAGAAACTACATTCTGTGTTTGCTCAGACGTACTTGCCCAGTGCTCTGGGGCTGGGCCCTGATACTGAAAGCAGACTATGCCCTGCCTCTAGCAAAGGCAGCCTTACCAGGGTGTGTTGCAGCTGTGGGTGAGGGTCATGTAGCGCACCCCCAGCTGGTAGAAGGTGCGCAGGACAGCCATGCTGCTGTCTATCGAGTGCCCACCCTCCACACCAATCAGACTGGCCACCCGTCCATTGGTGAAAGCATTCTGGATACCTGCAAAGAAAACATCTCCTGTGGGCTTCTAACATCAAACAAGATATGAGGAATCTGCAGAGGGTGGGGTCAGGACAGGTGTGGGAGGCGGAGGCACTCTAAATCAGCCCCTTATCACCAAGTAACCCATTGTGGGATTCAATGGGAATATAATCTCTTCAATAGTAGAGAGAATTTTGGCAGGGGCTGCTTCTGTGTCCAGTCCTGGGCACCACAGTTTAAGAAGCACATTGACAAGCTGGAATGTGTGCAGAGAAGGATGACCAAGATGATCAAGGGTCAGGAAAGCAAACCATATGGGGAATGGCTGAAGGAGCTGGGTATGTTTAGCCTGGGGGAAAAGGAGACTAAGAGGGCTGTCACGTGGAAGATGGAGCAATCTTGTTTTCTGCTGCTCCAGAGGGTAGATTCAAAGTATGTACAAGAAAGGAGATTCTGACATGAGGAAGACTCTTTTGATGGTAAGAGCTATTTGACAGCTGAATGGACTACCTTGGAAGGCGGTGGACTCTCCTTTGCAGGAGGTTTTTAAACAGAGGTTGGATAGCCATCTGTCAGAAATTCTTAAACTGTGATTCTTGCTTTATTTATTAAAAAATTATATACGGCTGCATCACTAAAATATATCACATCAGTATACAACAATATAAAAACATAAAACCAATCAATAACATCATAAAAAGTTAAAAGCAAGTTAAAAGCAAAAATAAAAATAGGGGAAAAAATCCATAGACTATTGTTGGGAATGTACGCTTAATTGCCTGCATAGTTTTCAGCAGCCGTTTAAAAGCTGGTACATAGCACACCTGATGAATCTCTATTGGCAGGAGGTTCCTCAGGGAGAATCCTTTGCAGAAGTTGTACCAGCTGACCCTATGGGCCCCTTCCAATGCTGCAATTCTGTGATTCTATGATTCTCCCACCACCAAAGCACAACCATGGGGAATGTGGCACCTGCTGAAATTGTCCCTACTATGAATGGTAGCCTGTATTCAATTGAATCCTGCAGCCCCATTGGCCTTCCTGCTCCATCACAGATAGGAAGGGGGCAGCAGCCAGCCTCCGCGCCCTGGGACTTCTCACTTTTGTCAAGGTCTTGCCCTGTGTTGAATTGTTGCAGGTCAGGCTGAATGAATGTGTTCCCATCCTGGGCTACCCATCTCCAGCCTGGGAGAAGCTCTCCTGTCTAGGTTGTTTTCCTCTCTTACCTGAACTGCTAGTGACACACTCAAAGTCATCCGGGTAGTGGTGACACATGCGATGGATGACGTCAATCTGCTCTAAGGTTCTCTTGACAGCATCTTTGTTCTGGGTTTCACAGGGCACATAGGCAGCCCAGAACTGAACAAGGAGAGAGGAAAGCAAAAAGGAAGGTTTCCAAGGGCTAGGAAAACTGCCTCTTTCATGCACACTCCCCCCCCCCAACCATGGAATGAGCTGCTGGGATGCCATGGAACATCAGCAAACATTCTAACTTCTGGTGAGGGAGAACCAGTCTGTAGAATCTTGACAAGACAATGCTTGCTCCAATCGCTTAGTCCACGTACAGTTTTGCACTGAGTGTAGGGACAGGAAGTTCTGTGTGTTGTTTGTGGTAAGAAAGGGAGCATATAGTGGCGTTTCATCTTCCACAGAATGGGTCTCTCATACACTAAAGGTAAAGGTAAAGGACCCCTGGATGGTTAAGTCCAGTCAAAGGCGATTATGGGGTTGCGGTGCTCATCTCGCTTCAGGCTGAGGGAGCTGGCATTTGTCCACTGACAGCTTCCCGGGTCATGTGGCTGTTAGAATTCCTGCTCTGTGATTGCAGTCATGGGATTGTTGTCTATCACATGACAGCAGACGCCAGAGCGCATGGAAACGCTGTTTACCTTCCCACCATAGGAGTACCTATTTATCTACTTGCACTGGTATGCTTTCAAATTGCTAGGTTGGCAGAAGCTGGGACAAAGCAAAGGGAGCTCACCCCGTTGTGTGGATTCAAACCATGACCTCCTGATCAGCAAGCCCAAGAGACTCAGTACTTTAGATCACAGCGCCACCCGTGCCACCTGGCAGCTGGGAAAGAGCCTGAACACAACCAACGTAGCATTAAGTTAGCCACTTAGTGGTATACTTGCTGTACTGATGTGATATTGTGGCACATGGGAAAACACAAATGCATTACCAAATATTTTTCTCTGAAAAATAACCTGTAGGGGTTGGAAACTTGCCAAGTGTCCGAATAATCAAATGGTTTGACAGAAGTGCACATTTCACCTGTTCTATTTTTCTGTCTCTTCCCCACTGTTTATACCTGTGCTCCCACGTGTCCAAGACGCAGCTTTGGGATGTTCGTGTGAGTGTCATTCAGCGTGGTCAGATTTGCAGACTTCAGAGACAGTTGGTTGTTGAATTTTTTCAGCAACTGCCAAGGTAAGTCATTGTGCCTAGAACAGGAGAGGGTAAAATAACAATAAGTCAGCAGGCCCAGCACTGCACGACTGAGGCTGCCTTTGTCCAGAGAAGGGCATAGCTAGGCTACCAGCCAAGGCTGATAGAAGGCACCAACAAGGCCACTTGAGCCTCAGATGATAGGAGTGGATCCAATGCAAACCCCCAAACTATGCACCTGCTCGTCCAGAGAGAGGGTAACCCCACCCAGTGCAACCAGCATTCTACCCATCTGGTCCAGGGAACCACCCACTAAACATGCCTTAGTTTTATCTGCCTTAATTTTTCATGTATTGGCTCTCATCCAGTCCATTACTGAGGCCAGACATAAAGCGAGCACATCTGCTGCCACACCTGCAGATGTAAAAGGAGAAACACACAGCTGTGTGATACCTGCATATTGCTGCCAACACAATCCTTAACTTTGGGTTATTCCACTTGAAGGATGGTTTGGCCAAGAAATGTATTCTAGAGTGAATTCCATAATTTCGCAAGACATCTGCTTACTCCTGCCCCATCTACTCCACGGAATGGTATGGCTGCTGAGTCTTATTTCTGCTCTGGTGACTGGATAGTGCTCACTTGAAGACAGCAGGCTAGTTGGAGGTGGATACAGGGAGAGAGACAGGCTGTGGAGCATACAAAACTCTAACCTCCAATAGTGGGAATAGAGTGGCAAGGGTGGGAGGCTTAGGAAGAACAGCCAGAGGACTGCTACCCTTGTACCTCACCACCTGCTGCTACCTGAGGCAGGTGCCTCACTTTGCCTAATGGTAGGGCGAAGCTTATATATAAATGAACTTCTCCAACTTTTCAACTTTGGAAACAGTCCTATACTCACCTTCCTAGGAAGGAATAAAAAAGAAAAGAGCTTGTGAGTCATTGTATATGACTTTTATTTTCCCGTTACCATCTACCCTCAAAAAGGAAAATAAATGACTAAGATAGACATTTCCACTTTCCAGTCTGTTACTCTGTCCAGCCCTTTGTGAAAATAGGACTTGCTATTAACTTTCCAGCTGTGTTTTGTGTTCTGAAAATGATATTCACAGCAAAATCCTATGCATGTTGACTTGAAAGCAGGGATGGGCAAATATGCCAATTTTGGTTTCTTTCAGTTTCCCACTTTTCCAAACTTAAGTTCAGTTTGCTACATTTCCGCATGAGTTTGAAACTTTTTTTTCTGATCTCTTTAAGTTCTCTTGAAAATTCCCCAGCATTTTTGTGTGAATTTCTCCCTGCTCCCTACACATTTTAACATGCTATTTTGCCTTACACAATTTTCTGTAACACAATGCATTTTGGAATGTGATTTTCACTATTATGTGCACTTATATGCACATTTATATGCATTATGTGGCTGT
The DNA here is from genome assembly GCF_964106645.2 of Podarcis pityusensis. Taxonomy (NCBI): domain Eukaryota; kingdom Metazoa; phylum Chordata; class Lepidosauria; order Squamata; family Lacertidae; genus Podarcis; species Podarcis pityusensis. The sequence continues at coordinate 50,777,940 of NC_138033.1, read as the reverse complement.
TGACTGTGTAGCAAAATTTGGATAAAGGCAAATTTTGAAGGGTGAATTTTAGTTCTCATACGGTTTCCAAAAGTGCAAAGTGAGTTTGCCTGTGATTGCAAATTGAATTAAGCTTGTTCACCATTACTATGTGGAAGTAAGTCCTACTGTGTTTAATGGAGCTTACTCTCTAGTAAATATTTGTAGGACAGCAGCCTTAATGACAGGGTAATGGCGCTCATTAGTTTTTTCTACAGCCATTAGGAGGTGTACATCTTCTGATGGCTTTAAAAGGGCACACAGAGAAAGAGAACATGCTAAAACTCAATTTCTACAGGAGGAGGAAAAGAAAGACAGTAACTCTAAGTCAATCATTCATGGGATTCCTTTGAACAAGGACATGGAAATCGACCCTGCAAGCCTTAATGGAAATACTTCGGCAAAGGGAATGAAAAGAGCAACAGATCCACCTGACTTCAGTAGTACTCTCAAGAGATGATCCTGAATGCCTGAGCTAGCCCAAAAGGCCATTTCAAATATGCACACCATGACAAAACTGCAAAACCCATGTTAACCACCCACAATACACTAAACGCTGAGGTGACGGCTGTACATAACACCCTGCATTTAAAGTATGTCCGTCCCGTCCCGTCCCCGTCCCCCGAAAAAGAATCCTGTGAATTGTAGTTTGTTAAGGGAACTAGCAACTATAACTCTGTGAGGAGTAAACTACAGTTTGCACTATTCTTGAGGCGGTGAATGTGCTTTTGGGGGGCAGCAGCAGCAGCAGTCCCCCGGCTTTTCCTCCTAAGCCTCCCACCCTTGCCACTCTATTACCCCCGTTGGAGGACAGAGTTTTGTATGTTACTCAGCCTATCTCTCTCCCTGTCTCCCCCTCCAACTAGCCTGCTGTCTTCAGGCAAGCACTATCCAGTCACTAGAGTGGAAAGCCACTTCCGGCCTGCCCAGGTCCGATAAAGGACTCTGGGGGGGGGCGTGGCCCTGTCCGAAGCCTATGGAGGTGTGGGCCAAAGGCACGCCCCCCGAGCGGTGACCCGGGGGAGCTCCTAGTTGACATGCCTCAGCAGGAGACTCCCCCTTTATTAACCCTTCCCGTGTCTCCAGCAAATGGGCTGGAGCCGGATAGTCGATAGGACCAATGCCTAAGCCAATGCCTCTCATTCCTGAATTCAATAAAGTTCGCCCATTTAACCTTAAATTATGGTGTCTTGTGTCTTTATTTATCCTGGTGGGGGGTGGGAACTCGCCACGCAAATAAGACTCAGCAGCCACACCATTCAGTTTCCGTGGAGTGGATGGGGCAGGGGTAAGCAAGCGTCTTGCTAAGCTATGGAATTCACTTCCTGGAATACATAGTGATGGCCACCAACTTGGGCGGCTTTAGAAGAGGATTAGACCAATTCATGGCGGATAAGGCTTGCAGTGGCTATTGACCCTGAAAGCTATGTTTCACCTCCACTCTCAGAGGCATAATGCCTCTGAATACCAGGTTCTGGGAATCACAAATGGGGAGAGCGCTTTTGTACTCAGGTCCTGCTTGCAGCCTTCTTAAAGGCATTTGATTGGCAACTGTGAGAATAGTAGGACTTAAACGGGCCTTTGATCTCATTCAGTTTTATGGCTCTTCTCATGTTCTTGGTTTGTTTTGACTTTTGCAGCAAACTGGCAATGGGCCAGCCCAGTTTTTACAGACATCGTGATTAGGTCATAATAATGACATAAATGGCCATGCTTTGGAAATTATATGCAGGGCCAAAGTCTAGTCAAATTTCCTTTATGATTCCGAGTAACTGCAAAGAATTTCTGTATTGGACTAGATGACCCTGAGGGTCCCTTCCAACTCTAGAATTTTATGATTCTTTCCCAAGTGAAACACCTAGTGCTCTTATTGCTTTCTTGGTTGCTAGGACTGCTGCCTTTTTCTCTTCCATGGCCTCATTTCTTGCTCTCTTAGGCATGCTGATGGGACTTTTACTCTCCAGTCTTGTTTGCCTCCTGCCTATCCAGTTCAGTTGGAGCTCCATGTTTTGTTTTGTTTTGTTTTTTAAAAAACTCAAAGCAGTTTACAAAAAGATAAATCCATAAAATCAGGGAAAATTTACAATACATTAAAACATACAAGAAGTTCAAATATAAAACAGATTAAAATTCACGGGAACATTTCTAAGCATCTAGGTACTGGGCTACTTTTGATGGGAGAGCAAGCTATACTTCCTCCTCCTAATAGAGTGTGAAAAGAATGATTTTTATGTACACCACTTAGAAACTTTGGTAATTAAGTGGCATATAAATACCTTAAACAAACACCATCAGGGCCCTCAGCTGGATCAAGCCATGGCATAGCTGTCAACTTACAGATTTGAAAATAAGGGACCAGCAGCCTTGAAAATAAGGGACCAGCAGCCAAAATAAGGGACCTGCAGCCTCACCTGTTCCAGGCACTCCAGTCTGAGTCCTCCTGCAGTCTGGTCAAACTCATGCTGGTAGCTTCGAGAACACTGTCCAACCAACTTTGTAACCAGAGGTTCAACTGAATAGAATCTGAATCACATGCACCACAAGGCCTATGCAGCCTCAACTTAAGATGGCTCCCTGGCCTGGCTTTGCACTGCAAAGTTTGAAGCCTTATTTACCTAGGGATCCATCAGCCACGCCATCCCCGGACCTTGGAGGGAACAAAAGTACCAGGAAAGCAAAATCTTCTTTGGAGAAAAAGTTTATTGAAATCTGTGCACAGAGACAATATCTGTACACAGAGACAACCAGTTGGATAGCTCCTGAAAATATACTGGCTGTAAAGCAAGACACTTCAGCAAACTTTCTTATACTCTCTGAGCACTCTCCCCCCTCCCATACCTTCTCAAATTATTCCCTTACATGGCACATCTATATTGCTTGCTAAACACATTTTATTGCTTGCTAAACATTCCTGTCTTTCTATTTTGCTTGCTAAACACATTTTATTGCTTGCTAAACATTCCTCCCCTTTCCTTCGTACACGTGTCTTTTCTCATCTTTGCATTAGTAAGCATAAGACAGGAAAAGGGGCCTCTTTAGCAGGCCTGGTTAAATCTGCACTTTTGACCCGCCAGCCAAATTTTGCAAGCAGTCACTGGTGGTGTGCTAACTGTCTGGCCAAAATTTGCAGAAGTAAGATTAGCACAGGATTAGCACAGGAATTTACTGCAGATAGTATTTGAGAGCAACCTTTCTTAGGTACAGAGTTCTAAGCACAGAAAATATTGAGAGAAACCTTTTCCCATCTCCCTTTACTCCCTCCTCTTCTTTTGAACAATCTATTACTTAGATTCGTTCTGGGGTAGGGGTCTATATTCTCTCATTACAGCAATCACGCGAGGTCCCATCATGCGAGACATCATCTTTCCCATCATATTCTGCAAGCATTGCATCAAGCAGGGAATACAAAAGCAAAAAAGCAATAGAAGCATTATTGGGCCTATCACCATACTAACCCTGTTGGGTGGATTGAACTCTCGTGCTGCCTCCCTACTGACCAGAGCATATGGAAGCTGAAATCTTGGGGTGGCAATTCTTACTGGCACTTGTTTAGCAATTTCAATGCACACCTGATTAAGGCTCCCACCCCTGCAATACTTGCATTAAGATAGGTTCCGTCCCATCTAACGCCTGGATTAAGATTAGAACCTGGTCCATCAGATGAGGTTGGTATAGTAACCTCATCAAACCCGTTTCCAGTAGTCAATGAGCACGCCATCTCTTACCACCGGCAAGACGAACCAGTCGTAGCAGAGGCCAGCAGGCCAGTAAGGGCGGTATGGCTCGGTAGGGTCAGGGCTGTGGGGCATAGAGCAAATCAATACAGAATATAACAGAAAAAAAAGGAAAAGAGAAAGTCCTTATGAAAGTATTAAATGTCCTGGTGGACTTCCTGGATCAGTCCCGGCACGGGTTTTCACGTTGGGGACGCTGCCCGCGGGCGTCCCTCCCATCCATTTCTTCAGCTGTGCGTTGAGATATATCAGCAGAGCGGTCATCAGCGGAGGGTCTGGAGATGGTCAGCCGAAGGGGTCAATCAGGATTTAACTGCACAGTTCAATCTATAGTGGTCACTCTGGTGTGGTGGACCCAAGGGGTGATGCCGGCGAGTTTCACGGCGGTGGGTGTGGAGAGCAGGACGGTATAAGGTTCCAGCACGGTTGTAGCTGCGTCCGTGCCCAATCGTTTACCCACACTTCATCACCTGGCTCGAACTGATGCAGCCAACACACAGGGGTTGCGAGCCTGGGTCCACCTGTCGAGACAAAAGAAAACTCGGAAGAATATCTGGACTTAATTATTCAATTGCATATCCTGACCAGCATGTGGGGACAACATTCTGACATATGGGACCGGTCTCCCAAGCACAATTTCAAAGGGTGACAGGTGGGTTCGCTTTGACGGGAGACTGCGGACCCTGAGTAATGCCAAGGGCAACATGGTCACCCAATTAGACCCGGTTTCCTGCGTCAGCTTGGACAGCTGATTCTTTAGAGTCCTGTTCATTCTCTCTACCTTTCCAGAACTCTGGGGTCTATAAGCAGTATGCAGCTTCCAGTTGATCTGGAGCGCTTTTGCCAGTCCCTGTAGGACTGCATGAACAAATGCTGGTCCATTGTCAGATCCTATGGACCTTGGCAATCCATAGCGAGGGATGATTTCCCTAAGCAGGCACCTGGTTACTTCAAATGCCTTTTCAGTCTTTGTTGGCCATGCTTCGGCCCATCCGGTGTAGGTGCACACTGCCACCAGCAGGTAGCGATATAGTCCACAACGGGGTAATTCAGTAAAGTCCACGACAAGATCTTCCATAGGTGCAGTTCCACTGCGCTGAACTCCTGGGGGAGCTAGTGGTCCGGTTCTGGGGTTATTCTTTTGACATAGCAGGCATTTCCTGGAAACCTGGGCTGCCAGTTGGTAGAGGTGGGCTATATAGAAGCATTTCTCCAGCTGCTTGGTTGTAGCATCTGGTCCTATGTGGGTTGAATCATGGTATCTCTGAGTAACCTGCCGAGAAAGGGACTCTGGAATCCATATCCTGTCATCAGGGGTAAGGTACCATCCTTCTTTGGACAATGTCAGCTCCTGAGCGTCTGCAGTGTCCCTTTCCTGCTTCGTATAAGCTGGCTTGTCAGTGGTGCTTAAAATTTCTTCTGGGACCAGTGCTCCAATAATCGGGGCGGGGGCCAGTTCTTGGGCTGCTTCCTTGGCTACTCTGTCTGCCAATCGGTTTCCTCTGGCCACTTCTCCTGGTCCAGTCTTGTGTCCATAACAATGGATAACTGCCACTGCCTCGGGCTCCCATACAGCATCCAGAAGGTTCAACAAGGCTTGTGGGTGGGCCACCTGGCTTCCTCTGGAGGTAAGCAAACCTCTTTCTTTCCATAAGGCTCCATGGGCATGTAAAGTCAGGAATGCATACTTAGAATCTGTATAAAAGTTTATCTTCTGTCCCTTTGCCAGGCTCAGGGCTCTGGTAAGCGCAGTTAGCTCTGCCAGCTGGGCCGATGTTCCAGGCGGGAGTGACTTTGCTTCGATCACCTGGTCTTCCAGGGCTACCACTGCATAACCTGCCTTCCGGTGTCCAGCCTCAATGAAGCTGCTTCCATCCATAAACCATGATGGCCACTGGGGGTCTGCTTCATCTTTAAGGTCAGGCCTGCTAGAATACACCTCATCCATTACTTCAATGCAGTCATGCGTGGGCTCCTCACCTACTCCTACCGGTAATAGGGCAGCTGGGTTGAGGGTTGTGGTGACTTGGAATTTCTAACGCGGATGTAGTAGCATCTGACATTTCCTCATTTTAGCCTGGGAGAGGAAATAGGTGCCTTTCGGCAGATGGCACGCTGACTCTTTCCTAAGCGGCCTCGCCCTCCTCTTCTTCTTCTAACGGTGGACCTCCCGTCTTCAGGGCCATCAACTTCTTTGCCTGGTACTTCTCCTTTTTTCTTCTGGGCCTCTTCCTCTCTCTGATTATAAGTGGTTTGGGCTATTTTCTAACATCCATTTCAGGGTGTGGCCCATCTGGATTTTTCGGCAAATATCGGGCGCTGCTTGGGCTACAAAGGCAGTTCTTATGATAGGGGCATGGATATACTGGCGGTAGGCTTCCTTCAGCTTCTTTAAGTAGGCTCCAGGGGCCTCCTCTGTTCCTTGCACTATTTCTCTGGCCTCCACAAAGTTGGTGAGTTTTCTGGCTGCCCTCCTCATGCCACTTAAGACATTCTGGCGATAAGTGGTGAGGGTATTTTGCCCTTCAATGGTCTGATAATCCCAATTCAGTGTAGTTTCAGGATATCCAGTTGCAACAGCTTGATCTCCTGCCCCCTGCGCTCTCATGTGTGCTCGGGCTTCAGCATGAATTCGCCTATCCTCCTCTGTAGCTAGCAGGGCATCCATCAAATATTGCACATCATAAAAAGTGGGGTTGTATGTTTTAAAAAATTCCCTCAAACAGCTTAATGATTTTGGCAGGGTTTCCTTCAAATGAAGGGTTTTGGTTCTTCCAATTACAAACATCTGCACTAGAGAAGGGGACATGTTGAACTGTATAAGTTCTATTGGGCACCACCCCGTTAGGTCCCGTGGGGGCTGGAGGGTCATACACTCTATGGAGAGGCATCACTCTGGCCGCGCCCTCCTCCTGTGTTTTATGTGCCCTATGGAGGGTCACTCTTTTCACTGCCTTCCCCACTCTTTCTGCCACTTTCTTCTCTGTTCCCCTACACATCCCGCTGTTTTTAACATATGGGGACTGACGTCCACTTCTCCTGCATAAGGTTCCACATACTTTCTCAAACGTTCTGCCTGTTCTTATTATCACCTATCAACTTAACTAAACTTTTTACAAATTCCTCATCCTCACCATCCTCTTCTCGTTCCTCCCTTTCTCCATCCTCGCCCAGGTCTACCAATGCATTGTCCACGGGATTGGGGGCTGGGCCATCTGTTCCCTGTGGCGGGGGTGGTGCCAGGGCTGTTGCCGGGGCATGAGGTGGTGGGGCATCAAAACTTTTATCTTCTTCCCTCTCTGAATCCTGGAGGACTGGGGGGTTGTCCTCCTGTCTTCCTGACTGAGCAGATACGGCTGCCTGAGACTTTTTGGCAGCATGACTTCAGCCAGGAGGGGGGGGGGGTTCTGTTCCACATTGGTCTTCCATGTGGAAATGTAGGGGATTTGATCAGGGTGGACATTCAAAATGTTCTGATATAATGGATTAATGAGTTGCAAATCAAGGGTCCTGATGGACGGCCAATTTGTTATTTTGGGGTGGGCCAATCTAATTTACACAATGTCCTCATCCTCCCCTCTCATCAGCTTGAATCCCCAAAAGCATTTCAAAGGGGTACTTTTACTTTGGCCAGAACCCATTTCTTCCAGATACTTCACACACAACAGACCTACAATTGCTCGGCCAAGGGGACACTAAGCCCTGGCCCACACTTGACAATTCAGCCACTAGAGTATCTTGACATGCAACATACAACATACAAAACACACCAATATAATTTCAACATGTAACACACTAAACACACCAAAATAATTTCAGCATGCAATACACAAAACACACCAAAATAATACTGCGCAACCAATCCCCTTATTCCTGGTGGCTGGCACTCTACTGCCCAACCAATCCCCTTATTCCTGGTGGCTGGCACTCTACTGCCCAACCAGGTGAGGCTGATCAGACCTCGCCCCCCTTTTCCTTGGGGGCCCACGCCCTTTCCCTTGGGCTTACCTTTTTCCGCTGCGGACCTGTCCCCTCGGCGCCGTCCTCTTTGTTTTTCTCCCTCAACAAGATGTCTCCACTCCAGAACAGTGTGGCTGGCTCCCCCCACGAAACAGGTGGGGTGCGCACGGAAGCCTGCAAACGCTGCTGAGCTGTTCACCTTGGTTGAGCCTGGCCCTCCGGTCCGTATTGGGGAGAGGGCTTATCCCGGACGAGCCCCCAAAGAAATGAAGCCTTATTTACCTAGGGATCCATCAGCCACGCCATCCCCGGACCTTGGAGGGAACAAAAGTACCAGGAAAGCAAAATCTTCTTTGGAGAAAAAGTTTATTGAAATCTGTGCACAGAGACAATATCTGTACACAGAGACAACCAGTTGGATAGCTCCTGAAAATATACTGGCTGTAAAGCAAGACACTTCAGCAAACTTTCTTATACTCTCTGAGCACTCTCCCCCCTCCCATACCTTCTCAAATTATTCCCTTACATGGCACATCTATATTGCTTGCTAAACACATTTTATTGCTTGCTAAACATTCCTGTCTTTCTATTTTGCTTGCTAAACACATTTTATTGCTTGCTAAACATTCCTCCCCTTTCCTTCGTACACGTGTCTTTTCTCATCTTTGCATTAGTAAGCATAAGACAGGAAAAGGGGCCTCTTTAGCAGGCCTGGTTAAATCTGCACTTTTGACCCGCCAGCCAAATTTTGCAAGCAGTCACTGGTGGTGTGCTAACTGTCTGGCCAAAATTTGCAGAAGTAAGATTAGCACAGGATTAGCACAGGAATTTACTGCAGATAGTATTTGAGAGCAACCTTTCTTAGGTACAGAGTTCTAAGCACAGAAAATATTGAGAGAAACCTTTTCCCATCTCCCTTTAAGTTTGCAGCAGCACGTGCAACAAAATGGCGTCCAGCATTCAAAACCCCCCTCAGCTTGCATTAACTAGCCACACACAAGGCATGCAAGCTCCACCCCCCAGTTGTTCTTAGACTTCTTATTGGGTGAGCAACACAGCCAAGCAACACAGTAGGAGCCTCCCTCCTCCCTGGCTGGCAAGGAGAGAGGGAGAGGAGCTGCTTCCTTTGAAATTTAAGGGACATCATTTGAGGGACATCTATCAATAAGGGACAGCAGTGGGACATGGCACTGGAATAAGAGACTGTCCCTTCAAATAAGGGACACTTGACAGCTATGAGCCATGGGCACATCTAGTCCAGCTGTTCTCACAATGGCCAACCAGATGTCTTGAGGGCAAGCTGGCAAGCAGGACCTGAGCGTAACAGGACTCTCCCCACTTGTAAACCCTAACAACTGGTTGACAGAGGCATATTGCTCTGACATTGGAAGAAGACCAAAACCATCGTGTCTAGTAGCCATTGAGAGCTTTCTCTCAATAAACATGGTAGCACCCAAACTGGATATTCTCAAGATGGGAGAATTGCCCTGCATATGCTCAGATGCTCCTTTGCCTAAGTCAATTTTAAACAGCAACAGCAGCAGCAGCAGCAGCACCACATTCCCTGGCACTGTGTCCTATATGGCAGAATTTTTGGAATCAGAAAGCAGCAGGCTGAGGCCTCTGAGATGTGCCAATATCTCAGAGGGCTTGGCCTGGCAGAGAGGCAAGAGCTCTTAATTTCATAATTGCAAGGCTACCTGGCTGTACTTATTGTTCTTATTCCAGAGAGAATGACAGGTTTGAATGGCACCAAAGGGCATAATTTGCCCATTTGCCTGCTAATGATTAACTTGGAGAACAGCTTCTACAGCTGCTATTAAGCCCAAACCTCCAGGTCAATGCCCTAAAAGCCTGGGAGTCATTCCCTTCTGGACCTTCCCAGTTCAGGCACCTTCTGCATCCTTCCTTCCGCAGGGTTACTGCTTTTACAACAAGGTATTTCTGGAGGACAATGTGTGAACCAACCCTTCTGTGATATTTCAAAAGGCCCTTGAAAATGCAAAGAGGGTTGGTGACAGTATCCCATCTGATCCAGACTCTGGGAAGACCTCTTTGGAGTAAGAGGCTTGGGACCCCATGGAGAACCTCCCCACAACTGAAGATCTGGAGGAAACCACCATTGTCCAAAGGGCAGCCTGAAGTGTCTCACCTCAGGGTGTACCTTTCCTGAGGCCTAAATGACCCCTCTGGCCACATGCTGAGCCTGCCTTGAACTCTAATTAGGAACATAGGAAGCTACCTTCTCCTGAGTCAGGCCATTGGTCCATTTAGTTCAGTTCTGTCCACCCTGACTGGCAACAGTTCCCCCAGGGTTTCAGGCAGGATCCTTCCCCAGCCCTGCTTGGATTGACCACGAGATCTTCTGTATGGCCCTTCCCCCAGAAGGCATAGGAAGTGTGGTCTTACCCATCTATCACAGGTGATGTCGTCATGATTCTCTCTGCCTCTTGCTGATACTGATCTGCTGAACAGAGGAAGAGGCAGGAGAGGAGCAAGCAAGCAGCTTTCAGGAGCATCCTGGTGCGTGGCAGGCTGGACTACACCTCCCTTTGCTGAAGTTTCTCTTGTGGCCCTGAAGCTTTTCCTGCAGCAGGTGATGCAAAAGAGGAATTCCAGGGAACCTCTACTTGCTGCAAAAAGTGATCGGTTTCTTGGATTGACACACCAGGAGCAGACAAGCAGGTGCAAACTCTGTGGTGCACTTGCCACCCTACAGCCAATAAATAAGAGCTTGGGAGGAGCCACAGAATAATATCAGCTGCTTGGGTTCACTGTATCTCTTAGGGCACCGTGCCCATTACAGTTATGGTTGTGCTGCCTCAAAAAGAATGCTGTAGAACTGGAGAAGCTTCAGAAGTAGGCAGCCAAAATGATCAAGGGGATGGAGCAACTTCTGCAAGAGGAAAGGTTGCAACATTTTGGGCAGCTGAGTTTAGCGGAAAGGCAAACATGGAGGTGTGGGACATGATATTGACCTGTACGTAATTATAGATGGTAGAGCTGAATGTTGACATGTTCAGGACAGACAAAACAAAGTGCTTCTTCACACAATGCAAAGCTAAATTATGGCATTTTCTCCCATTAGAGATAGGGCCTGCACTGCCATGAGCTTTGTTGAGGCAAGTCTCCTCAAGCAGCACTCGGGGTGTGTGTGGGTGTGTGGGTGTGTGTGGGTGTGGGTGTGTGCATGCAGAAGACTTGGATTTGGGTGCTCCACCCACCTCTTGTCTCCTACATGCTTGGACATGGTGGTGAGTCCTCCTCTTTCTCCTGGCCTGGGCATAATTTCAGTGGCAAATGTGAGGGACGGGGAGGGTGTGTGTGTGGAGAGTGATGCAATCCCACCTGATGGCAACTCACCTGGTGGCTTTCTTCTCCTCCCAGAAAGCAGCCCCGCTTGGTGGTGGCTTCAGGCAGGTAGGAGCAGGTCCATGCCACTGGCTGGTGGTGGAGGGCAGGGCTGGTAGAGACAGGCCTCCTCCTTGATCTTGTGGTTGCATTTTCAGTGGGTGGCCTATGCCTCACAGAGCCAGGTGAGGGGTTGGCCTGCCTGCCTACCTGCCTGCCAGCCATGGCTGTTTCTGCTCCTGCCACTGCTCATTGCTGGTGGGGCTGAAGAAGCAAGAGAAGGAAGGCAAGAGTGAAAGGAGAAGAACAACTCTTCTCTGTGTTTTCCTCATTAAGAGAAAAAATACCCCTTTTCTCATTTTTCTCCAAACTTTGTTTCCTCTCTGCTGCCCTCATCCTGTTGATCAGGTCTAGCGTGTGAGAGGATTGACTGGAGGCGAGAGAGTCCTGTTAGTCCTGTTGTGGTGTATATGTGGGCATTATAGCAGCTTGGCAGGTAGATTTTTGTGTTTTTCCTGGCCATTTTGTGCCCCCTTGGAGCAGCAGCTCTTCAGCAGCATCTTTGCTTCCTACTGGAAGCTCCAGAAAAGTGGCAGCCATTTTGCAGTTCCTTTCATGGTGCTCCCTCTGAATTGCACCCCTTTAGCAGCAGTACTTGCCTGTTACCATAGCTGCTCTTCACCCAGCTGTGTGGCTGCCTCTGTCTCCTGGCACTCCCCACCCCCCTTACCTCCCCTAGCTGGAAGAGTTTTAGTGATCTAGTCCTGGCAGACAGTTACCCCTCACAGAGCAATGGTTTCCAGCCCCCTTAACAATCTCACTTTCCATAATTTTCGGGGTGTTTCTGTGTGTCCATTTTCTTGCTTGTCTCAGGTGGCAAAACGGCTTGGACAAATTCACATAGGATAAGACTATCAATGGCTTCTAGTGGTGATGGCTATGCTCTGCCTCCATAGTCGGAGGATAAAGCCATAATGCCAGTAGACTGTCAGTTGCTGGAAATCACAAGAGGGGAGAGTGCTGCTGTTGCATTCAGGTTCTGCTTTGTGGCTTCCCATTGGCTTCCCATCTGGTTGACCATTGTGAGAACAGGTTACTGCACTAGATGGGGCATTGACCCGATCTAACAGCCAGGCTCTTTTTATGTTATTATGCGTTAATTACATTGAGATTGGATCACTGTGACACGCTCTGTTTATCACTGCCTCTGAAGGGTGTTCAGAAACATCAGCTAGCTCATAACGTTGCAGCACGGTTCTTAACTGGTACAGAATTTGGGGGACATAAATCTCCACTTTTATGCTATCTTCACTGGCTGCCCCTTCATTCCTGAGAACAATTCGAAGTTCTCATTTTTTACCTTTAAAGCCATCAAAGATCTGGCACCTGGGTATCTGAAGGACCAGGAGACCTGAAGACAGGGCTTTTTTTCCAGCCACTGCTCACCAGAACTCAGCTCCAGCACCTCTCAGGTGGGCGCCATTGTCATTCTAAGACAACAATGGAAAAGTTCATGGTGAGCAATCTGGCTCCTCTTTCTCTAAAGAAAAAATAAATCACTTCCTGAATGACATTAATTGATCTATACACTTTGACCTATACACTTTTGATTAAGGGGACGCGGGTGGCGCTGCGGGTAAAACCTCAGTGCCTAGGACTTGCCGATCGTATGGTCGGCGGTTCGAATCCCCGCGGCGGGGTGAGCTCCCGTCATTTGGTTCCAGCTCCTGCCCACCTAGCAGTTCGAAAACACTCTTAAGTGCAAGTAGATAAATAGGTACCGCTTTCTAGCGGGAAGGTAAACGGCTTTTCCGTGTGCTGCGCTGGTGCTGGCTCGCCAGCTGCAGCTTCATCACGCTGGCCACGTGACCCGGAAGTGTCTTCGGACGGCGCCGGCTCACGGCCTCTAGAGCGAGATGAGCACGCAACCCTAGAGTCAGACACGACTGGCCCGTACGGGCAGGGGTACCTTTACTTTACCTTTACACTTTGATCAGTGGGAGATGCCTCTTTTTATTTTGAAGTGTTCTTTCCTCTTGGCACCCTGATGATGATGGCTTGATGAGCAGTCACACCTAGCCTGTGTGATAAGTAACTTTGATAGCAGCTGTAAATCTAATTGCTATCTTTTGAGAGTTGTGGTAGTAGTGCACACCAGAGCACTATGGCACATGTTGTTTGCAAATATCCGATTTTGGCTGCCTTCACACAGCAGTATACAGTATTTCATTTTCAGGACTTTCCCCTGGCTGTTAAGTTCCACGTTATATTTGAGCTTTCACAAGGCATAAAAGGCACATCTGGAACTATAGTGGAATATAATACAAGTTTCTAGTGCGCATGTAGAAAGAAATAGCAAATCATCGATAATACAAATATAGCAACAGTAATAATGACCCGCCCCCGTTCTGCTGACAGGAATGTGAACACGAAGCATAAAATACAGAAATATTGTTTATTGGATTTCAGAATCAAGTACAGCATGAAGTTTGGAGCTCCAGATGCTGCTTCTATATCCACCTGGGTTGCACTGAATCCACTTTAAACTGCTGTGTGTGCACAGCCTGAGTTGGAAGCAAAAGGGACAGTAGTTGCACCCATGGCTAAAAGTGTTTCTGCTTTACTCTTGAGCACAGTCATTTATGGCAGCCTTCCCCAGCCTGGTGCCCTCCAGATGTTTTGGACTGTGTTGGCTGGGGCGGATGGGAGTTGTAGTTCAAAACATCTGGAGGGAACGTTGGTTTGTGGCATTTGTACTCCCAGGGCTGACTCTATAATGAGCCAAGGTGAGGCGGGCACTTCAGTGGCAGAATGGGAGGGGTGGCAGATTTGGATCAGGGTCCTAGCTCCCTTCCATTCCTCCTGTCCCGACTGGGCTGATTGGCACCTGCAGACTGAGAGCATGGAGGCAGTTCTTTGATGCTCCACCTTATTGTGCGTGGGAGAGATCCTGGCTCAAAGAGATCTGGGCTCATTTGACATCTCCTGCCCTCCCTCCCAGTTCACTCCTCCTGATGCAGGACCCCTTTCTCCTTTCTCTCTCTTTTCCTTCCCCCAATCCTTGAAGAATGTGGGTGGCCTGAACTGTGGGGGCTTGAAGAAGCGCAGAGTGGGTGGGCAGGGCGGAAATTTATAGTCTATATATCATTGCTGGCTCCATATCCTGGGGCTGTAATGAATGGGTCTCTTTGACAAAGCCGAGCCAGCCAAGGTTCTTCCCGGCCAGGCTTCCATGTATGCTGGCATACGCCTGTCTGGTCCTTAATTTGCCCGGCAGGCCATAAACTTTCTGAGTTTAAAAGTGCAGCATGATAACAGGCCACTTTCATGGACGGTGAGAGAGGGGGAGCCGTCTAGTCCCCACCACTCTTTTTATAAGGATCCCTCCTGGGTGAGTTTGCTCACCTGCCCCACCCAGCAGCAGTCTTTAGGGCCAATTTTAACATTTCACGGTCTATAAACTGTGATCCTGTTTGGCCATAGAGCTTGAGTGGGTGGAAAACAGATTAGCCTCCCTCCCTCGCAAAAACCCCTAGCATATGGTGGTGCAGGGTGGAAGGAAGCCTCACTTTCAACAGGATGCTTGGAAACACTTTTTTGCCAGCTAGATTTTTCTTTCTTCTCTTTCTTCTACTCCTTCCTTCCTCCTCCTTTCTTTTATCAACCCCTCCCTCCCTCTTTTTCCTCTTCTATTCCCCTCTATTCTTCTTTTCCCTTTTTTGTCTTTCTTTTCTCTTTCCTCCCTTTTCTTTCTTTCTCTTTTCCTATCCCCCTTTCTTTCCCCCTTCCTCTCTCTCCTTCTCCTTCTTCTTCCTTCCTCGCTAGTAAAAATACCCCATTTTTTACTTTGAGTGGACTATCCCTGACTGAACTCAGTGGGACTCCCTTTAGACGAAGCAGGTATAAGATGTGGCTGCTCTTGCGCAGTGTTGCTAAGTGTGACCCAAGATGGAAGCAACGTGTGCCTTGCTCTGGCTGACAGCAGTGGTGGCTGCCGTAGCCAATGAAAGTTGGGTGGGCAGCGTGGAGGCTCAGAGGAGGTTGGGGATGGTGCTGTGGCTGGCCCAGTGGCTGAGTGTAGGCCTCACAGCTCCTCTCACACCCAGCCTAGCCCTGCATCCTGGAAACAGCTTCAGTGAGGGCTCATAAGTGACATCATACTTGTGGACTTTATAATGCAGGCATAATGCCCAAGTTGTGATTGATTGGGATACAGGGGTTATTTCCGATTGTTGCCCTGAATTTTGAAGGCTTATTGTGCTCTATAGCTAGGACGCTGGTGGCGCTGTGGGTTAAACCACAGAGCGTAGGACTTGCCGATCAGAAGGTCGGCAGTTCAAATCCCCGCGACTGGGTGAGCTCCCGTTACTCGGTCCCTGCTCCTGCCAACCTAGCAGTTTGAAAGCATGTCAAAGTGCAAGTAGATAAATAGTTACCGCTCCGGTGGGAAGGTAAACGGCATTTCCGTGCGCTGCTCTGGTTCGCCAGAAACGGCTTAGTCATGCTGGCCACGACCCGGAAGCTGTACACCGGCTCCCTCGGCCAATAAAGTGAGATGAGTGCCGCATCCCCAGAGTCGGCCATGACTGGACCTAATGGCAAGGGTCCCTTTACCTTTACCTTTATAGCTAGAAATGGGACAAAGTCATGCTGTTTTTTTGGAGGAATGAGACATGAAAGGGCTGCTTGCTTTTATGATTCGCCCCAGGTGGCAAAACATATTGGGCTGGTCCTGTGTACATCCATAAATCACACCTTCTTGGAAAACATTTTTTGAGTGCAATGGCATTTGGGTGTTTCAGGGTAAAATTGCCTTTACACCTCGGAAATGGCACAGTAAGTCCTTGGCTTACAAATTATTAATATTATTATTATTATTATTCCACCCTTTCTCCCAAAGGAGCCCAGGGCAGCAAACACTCACTTTAAAAAATAAAATAAAATGCTACCACAGGCTCCTTTGGGAGGAACGGCAGGATATAAATGTAATTAATAAGCAATAGTAATGTTTAAAAGCATCTTGCAAACAGTTAAAGCATTCCAAAACAATTGCAATGAAAACTTCTCAAAACAGTACAGTTGGAAACATTGTGAAAACAGAGTTAAAAACATTATTTCATCCAGTGAGCTCAGGGTTGCCAGGAACAGTATCCTTCAGTCACCAAATGCCTGGGAAAAGAAGGTTTTCAAATTCCTCCGAAAGTTAATAATTACAAAGATGGGTGCAATTTAGCAGGCAGTGGCTGCCTGAGACATTTCGGAGCCTGAGGCAAAACGTCCCACTGCCACTGCTAGGTGGGGGCATGAGGCTCTGCAAGAGCTTCCCCTCAGGGAAAAGCCCTTGCAAAGACTTGCCACTGGGTGTAGGGTTGGGGGGCAAACTCTGCAGAGTCTCCCCCCACCCCAGCAGTGAGGCTTTGCAACGGCTTTTCCTTAAGGAGAAGCTATTGCAAAACCTCACCACAGCAATGGGTGTATGCAGGGCAGGGAGAGTTCAGCAAGGGCCAAATCTCCCTGCCTGCTTGGCAGCAAAGCTGGGCAGTGGAACACCTCCCCTCAGAGCTTTGTTGTTGTCCCTCTCTTCCCCTTGTGGCAGGGGAGACTACAGTAGTGTCGAAGCTGGGCAGTGGAACACTGTGCTGCTCTGCCATTACTGCTGCCACCACCTCCCTGACCTGAACTGCTTCTGCGGCAGAGGTAATGGCACCACCTCTTGTGCTTCTGCTGCCTGAGGCAACTGCTTCACTCTGCCTTATGGGTGGGCTGGCTCTGTCAACAGGGAAGGCATTACAAACAGGGAACTGCCACTGAAAAACTCATCATTGCGGCACCACCAACAAGGCCTCACCTGCTGATTGTTGGATCCGAGATGGTTGATATTGGAGCAAGCACTCTTTGAGGTACTTGGGTACCTGGCCATTAAAGGTTATACAGTGGTACCTCAGGTTAAGTACTTTATTTGTTCTGGAGGTCCATACTTAACCTGAAACTGTTCTTAACCTGAAGCACCACTTTAGCTAATGGGGCCTCCTGCTGCCGCCGCGCCGCCGGAGCATGATTTCTGTTCTCATCCTGAAGCAAAGTTCTTAACCCGAGGTACTATTTCTGGGTTAGCGGAGTCTGTAACCTGAAGTGTATGTAACCTGAAGCGTATGTAACCCGAGGTACCACTGTATATGCTAGAGTGGCACCTCAGGTTACATACACTTCAGGTTACAGACACTTCAGGTTACAGACTCCGCTAACCCAGAAATAGTACCTCAGGTTAAGAACTTTGCTTCAGAATGAGAACAGAAATCGTGCTCCAGTGGCGCGGCAGCAGCAGGAGGCCCCATTAGCTAAAGTGGTGCTTCAGGTTAAGAACAGTTTCAGGTTAAGAACGGACCTCCAGAACGAATTAAGTTCTTAACCCGAGGTACCATTGTATATGCTAGTACTATATGTTTGCATGGGGACGCGAGTGGCGCTGTGGGTTAAATCACAGAGCCTAGGACTTGCTGTTCAGAAGGTTGGCGGTTCGAATCCCCGCGACTGGGTGAGCTCCCGTTGCTCGGTCCCTGCTCCTGCCAACCTAGCAGTTCGAAAGCACGTCAAAGTACAAGTAGATAAATAGGTACCGCTCAGGCGGGAAGGTAAATGGCGTTTCCGTGCGCTGCTCTGGTTCACCAGAAGCGGCTTAGTCATGCTGGCCACATGACCCGGAAGCTGTCTGCAGACAAACGCCGGCTTCCTTGGCCAATAAAGCGAGATGAGCGCCGCATCCCCAGAGTCAGCCACGACTGGACCTAATAGTCAGGGGTCCCTTTACCTTTATATGTTTGCATTGGGCTTGGTAGATTGCTGGCAACCCTTGAAGTGCTTTCAGGACCAACGACACATAGTCTCATATCGTAGCGCCACTTACTCACCTGGCAGCCACATTCTGCACTAACTGCAGGCTCTGGACTGTTTTCAAGGGCAGCCCCACATACAGCACATTACAGTAGTCCAGGTGGGAGGTCACTAGAGCATGGGCAACTGAGCTTAATATCCTGATCCAGGAACAGTTGTAGCTGGTGAACCAGCCTAAGCTGGACATAAGCAGAGAAGACACTCCAGTGACAAGCTGAAATCCAGGAGTCCTCCCAGACTACAAACATGTTCCACCCCCCTTTTTGTGTCAGATACCATTATTACATTTTAACAATTCAGTGGACAAAGGAATGCTACAGATTAAGAATGACAGGTAAGTTGTATCAGCACAAACATGAAAGCACAAAAAGGAACAAAGACGTTGACTTCATGACCAGGAACCAGGCGTTTTATATTACATATTCACAGTTTCAAATTCCCCCTGAACAGAGAGGAATGAGGATGCAGTGGAGTGAGAGATTTGTTGACGTAACTAGTAAAGGGGAACGCAATCATGTCAGACCTGTTTGACAGCTCCTTTTACCACCCTATGATGGTAAGTAAGGTTGCTCAGAGAGAGCGAGGTGGTCCCATACTGAAGTCCACCACCACCACCCCTCTTTAGAAGGTCCTTGGGAGGTTTTCCAATGAGCAGCTATCTCTAGATGTGTCTTCAAGGAGAGGAAGTCTTTGTGATGCAGAAAAGGGTCGTCTTCACTTTCAGAGGCTAGCAATGCCACTGCAGGTCAAAGAGGCTGGTTTTTTTGGGTGGTTATGTCAGAGGCCAAGGTGAACCCCCAGGAAAACATCCTCACCATCATCATTTATTTGTATGCTTCTTTTCCATAGTAACAAACAAAATTAAATCCTGACTCCACACTAAGCACCAGCCCACTCTGAATGAAACCTGTGAATTAAAGCACATTCCAACCACATGTAGAAAAGGGCGCCATGACTTCTGCACACCCTCCAAAACTGTGGGGAAGCCGTGCTTAGCATATTTGAAAGCAGAACCAGAGCCCAGAGCCAGCGCAGGAGCACCTTTAAGGATGCTTCCTGAATTCTAGCAAAGACTCTTTTTCAGTGGAGGATGAGACCAGATCTTTTTCCACACCTCATCATCAAATCCAGTGTTTAAGTCCCCCACCCCTGCCAGTTTCAGACTACTTCTGTCCCCCATCCTGTAACCAGTGGCAAATAAGAGAAGCCACACCTTTCAGGGAAGGAATAGATTGATTGCAAAAATGTTCGTTCGATGTCAAAGACTGCATACCAGTTTTGGGTTTTTGTCTTATTATGTCTGTCAATTTCCCCAGGATAAGAGAGGATAAGGATAAGAAAAGGATAAGAAAGAGGGATTTATATCTAGATGTTAGGATAGAGAGGATAAGGAAAACAGGAAAACAGGAAGACACAATGAGAGATAAAGGAGGTGCTGTGGGATTGGTGGAAGTCAATGTCTTGTTGTTGTTGTTGTTTTAGTGTTTATAGCATTAACTTGTAAGATATGGATTTGTGTTTTTGTTTTTTTTAGTTGTTGATGCTTTCTTTATTTTTTGAATGTTGGTTTTTGTGTGTTGTGTATTGTTATTTTTTGATATTTTTCGTGTTGTTGTTGTATGGAAAATACTAATAATTTATTTTTTTAAAGACTGCATACCAGATTACCTCTGCGTGTAACCTGGGCAGCCATTGCTTTTATTTGTGCAATTTGAAACCAATTCACCTTTAAACCTTGCAATATAGTTTAGAACAAGTGCTTTTGAAAGCCTCTTTTTCCAAAGTCAGAGTAACCCCTCCCCTAGTCCTCCCATCCCTGGAACCGCTTCTGTTTATCAGGATGACAAAACTCTTTATGATCCAGGAATGGAGCAAAGAGGGAATGTTACTTCCTGATGGCCATTTTTTTCCAAATTTGTAGAGAGTCACGCACAGGAAGAAGTTAGAAATCTTATGAATCATTGTCTATGAGGGATTTAGAAATGGCAGGAATTTAATTGTGGGTATAGGAGGGAGTGTTTCAAGTTGAACCCAAGAAAGGCTCCTGGAATCCTTAATAAAAGGTACTAATCACTTCAGCTGAAAAGCAATACCTTAGATTGGGATAAATTTTGGTAGAACTGATATCTTCACAGCCATGATGCAGCCCAGAATTGCTCTAAGGAGCTCCTTTTGCTATAAAGCTGGCCATGGTTTTGCCTTTGAAGTTAACCTGCGCAGTTGGGCAGACACTTCCCCCCAAATGATGGAACCCTCTATAACCCATAGCAAAATCTGAGTGAGTGGAAATTCATTAAATCTCTGAGGTGGGAAGCTTTAAAGTCTATGAACCTGCTCCTTCAGAGGAAGGGCTGCCCCTCCCAGATCGGATCACACACCCAATTCTCAGACCTGGGAACCACCCACCCATGACACTTTTTCTTAACATGACTCAGTGTCGGTTTATTGGCCTTCATCCAGTCCATCACTACTTCCAGGCACCTGTGCAGCACCTTCACTGCCTCTCCTGATTGTGACAGAGTGGGGAGAGAGAGAAAGCGCTTGTGTGTCATCAGCATACAGAAGACACCGTACTCCAAATCGCTGGATGACAGCTCCCAAGGGTATTCCTCCAACCTCCTTGCTGTCACTCCAGAAGCACACAATGGCCAACTGTGTCAAAAGCCTCTAAGAGCTCAAGGAGAACCAACAGGGTCACAGTCTCCCAGTTTCTCTCCTGATAAAGGGTGACTAAGGCTGTTTAAGTGCACAAACAGGGCCTGAAACCAGACTGGAATGGTCTGGTCAGATACCGGTAATCTGTTTTTTCCAGGTATACCTGCAGCTGCCGGGCCAACACCCTCTTGATCATGTTGCCCAGGGAGGAAATATTAGAGAGTGGATGGTCGTATTTTGAAAACTCTGGATTCAGGCAGGAGATCTTCATAATGAGGCAATGGCCCATCCAGTCAGTCCCTTCAGCTATAATAAGCAGGGATCAAGAGACGGTGGATTCAGCCTCATCGCTGCATCCTGTCTAAATCCTCTGTCTGTAAAAACAGAAACCAATTCCACGAGCTGGGATTCAGTGGTGCTCCAGGGGCCTCCAACAAGCCCAAACCAATTGTGGCATCGAAAACAGTATTAATGTCACACATATTACCTCAGGCTTTCCTGTTTGCTTGCAGCAGGAGTCTTATTATTCAACATATTTTCTCCCCCCCCCCCAAATAAGATAAAAGGTTTTATTCTTTTGTTTTCTTTATGGCTGCAAACATACAATTTTAATCACACACCTAAACAAAGTAGAGGGTTGTTGTTGTTGTTTTGGCCTGTTTTTGCTTTAAAATATTATCAGTGAAATATGCTGGAAGAAGAACAAAGGAAGGGACAGTTCAATTACACTAAAATATTAAAATATAAACATTCGCATTTTATTTTATTTATTATTGCATTTATATTTCAACTTTCCTCCAACAGCTCAAGGCAGTGGGGTATATGGTTATCCCCCTCCACTCTTTATCCCCAAGACAACCCTGTGAGGTAAGTTAGACTCAGAGACATTGGCCTAAAATGCCATAAAATAAAATAAAATCTTGTTTCCCATAACCTAGTTAAGAAATGGGAGACCTGTGGTCCTCAAGACATTGCTAGGCTCCTGTTCCCAACATCTCTGGTCACTGGCTCTGCTGTCTGATGCTGATGGGAACTGGAGTCCAACAGAGAATCTGGAGGACCACAAGTTCCTCATCCCAGTCTTGGTCCAACACTCTGACAAGAGATAAAACGAACATGAGATAAAACAACTGGAATGTCTACAACCATCTAAAAACAATCATAATACAGCCACAGACTGGGAAAGAACTCTGCTCAAAAGGGGGTCAGGGGCCCTGAAGATTAAATTTCATTACTTCCATAGTAAGTAAAAGGAAAGTAAAGGACCCCTAGACAGTTAAATCCAGTCAAAGGCGACTATGGGGTATGGCGCTCATCTCGTTTCAGGCCGAGGGAGCTGGCGTTTGTCCACAAACAGCTTTCCAGGTCATGTGGCCAGCATGACTAAACCACTACTGGCACAATGGGGCAGCATGACGAGTGCCAGAGAGCACAGAAACACTGTTTACCTTCCTGCCACAGCGGTACCTGTTTATCTACTCACACTGATATGCTTTCGAACTGCTAGGTTGGCAGAAGCTGGGACCGAGCAATGGGAGCTCACCACCAGAGCGTGGATTCGAACCATCGAGCTTCTGATCAGCAGGCTCAAGAGGCTCAGTGGTTTAGAACTCAGTGCCACCCGCTCCCTTCCATAGTACAGATCTGCCTGGATGGGAGGAAGTTCTGAAACCCACCTTCAAGATAAGGTGGGAATTGCTGTCAAACCGTGCTTACCATACCCATCTCATTAAGTTGGCGCAGACAGATGCCATGGTCCATGGTATCAAAAGCTGCTGAGAGATTGAGGAAGAACTCTCCCTGTCTTTCTCCCAATAAAGGGAGAAGGTGATTCAGATTCATGGTCAGGCCTGAACCCAGACTGATTCTGGGTGAGATTGTGTGAAGCTAGTAATATGAAAAGTTGACTATTTTTTCCCATTCTCATAGCATCACTATATCAGTGAAAAAGGCAGCAAGCAACAGAAAGGCCACTTCATGCCTTTAAAGTATGATGTGGCTTTTTCTTGTAGATTGTGGGCATAATTAGCAGAATTGCCTCCACCTCCACTTCCGCTTCTCTGACCTGCATTTCTACAACCACAAGCCTTAAATTTGTGCACACTTTGAAAACTGTTCCTTTTGAAAATGGAGCTCATGACCCTCTTGTGGTCTTCAATTTCACACTGAGGGGAAACAGACCAGGGGTGTGTGGGTGTGCATAGGTGAAGTGCTACGTGCAGCAGTTTTGCTTGTTTGCTTTTAAATGTATAATATACTTTTGGCCCTTACTTGGACTTGGACTTTTTACAAGCTCCCCCCCCCAAGGAATTTGATATATAGCAGTCAATCATGCAAACTCTGTGGTACAGCATATAATGCAAATTATGTGTTTGTGTGCATGTTTGCACAACACTTGGCAGTTAAATACCCAATCCAACAATGTCAAATTCATGGAAATAGATCAAGGCACCGGGATTGAAAGTTGCTCACTGGGGCAAGATGGTCTGAGCCTATTACACAGATCCTGTCCTGACTGCATTGGCTGCCAATTAGCTTCTGGGTCCAAGTGCTGGTTTGGACCTATAAAGCCTTAAACGGCTCAGGACCACTATACCTCAAGGACTGCCTCTCCCCATAAGAACCAACCCAGATTCTGCATTTATCATCTGAGGCCTTTCTTCATGTGCCCCCTCCATGAGAGGTCTGGAGGGTGGCAACTCAAGAAAGGGCCTTTTCTGCAGTGGCTCCCCATTTGTGGAATGCTCTCCCCAGGGAGGTTCGCCTGGCATCTTCATTATACATCTTTAAGTGTCAGGAAAAAACTTTCCTCTTCAACCAGGCCTTTGGCTGATTATGTCCTTTGTTTGTGGAAATGGGGTTATTGGTTTTCTTTGTTTTTGCTTTTATTATGTGCTATGTGGCTTTGTTCTGCATTTTTACGACGTGAACTGCCTAAGGATCTTCAGATGAAGTGCTGTATACAAATTTTAATAAAGAAATAAATAAAATAAAAGTATAAAGAAGGAATCAAGCAAACAAATACACATGCTTCGTTTCAGAAGGGACACACATGGAAACACAGAATGCGAGTCATCTAGCTCAGATCTGTCAACATAGACGGCCGGCAGTTCTGCAGGGTTTCAGGCAAGGGGTCTTATTACACCCTACCTGGATATACCTAGGAAGGAAAAGTGGACTTTCTGGATGCAAGGCAGGTGCTCAGCTACGCCCTTCCTCAAGAAACATAGGGAGGTCAGTCTTCCTATACTGAGTCAGAGCATTGGTCCAACTGTATGCCAAGCAATGCTTTACCATGGAGGTGCAGCCCTTTCCAAAAGGGCAATCATTGCCTTTCCTGCTGGGTTGTTGTTGTCCTGCTTTTGTTACACTATAGTGCAAGAGTGCTCCTCCAGATGTCAAGGATGCATTAACGCTGGGGAAGCATTACAGTACAACTAATAAAGCAGAATGACGTATAGACTGCGACTCCTATCAAATGTAACTGATCTGTAGAAAAGACCTTGCAACCTGAAAAAGACAATGCACATACTTTTTGTAAATTTTTAATAAAAATTAGTTTTTGGTTTTGTTTTTTTAAAAAAAGAGTGGCGTATTGATCTTCAGCTATACATCCATCATAATGCACCACTGTTGAATCGACGGCATGTTGCAGGAATACACCTGCAAAAACCCACCTGTTTGGAGGGGACTGTGGTCTAACCATTGAGTAAGCTTTGCACAAGTAAATCACAATGAACCCTGAACAAAAATGTCATTTGGAGGTACCCCTTAAATATCTTCTTCTGTTTCATCCAAAGGAAGCAAAACTCTCCCAGGACTTCTGATCGCTGGGAGAGGTATGGAGAGCTTTACAGGATGTGCCAGCAAAAGCTGGATAACCATATGTCAGGGGTAGCAATTGAACTGGATTTCCCACACCGATGGGTTTGGACCAGGTGACCTTTGAGGGCCTTTCCGGTTCTGTGATTTTTGTGATGCAAAATTATTGCATTAATTGCAGGCATCATGTCGCCCCATGAGCTTCGCTGTACCAAAGAGCGGGTTGAGCACATTGTAAAATTAATTTGCAGAGAGAGGCACACGCAGACATGAAAGACGCAATCAGCCCCCCCCCCCCCCCCCGCCTCTGGTTTCTGCGCTTATTTCAGGGGCACCCAGCTGCCTAAGCAACAAAAGAGTCTTGCTGTTTCTTTAAAGTCTAGCAGATTTATTGCCATCATCCTCTCTCTCATGAAACAGACCACAGCAAGGCTTGCAAGCTGTTTAGCTGCACAATTACATTCACAACGAATGTCATTCACACACACACAAACTAGCACGCTGGCTTTTTTGGCGGGGGGGGGGGACTTAAGTTAAGAGAGTAAAGAGTGTACCAGTCACAAAATGCGAGTCTTAAACAGAAGCAGCCTCTCTGAAGCCCTCGCTCCGCCCCCTACCCCGGAGTCTGGGGCGGGGAGGAAGAAGGGAGCTCTCCTTTCCCCGCCTGCTGCTGCTTTTCTCCCCACACACTGCTGCAACCCAGCAAATATGTACAGGCTGGATGTAACGGAGACCTTTGCCGGCCTCAGCCTGCCTGGCCATCTCCACACACAGGCGTCCCTGAAGTTTGCCAGCACTTTCCCGTTCTGCAGCTCTGACGTCCTCCTGGTTACCTACCCCAAATCAGGTAAGGGCTGTGTGAGGCAGGGCAGTGGAGGGAAAAGCCCCTCAGAGGCTCACGGACCTCCCGCCCTCCTTTCTGTCTGCAGCAAAAGCATTGGGCTGAAACAGGAACTTAGGGAGTTGCTTTATTCTGTGTACAAATGGACATAGCTAGGTCACCCTTCTTCTTCCTTTTTATTTTAATTACCATATTTACTCAAATCTAATGCTCACCTTTATTACGCTGCAAAAATCGAGGGGTGCATTAGATTCGATGGCGCATTAGACCTGAGTAAATACGGTAGGGTTTATTTAGGGGACGGCGCATCAGAATGCGGTGTTTTGCAAGAAACAACAGGTTAGGTACAGGCTAGATATGGGTTGCGGGTAACTGATTGCAGGGTAAATGAGAGAGTGTATACAGCCTTGGTCAGACCACTGGTCTACTGAGCTGATGGGGCCCTCCAGGGTTTCAGGCAGGGGCCTCTCTCTTCCAGGTCTACCTGGAAAAGCTCTGGATTGAGGCTAAGACAGGCTGCATGCAAAGCAGATGCTGTACCCCTGAGCCACAAATACCTGTTAGCTGCATAGGAAGCTGTATTACACTGTCAGAGCTTGGTCTATCTAGTCCAGTGTTGTCTTCTGTGACCGGTAGTGGCCCTCCAGGATTTCAGTGAAGGATCTGTCCCAGCCATACCTGGAGATGCTGGGGATTGAATCTGGGCCCTTCTGTTAAAGGACTCCTCTTCCTCTTCCAGAGCTGCAATTCCCAGAGTGGTTTAACAACCAATCCCTCTTCCAGGGAACTCCGGGAATTGTAGCTCTGTGACATAAACAATTGGGAGAATTGCCTCCTAGCGATTTTTAGCACCCTTAAGAAACTTAACATAACAGGACTCTTTGGGGGAAGCCATGACTGTTTAAAGTGGCATGATTCTGTTTTAAATGTGTGGGGCAAATGTGTACCTAGTGTACATTTCTCCTAACATATGTATGCAATTTTGCTTTACATGAAGGCTTTTGCAAGCAATTTCCCCCCTCATAGGCATCTTTCTATATTATTCTCATTAGTATATGGAGTTTTAGGCACACTTTCACTTATGTACTGTACACAGTTTTGTGTTATTATTTATTGTACTCTTACCAAGTAACTCAAAGCAACCCACATTAAAACCAATTAAAAACAACAATAAAAACCTAAAAACACAACAATTCAAATAAAAGACTAAAAACACAAACAAAAAGGCAGGACTACAAGCCCTACCCCATGAAAAGAGGCCATGGTATCCTTCAAATCAGAGGGCAAAAATCCAGGGGAGAAAATAAAAGTCTTTGTCCAGTGCCTAAAACAGTATGAAGATGGCACCAGGTGTACCTTTCTGGGGAGAGCATTCCACAAACAGGGGGCCGCCACTGAAAAGGCCGGTTTGTGTGTTGTCACCCTCCAAGCCTCCTGTGATGGGGGCACACAAAGAAGGGCCTCAGATAACGATCGTAGGGTCCAGGTAAGTTCTTGTGGGGAGAGGAGGTTATTGTGGACATGAGCCACATAAGGCTCAGCATTTTGAACTGTACACTTTATTTGCTTAGAAAACTGCACTGCAAAATTGAGAAAAGGACAGAGTTCAAAAGATACCTCTGTTTTCATTTGCATGCTGTTTGAGATGTGCAGATTAGAAAAGTTTGTGGTAAAATGCAAACCAAACCAAATGTCTCACCCATCCTTAGATAGTGTGATAACTTTTTAAACAACCAGAAGCCTTCCTGTTAGGTATTTTAGGTCAAGATCTGCCAAAAGAGAAAAGGGCATTATTTATGTATGCTACTACAGCGGCGAGAATTTTGATAGCACAAAACTGGAAGACTGGAGAAATTCCAACAAAGGAACAATGGCAAGAGAAATTGATGAATTATGTGGAACTGGCAAAACTGACGGATAGACTACGAGAAAAGGACAACAGTGACTTTGAAAAAGAGTGGGAACCTTTTATAACATATTTGCAGAAACAAAGAAAAAACATTGACTTGATGACAGGATTTAAATAAACACTCACATCTTTATTGATAGAGAACATTTAAAATAATGAAGAAATGATACAGTGGATTGTAAGAAACAGCAGTATGCAATAAGGGGGTAACAAACCAGAAATTGAAGCTGAGGGAAGCCTGGGAGGGAAGGGGTGAAGATGTGTAATATGTATGTTACTGATATGAGATGTTTGTAATGACAGAAAAGAAAGTTTAAAAAAAATTATTTTTTTTAAAAAAAAGATAGTGTGATAACTTTGAGTGTGGGAGATAGGTGGTGTCTAGTGAAAACCC
The DNA here is from genome assembly GCF_964106645.2 of Podarcis pityusensis. Classification (NCBI taxonomy): domain Eukaryota; kingdom Metazoa; phylum Chordata; class Lepidosauria; order Squamata; family Lacertidae; genus Podarcis; species Podarcis pityusensis. Next base: position 50,750,365 of record NC_138033.1, on the reverse strand, counting down.
AGGCAGTGCAAAGAGGAAGTCCATCTCGATTTTAATCATGGACATCACCTGGCACATTGGGTTGCTCCAGGTTCGTAGCATTGGGGTGGTCCCAGCATCACACTTTGGCCTTCAAAGCTGCATGGAACCAGTGGCCTAACCAGTGGCTCAGTTTTGCAACAGGATGGTGACTCAATCTGTAGTTCTCTAGCACCACCACCAAACCCTCAACAAACTTTTTGATACTCATACCTGCAGTGAAGGATGTGGTGTCAGAATGTGGCCACACCACTGTATAATTCAGCTTTGCTAAAAGGGTCCAGCAAATTAAACAAATTAATCCTTTTCTGATTGGTGTGGGGAGAAACAGGACATGCTCAGCTCATCTGTTTTTTCCTTTCTGGGATGCCTCTTGTTTTATCATGGAGTCAAGATTATAGCAGTTTGTAAAGTGGAAGGCCAAGGGGCTCCTTAAGCTAAGAGATCTTCCCCCCTAAATGGCAGACAAGTTAGAGGGGAGAAACTGGAAAGTGCACTGAAAAATGTGTAGTTTAATTGCAGGGGTAGGTGGGTTGCACTTCATATCCAGCTTGAATACCGCTAGACAGAGGTGTATGGAGTGTTAGGAGAGGGGTATTACCTGTGGTGGGAGACATGTCATGCTCCTTTTGGGGTAGTTTGTCCACTTTTGATACCCATCCTGCACTCAGCACTGAACTGTGGCTCCTACAAGCTGTCAACATGTGACAGTGGCCACATCCCAGCAACAGCTTTGATGACTGGCTAAACCAGGTGAGGGTAGCCGATGGGTCTCAAGCCCTCATTGTTCTAGGGACTTCTCCTGCATGCAAAGACAGGCTCCGGCTGATTGAGTGGACAAGACCAATAGTGGGTCCAATGGTCAAGAAGGTGGTTTCTGCACGTGCTGTAGAGGGAAGTGAGGGGCAGTTGGAGCTCAGCCTGGGAAAGTAGCCCATCTTGGAGAAGGAAAGCATGAGAGATGAGGCAATGTTCTGATGACCAGAGGGTAGTAGTGGTTGCGGCTGGAAGTTGAAGGGACTGCATGGAGTTAAGACTCACAGCATCGAAGGCCTTCAGATTCCTAAGCTGTCCCTTTGATCTCTGTGCTGACCTACCCTTTGAAGTCAAAGTGAAATGTGTCAAGTTGCATTGTCTTTCACTTCCACCTTCCCTCACACACTTTTCTCTGGACCTTGAGCCAACAGGTCATCTCAGATGTCTCTTCTGAGAACCAAGGGGCAAGTCTGGCTTCTTTGTTTCTCCAACTAATTAGTGCTGTAGAACTCAAGAATATACTTCCCTTAATAAACATAAGCTTTCTTGTTTTATAGTCCCAGTCTGAACGCCTTCCATTTGAAGGTGTGCTCCAAAACAAGGATTCCTTTCACTAAGCTTCTGGTATTGCAGCAAACTCCGTTGGCTGACACAAAATTTGGTTACAATATCTGAAGCAGTATGCAAATGCGTGGCGAACAGACTGATGAACTTTCCAAAATATATAGTAGAGACTACAGAAATGAATTTAACAAATAGCAAAATAAAAGAAATTCTTTACCCTCTCCATATCTGTGTTGAGCCTCAATAGTCTCTGCTGGACTGGTACCAATGATGAGAAGCTGAAGCAGAACCGCATCTGGTAATAATGACAATGAGGCCACGGACTCACTGAGAGACAAGTGGGGAGCAGTCGGCCCAAGAGTTTTCCAGTATCTGGATTAGAGACTCAAGGAAGCCTTTCATTTGTGCCAATGGGAGTTTCCACTGAAATGCAATAGCAGCTTTAGAAGCACTTATTTTTGTTGTGGAGCTTGGCAGAGAGAGAAAGAGAGATGGCTGCATAAACACCATACCTCTAAAGCATATTCCCACACTGCCCAAAAAATCCTTGTAACTGTAAGGGTGCTGGGAATTGTAGTTCCATGAGGAGTAGACTACAGTTCCCAGAATTCGTTTGTGTGTGTGTGTTTGTGTGTTTTAAATGTTTGGTATGTATGCAGAGAGAGAGAGAGAGAGAGAGAGAGAGAGAGAGAGAGAGAATGTGTTCAACTCTCCTCCCCTCCTCCCAAAATGTCTGCCAATGAGTTTCCATACCAGAAACAACTGTAGACATATAACAATTTATTCATAATTGTTGGATTTTCTACAGCAAGGGAACATCTGGATTAAATGTATAAAAAGTAAGGGTTGGCATTTTGATGATGATGACGACTTGTGAACATTGCCAAAAACAACAACAACAACAAAACTGAACCAATGCCACAGCAAACTCCCATCTGGACCTGCCCCCAGTCTATAAGAAATGTCTAACTCACGCTTTTATTCATCAAATGAATAAGCTAACACAGGCTGCATGCACACCATACATTTAAAGCACAAGATCTTCCCGCTAAAGAATTCTGGAACTATAATTTACCCCCGCAGAGCTACAATTTCCAGCACCCTTAACAAACTACAGGTCCCAGGATCCTTTGGAGGAAGTCATGTGCTTTAAATGTGTGGCGTGTGCACATTCACAGTTTATCTCATCCATACAATACAGTTAAAGCACATTTAAAGGGCATAGCTTCCTCCCAATAATATTGGGAAATGCAGTTTTTAAGGGTGCTGGGAACTGTTATTCTGTGAGGAATGAAACTACAGGTCCCAGGATCCTTTGGTGGAACTCATTTGCTTTAAATGTACTTCACATGTATAGTGTGGATGTGACCAAAGGTGGACCAAAGACTGCCTTCGATAGTCTGTAACCTTATTACACCTATATGAATAAGCCTTCTTCCTTGCAACAGAAACAACTGCAGTCCTTATATTTAACAAGCCTGCCATTAATGAGGTTGTCCCTGGAGGTCATGCAGTGGTTGGAGGTCAGAGGCCTTCCCCTGCTGATGTTCTTGTCCTCCCCTCTAGGCACCACCTGGATGCAGGAGATCCTGACCTTAATCTACAGCAAAGGAGACCCTCAGCCTGCCAAGAACATCCCCAACTGGACCCGGAACCCATGGCTGGAGCACACTTACTTCTCAGAGATTCTCCGGGAGACAGAAGGACCTCGCCTCCTCACCACCCATTTGCCCTACCGTGTGTTATCAGCTTCTCTGAGGAAAGCTAAGCCCAAGGTATGTGCAAGGAGATCCCATACTTGGCCATATAGGGCTGGCTCTACCGTTAGGTAACTGTCTCAGGCGGCAGATGTCCGGGGGTGGCAGCAGCAGCAGCAGCAGCAGCAGCCTTCATGGCTGTTTCCTCCTGAGCCCCTTGGCCATTCCCTTCTGTTGGAACATAAGCAGCTGCCTTATTTCAAGGCAGACTATTGTTCCATCTGGCTCAGTGTTGGCTGCATCAGGCATGGGGAAGCTCAGGCCTCTCTAACTGGCCCCTGGGTCCCTCCCCGCAGCACACCAGCTCTCCCTAAGCCACACCCCCTCACTGGCCCTGCTGCACACCCTCGTTGGGTGTTTTTGCTCAGCAGGAATATATCCTTGAACTCTTGCTTGGCTGGATAGAGAACAGAGAAGGGAGCGAGAATGTATGTGGAAACTATGCTACTGTTCAAAGGTAAAACTTGCACCCCTTTGCCCCACCCACTTTTGCCTCTTGCCACGCCCACCACTGGCATGTGGCCCCCCAGAAATCTCCCCAGAAGGGAATGCGACCCTTGAGCCCAAAAGGGGTTCCCCACCCCAAGTCATTAACACTTGGACTGCCAGCAGCTCTCCAAGATTTCCCACCAGGCATTTTAACTTAAGGAAGCTTATTGGCAACCAGCAGCCCTCTCAAAAAGATAAGAAGAAAGATGGATTTGGCACTATGGTCTCGATTCATGTCGTTTATTAACAACAGTACAGTGGGATTCCTTCTGTCTCAGTCACAGCAGCCACTATGGAGAAATTATCTTCACACTTTAGATTGAAGAATACACTGTGGATGTGAGTTTAATCTGTAATGTAAAACATTTTTCAAGTCTGTTTTGATGTCATGTGGATGACTGCATACAAGACTTAACATGTGTACATGTATTTGTCCTGGAAGACAACACTTTATGTTTTGTATTTTATTTTATTTTTTACAAATTTCATTAAAGTTTGTAAAAGGGAGGGGAATAAGAAGATAGGAAGAGCCTTGCCCGCTTAGGTTGCATGCACACCATACATTTAAAGGACACTTCCTCCGAATAAGCCTGAGAGCTGTAGTTTGTTAAGGGTGTTGGGAATTTTAATTCTATGCAGGGTAAGCTACAGTTTATCCTGGAAATGTGCTTTAAACACTATGGTTTGTATGCAGCCTTAGATGGCTTTAAAATTTGGAGTTAGACAACTTCAAGGGGGATAAGGCTATCCGTGGCTACTATTAGTCATGATGGCTCTATGCAGTCTCTAGATTCATATACTGTATGCCTCTGGGCACCAGTTCCTGGGGAACAACCGCAGCAGGAGGGTCTTGTTTGTGGGCTCCCCAGAGGCACTGAGGTGGCCATTGTGGGGCTGGTTGGTTGGCTCTTGTTATGGAGGGGAAGGAAAATGGAGGGGTGCTTTTCATCCTTTCCACCTGGGCTGTGTCATGTTGACCTACATGGCGTGTGCCCTCTGCCTCTTCATTTGCTCCAGCAGGTGATCCACCTGACCAGAAACCCCAAAGATGTTGCTGTGTCCTTCTATCACTTCTGCAGGATGGCCAAATTCTTCCCTGACCCTGGCACCTTTGATGAGTTCCTCCTCAGCTTCTTGGATGGCACAGGTGTGTGAGTCAGGTGGGGCATCTCTGCGTCACAGGTGTCATTTGGGCTGCCTGCCTAACAATGCCTTAACTATCATGGCTTCAATCACACACACACCCCAGAGCCACCTGGGAATATGTAGTTTTGAGATGGTACAGATACTTCTACCTAATAGAGGAAGGGCCAAAGTTCAGTGGTGAAAGGTCCTGGGTTCAATTCACAGCACCTCCAGAAGAGATGCATGTCTGAAACCCCGGAGAGCCTGTCAGTGTAGCCCAGGGGTGGGGAACCTTTTTCTGTCTGAGAGGCACATTCCCTTTGGGTAACCTTCCAGGGGCCTGAGCACAAGAGCCCTCTCCCTTCCTGTGTGCTTTCCAGCAACTGATATTTCAGAAGCATTACTGCCTCTGACTGTGGAGAGCCATATTCTCTATGAATGTGTCGAGTCCTCTTTCAAAGCCATCCACCACTGCCCATTTTGAGAGCGAGATCCATAGTTTAATGCGCTGCGTGAAGAAGTCCTTTCTTTTGTCTGTTCCGAATCTCCAAACATTCGGCTTCATTGGACATCCATGATCTCTAGCATTGAGAGAGAGGGAGGAAAACATTTTCTCTATCCACTTTCTCTGTGCTCTGCATAATTTTATAAACTTCAGATCTTGCTCATCTGTTCTCTAAGCTAGTTGCTGGGTCATTTCTCTTGGCATCAACACTGTGCCCAGGGTGTTTCCTAGGGCAGCTGGGTGCGCTGCAAGACACAGAGTGTCATGGAGACCCCAGTCACCTTAAGTTGCAGAGGGCCCTATCCACAGTGTACTGGGCCCTGGAAGACCTGTTAGCATCCCATTCCTCAGAGTAAGCAAAAGGCAGAGTTTGTATTTCCCACCTCTGGAATCTGGCCTAATTTTGAAATTGTACCTTTAAATTAGCATATACAAATTTTATGTGCAAATTTGCACTGTGGGCCTGTGCCCTGGCGTCATTTAAATACCCAGCAGCACTGAGGGCTGGGCCCATAATGATGCTACCTGCAGCAACAGAAATTCAGTTCCCTACAGTGTCATCATTGCTGCTAAAAAGCCATGAGGAAACTCATAAAAGCTGAGATTTAAGGTCACAATAACACAGTAAAAGAACATATAACTTCTCTCCCTGTGTGCTATCTGGGATCTTTGCTGCTAACAATAGTGCCTGTTTGTAAACCTTACATTTGCTCGCATTTTGATTTTACTCTGGGATCTATAGTGCTACCAGTACAATCTTAGTACTACTACAACTTACTGCTTCTATTTGGAATTTCTAGTACCACTAGAAGTGTCATATTATTACTACAATCTGGGATCCCTACTGCTACCAGTAGTGTCTTTTTCTCTTTGAAATCCAGTTTGTTTGTTTTTTGAAAAATAAATAAAAATAAAACATTTTGGGGGCAGTCTGGCCTCCATTTTAAAACAATTTAAAATAGTAATTGAAATTCTTACACAAATATGACACCATAATAAGCAGTTGTTTGATTTCTGCCCTCTGAGGTTTGTACTGAGATTTCAGGAGGGTCACTCTAAGGGAATGTAGCTTCTTAAATTTCCAGCTGTGTTAGCTTGGATACCTTCCCGAACTTCTGCCCTTTTAATATGAGCTTATGAAACACTTTTCTAGCAAACACCCACAGGACAGCAGAGGTCAGGTTTCCCTTTTGATCCTAGCAAAGTTCACTGCAGTTTGCAAAGCCTTGGAGCTGTGTGATTTTAGTCATTGCAAAGTGGCAGTTCTGAAAAGCAGAACCACTAAATAAACCCAGCTTCTAACTTGCTTGAACTGGTAGTTATTGAGACCACCTTTATTTAATCAGAAATCCAGTTGAGACAGCTTGCTGTGAAAGAGAATGGAAAGGATCCTTGCACCTATGGAACTTCTGCCTGTCATACCACTAATGTTAAAGGCACAGTACACTTTCTATTCTATTCTATTCTATTCTATTCTATTCTATTCTATTCTATTCAAGTGGCAACTCCAACTGTGCCAGATCACTGGTTTTGATTCTTCCTATTTTAGATGGGGAGTCTGTTCCCTGCATTACTAGGGGAGATTTTTTTTTTAAAAAGATATTTATTAAGAGTTTACAAATTACATCCAGAGGTACTTTAAACAATTATATACACAAGGGCCACAGAAAGAAATGGATATAGATCGATTTTTGAAGATAAATGGACTACAAAAAATCTCTCAAGAAAGCAAACTAATGTTGAACTATAAAATATCTGAACAGGAAGTAGAAGGTGCCATTCAAAACATTCAACTAGGCAAATCTCCAGGACCGGATGGGCTGACTTCTAGATACTATAGATCCTTGAAAGAGTGGTTAGTACAACCTTTAAAGGAAGTCTGCAATGAAATATTGGACGGGAAAAGGGCACCAGAGTCGTGGAAAGAAGCGTATATTACACTTATACCGAAAACAGAGACTGAAAAGACTCAGCTTAAGAACTACCGCCCCATATCATTACTTAATGTGGATTACAAAATTTTTGCAGATATTCTGGCCAAGAGATTGAAAAAAGTGTTGATGGAAGAGATTCATAAAGACCAAGCGGGCTTTCTCCCGGGAAGACACTTGTCTGACAATTTGAGGAATATAATTAATATTTTGGAAAAATTAGAAGTGAACATAAATACTAAAGCTGTTTTGATATTTGTGGACGCGGAGAAAGCTTTTGATAATATCTCTTGGAGCTTTATGAAGAAGAACCTACAGGGGATGGGGGTAGGCCAAGGCTTTGAAAACGGTATAAGTGCAATTTATTCAGAACAAAAGGCTAAACTAATTGTAAATAATGTGGTGACGGAAGAATTTAAGATAGAAAAAGGGACACGACAAGGTTGCCCAATCTCCCCATTGCTTTTTATATTGGTCCTGGAGGTTTTGCTGAATATGATTAGAAGGGACCAGTTGGTTAAAGGTATACAAGTCGGAGCCAAACAGTACAAGTTGAGAGCATTTGCAGATGACTTAGTATTGACGTTACAGGAGCCAGAATCTAGTACCAAAAGGGTTTTAGAACTGATTCAAGAATTTGGTCAGGTTGCAGGATTTAAACTGAATAAGTTAAAAACTAAGGTTTTAGAGAAAAATTTAACACCGATTGAGAGAGAGAGGTTTCAGAATGAGACAGGCTTAACAGTGGTTAAGAAAGTGAAATACCTGGGGATTAACATGACAGCAAAAAATGGGAATTTATTTAAAGACAACTATGAAAAATGCTGGGCCAAAGTGAAAAAAGATTTAGAAATTTGGTCAAATTTGAAGCTTTCACTGCTGGGTCGTATTGCTGCGATAAAAATGAATGTATTGCCTAGAATGTTGTTTTTGTTTCAAACATTGCAAATTGTGGACAAAATGGACTGTTTCAAGAAGTGGCAGAGAGATATTTCTAGATTTGTCTGGCAGGGCAAGAAGCCTAGAATAAAATTTAAAATACTAACAGATGCAAAGGAAGGAGGTGGATTTGCCCTGCCAGACCTTAAACTTTACTATGAATCAGCAACTTTTTGCTGGTTGAAAGAATGGCTGCTTCTTGAAAACACTGACATTTTGGATCTAGAAGGTTTTAACAATGTATTTGGATGGCATGCATATCTGTGGTATGATAAGATCAAAGCACATAAAGCATTTAAGAACCATATTGTCAGGAAAGCATTGTTTAATGTCTGGATAAGATATAAGGATTTATTGGAAAATAAAACCCCAAGGTGGCTGTCACCGATGGAAGCGAAGGCTCAGAAAAAGCTCAGTATGGAGGCCAAATGGCCAAAATATTGGGAAATTCTGGAACAAGAGGGAGACAGATTGAAACTGCAGAGTTTTGAGAAACTAAAAAACAAAGTGCGAGATTGGCTTCATTATTATCAGATAATGGAGGCATATAATTCGGATAAGAAAATTGGCTTCCAGGTGGAAAAATCAAAATTGGAAACAGAACTGTTAGAACCCAAAACTAAGACTTTATCGAGGATGTATAACTTGCTGTTGAAATGGAATACTCAGGATGAAACGGTGAAATCCGCTATGATTAAATGGGCACAAGATGTTGGACATAACATAATGATGGCTGACTGGGAACAGTTATGGACCACAGGTATAAAGTTTACGGCATGTAATGCCTTAAGAGAGAATATTATGAAAATGATTTACAGGTGGTACATGACACCAGTCAAGCTTGCAAAAATCTATCATTTGCCCGATAATAAATGTTGGAAATGTAAAGAAACTGAAGGTATATTCTTTCACCTTTGGTGGACATGCCCAAGGATTAAGGCTTTCTGGGAGATGATCTATAATGAATTGAAAAAAGTATTTAAATATACCTTCTTGAAGAAACCAGAGGCCTTTCTCCTGGGCATAGTCGGCCAATTGGTGCCAAAGAAGGATAGAACTTTTTTTATGTATGCCACAACAGCAGCAAGAATACTCATTGCAAAGTATTGGAAGACACAAGATCTACCCACTCTGGAAGAATGGCAGACGAAGGTGATTGACTACATGGAACTGGCGGAAATGACTCGCAGAATCCGAGACCAGGGAAAAGAGTCAGTGGAAGAAGATTGGAAGAAATTTAAAGACTATTTACAGAAATATTGTAAAATTAATGAATGTTAGAATGATGTTGGATAGAAATTAAATGGTTTTTAGCTGAAATATTATTTTAAGATTAAAGATTAGGATAAACAAAGAGGGGAAGGATTTGCTGAACCAACAAACTGAACTGGAATACAAAAAAGGGAGGCGTTAGGAGGTCCGGGAAACAAGCTAATGAAAAATAAGTAATGGAAAGATTGACTTGTTTTTAACTATTTTTATTTTGTATTTTTCTTTTTTCTATTTTTATTTTGTAATATTTTGAAAACCTTAATAAATATCTTATATAAAAAAGAAAGAGTTTATAAATTACAGAATAAGAGAACAGAAAAAGAAATTTTTTGTTGATTCAGAGCAACATTGCACACTTTGCTATTTACCTTTGCTTAAATGAGCCAGAGCCACTTGATGGATTAACCACATTCTGAAATCTCAGCAAAGGGCATGAGGGTGGAATGGACCCTGCCCTCCAGGGAGACCTGTAGACTGGCTGGCTGGCATTATTGCAGGGGTGGAAAACATCAGACCCAGAGCCTCTCTATGTGGCCCTTGGAACTCTCCCCAGTCAAACACACCCCGCACCAGTCCCAGAGTGTTTTTGCTGGGCTGGAATGTGTCCTTGAATTCTCATCATGCCACTTGCTTTTGTGGATGGAGGTTAGAGCGTTGTGTGTTGAAAGTAGCCTACTCTGTATAAAGGTTACATTTACAGTCATTACCTTAACCACTTTTGCATCTGGTCCTGCCACTGCTGCCATGTGGCCCTCGGAAGGTCGCCCCAGACTGAGAAAGATTAATGCAATGTTGAAGGCAAAGACACTGCTTTCCCCCTCTGACCCATCTCTTCTGTCCTGTCCCACACAGTGCACTACGGCTCCTGGTTTGAACACACCAGAGGCTGGCTCAGCTGCAAGGAGGAGTTGGATGTTTTCTACATCACCTACGAGGAACTGCATCAGGTGATTTCCCCTAGCTCAGGGGTCAGCAAACTTTTTCAGCAGGGGCCGATCCACTGTCCCTCAGACCTTGTTGGGGGCCGGAATATATTGGGGGGGGGGATGAACAAATTCCTATGCCCGACACATAACCCAGAGATGCATTTTAAATAAAAGCACACATTCTACTCATGTAAAAACACGCTGATTCCCGGACCGTCTGCGGGCCGGATTTAGAAGGCAATCGGGCCAGATCTGGCCCCCGGGCCTTAGTTTGCCTACCCATGCCCTAGCCCCCCCCCCCATGATATGGGTGGTTAAGTTGATGCAGCCTTGTCTGTGGGCCTTTTGTTTGGAGAGCAGGTGGGAAGTCTTGGTTTGGGAGGGTGGGTGTGAGCAATTGCCCTGGAGTGACAGGTTCATGCAGGCAGCTCAGGGAACAGGTTGGATGGTGATGCTTGAGGAAGGGCTGCAGATTAGCAGCAGAGACCCTGCTTTGCATGCAGAAGACTCCAGGTTCAATCCGTGGCGTTTCCAGGTGGGGCTGAGGAAGGCCCATCTGAAACTCTGGAGAGTCTCTGCTAATCAATGTATAGACAGTATCAGGGAGCTACATTCCCTGTATTGTTTTGCCATAGCTTAGCAGCAGAGCTCCTGCCTTTCATGCAGAAGGCCCCTGGTTCAATCCCCGGCCTCTCTAGGTAGGGTTGAGAGAGATCCTTGCCTGAAACACTTGAGTGCTGTTCCCAGTAAGTGTAGACAATACTGAGCTAGGTGGGCCAATGGTCTAACTAGGTATAAGCTTCCTCTGTTCCCTTTTCTAGCTTTAAAAAAAAAGCCAACTTTGCAGAGTAGCTGGACATGCTGCAAAGCTCAGTGCCAATGAGATCCTGGGCACCTACCCATCTTGATTTGCCCGGGGGCAAATGAGTGTCCCAGGCCTGCGCCTTGAGTGTTTTGTGTGTCTCTCAACAGCTGGATGTAGCCTGTAAGGTCCAGCTTCTTCCCTCTACTCACTTCTGTGATCCCAGGGTAAGGATAAGAGATAAATTCAATTCAGTTTGCACGTTCTGAAACAATACGCAAACTGAAGCAGCAATCTTTCGTAATCCGCACTTCTCTGAATTTTGCAGCGCAGTTCTCAAGACAAGGAAGGTAGGTCCACAAAAATGCACCAACCTGAGTAAAGCTTACATTAAAATGATTACATTACTGAAAATGACATGCATTATATTAAGAGAAAGCCGCTTTGCAAAAATGTTTATATTAGGCAAAATTGCATAGAAACGTGTTTGTATTGGGATTCACAGCTAAAATGCCGGTGAATTTTCATTCTTAAAATATAAATCTCACACTAATGCAGAAATGCACAGAACTGAACTTAAGATTGGGAAAAATGAGAAACTAAAATGGATTTCCTTGCCTGCCCTTTCCCCAGGATATGGAAGGCTCTGTGGAGCGACTGAGCGCCTTTCTTGACTGCCCTTTGCAACCAGGCCAGATGGCTTCCATCCAAAAGCATTGTAGTTTTGCTTCCATGAGAAACAACACCATGGTGAATGGTACACTCGTCCCTCATGAGATCATGGATCCAAGCAAGAGCCAGTTCATGCGGAAAGGTGGGTGGGGAGACAAGGAGGGCTGGGCGAGTGGGAACTTCTGCAGCAAAGCTGCTGCTCCCTGCTCTGTGCTCCTTCAAAACAAACCCAGTATTAGTTTGCTGCAGTCTGTGGCAGAGTTTCTCCTGCATGTTCCATCTCAGAAGCCTGCTCTGCAGTAACTCAGAGCAAGGCTGCTAGTGTGGCTGCCCCTGTTCTGCAGAGCACCATTCCTGTCGAGATAAAACAGGCATCCACTATCTGCATTTCCCACACTCCTCAGTCACTAATTGCTGCCTCTGGCCAGATGTTGCTGGACAAGGTGATGTCTGCTGTGCTCTGACCCAGCCAGACAATGCCTTTGTGTTCTTCTTAGGTATTGTTGGAGACTGGAAGAACCACTTTTCCCCACTGCAGATTGAGAGATTCAACAAGAAGTACCAGCAGGAAATGGGAGACTGCTGCCCGTGTTTCATGGACTGATGGCAACAGGATCCAGGAGCCAAGGGATTATAGCCAGCTGGGATCCAGGATCCAGGAGCCAAGGGATTATAGCCACTGTGTTCAAAGAACCAAATCCTACAGACCAATGGTGGGTGTATGGGGACCAGCTTGCCAGAAAAGGGCAGCCACTGGACAAAGGCTCTGCAGGGACCTTTCCCATGCCAGATGAAATGTGAACGAGCTCCGATTCAAGGTCGTCACCCACATAGACAGAAACTGTCTACCTCCCATAACCTGGTGTCTACCTTCTGTAACCTGGTGTCCTCCAGATGTTTTGGACCAGAACCCCAATCAACATCAGCCAAGTTGACCATTGATGTTGATGAGAGTTGTAGTCTGAAACACCTGGAGGGCCCTCACCAGCAATGAAGATCTTTTGCCTGAGATTCCTGTTACCTGAGGTCCTTTAACCAGAGATGGATGAGATTGAAATGGGGATCTTCTTCAGAGAAGCCACATTCTCTGCCAATGAGCAGGGGGTGGTTGGGAAGGCTCTGTGGGGAGTAAATTACCAGCTTACCACTCTGTCAGGGGTGGGAAACCTGATCCTGGCCCTCCGTATGCTGTTGGACTCCAGTTCCTATCAGTCCCAGCCAGGGTGGCCAGTGCTCAGCAGTCTCTTAAGTAGTCAGCTGCCTGTACCCAGGACTCAATAAAATGTTGTATCAGTACCATCTTGTGTGTATACTAAACATTGCTGGAACTCACAGAAGTAGCAAAGTGTGCTTCATCAGTTTTGTATTACTTACCCCTTGCTTCTTCTTTTTTTATACCCACACCACAAAGTACATAAAAATACAATAAAAATAAATAAACTGCTAACAACCATGATATATATATATATATATATATATATATATATATATATATATGACAAACAGCAACAGCACATCCGTTAAACATCCAAACCTAAAAATCCAGAATGGCTGCTGGCTGAGGCTGATGGGAATTGTAGTCCAAAGCTTCTGGAGGGCAGCAGGTTAGGGCAAGGTGGCCATTTCTCTCTCTTTCACACACATGGACCAGACATAGTTCTGTGGTGCTCTGATACCCAAGTGGGGACCCCATGTACACAGGAGTGAGTTATATTCTGACACACTGAATTAACTCCCTGTCATTTTTATAATGGTTTTCCTGTATTGTATTTGCATTTTCTGCCACCACATTTTATAATTTGCCACCCTGGAAATGTTGTTGAGTGAGGGAGAGAAATCCATTAGCAGTTTTTATGAGGCTGTAGAAGACCTCACATGAGCTATAGTGTCAGGAGACTGAGTGAACTCTGCTGCTTAGGGGCCAGGAAGTGAAAGGCTCAGTTGAGTTCTACAGAGTGTTCCAACAGCCACCCCCCACCTACAAATGCAACATCACTCAAAATTGTTCTTGGGCAATATTGTATTCTAAAGGGGAAGAATATAATGGAAAGGAATGAAAAACAGCAGCACAGAGGAGGTTGCCAATGGCATTTTCTCAACCTGCTCTGTTGCCTTTCACAGCCCACTGACATGCTGCCATCCAGAAGTTGAGATTTCCTCCCCCACCCGCATGTCAGGAAAAGCTTCACCATGTCAAATCCTGCACAATAGGCTTCTGTCAAGGCAGAGGAACAGGGCCAGAAAATTATGCTGGCAATTCTCCCTCCATCCCCCAAACTACTGGCATGGGGGAGGGGGGAGCAACCCAAGGGCCTTTGACAGTGCTAGCAGAAAATAAAAATTAGGAGGCAGAATCCAAAAGTTATTTCAAAAATCTTTATTTTTATTTAATCATTTTAAATTATAACTTAATAATTTTTCTCCAAGGAACACAACACTTACAGATCAGAAAGGAAAGGGGGAGGGTGGAGAGAGAGAAAGGATTGTTACTTACACACAGAACTCCAAGCCACAAAAGGATTTTTAAAAGGCTCGGAAAACAATAAAACAGAGGGGGATAGTTTTAGAGAGAGGTTTGGGTTTACAAAGTAGATTTGGATCATTTCATGCTGTTTTTCTTTTCTTTACATAAAAAAACAATAATACTCTCAATATGGCTATTTTAAGCAAATCAGATACAAACATGCTATTTCGCATAATCGCTGCTGCACAACAGCTACAGAGTGGGAGAGAATCCCCCCCACACACACACATAGAGAGAGAGGGTAGGAATATTGCAGGTGAAAGGAGGAAAACAAATAGAGGGCTCTTGGCATCCCATCACGAACACAGCTAGTTTTCTGAACAGAAGCCCTGCCTGAGATCTTAGTCCAATTTTGTTGCAGCAGAAAAAAATTCTGTAACAAGTTTGCCCCAATACCCCACCCGCCACCGGCCTTTTTGCAAAAAAAATAGAAATAAAAAATGCCTACTAGGAGAGGGAAAGAGTTTCCCAAGGAAGAGAATTAGTCACTCTCTATGCAATGGCTTGTGTTTCTGCATGTCTCTAACTGCTAGGATCTTAAGGGGGGGGAGGCAATTGAATCAGAAACCTTGATCTCTTCATTCAGAAACGTTGATCTCTTCATTTCTCTGTTCTCACTCTGAATCATTTAAAAACTAGTGTATAAAATAGTTAAGAAGAGAGCGATGTGGGGCAGGGAGAGACAAGGTTATGTAAAAACTGACTGGGCAGCAACAGGATACAGGGAGGGAGGGTTGATTCTGCTGTAAAAACACGAACAGCCACAGGAGTGCTACATGCTATAACATGGCTTCTGGGAACAAGGAACTAGTTGCCCAAGCATTTTCCACCCCTGTGGGATGAGGTGAATCCAAGTGGTGGTCTTTTTCAGTGGGGTTTGCAGTCTTGTGAAAGCGCTGGCACGTGTCTTCTGTTTTAACCCACTGCATCCTGGTACATCTCTTTAGAGGAGAAGTGGAGGGCCTTTGGACCTCCAGACTCCCACTGGCCCTGCTCTCCAGGGCTGAAGGAGTTGAAGCTTAGCAGCGTTCAGAGGGACAAAGGTTTTCCACTTCTGCTTGAGATGAAGAGATTCCAAGATGTCATGAGGTCTGGTATGGGGTCTGTGGCCAATTCAACATGCCAAAAAGCGGGGGGTGGACCCTACAGGGTAGGTCAGCTCAGATGAACTTCTCAGATGTTTTCATTTCATAGCAATTTCGTCCTCGGTTCATGAGCCTTGGCTGTTACGGAACGTGACGATGGGTCTCCCACACGTGTTTTTCTGTCAACAACAGCCCAGCACACTGGAGGAGGGAAACCATTAACTAAAACCCTACTCTTAAAATTCAAGCGGATGGCAGAGTCTGGCTGCTAAAGGAGCATTAAAATAGTCACCATGACCCTTACCATTTTTCATATTTTATTACTATTATTATTTTTAAAAGGGTTTCTCTCCTTGCCACCAAGTCTCCTTTCCATAGGTCTGGGGGAACAAAATGGTTGCTGCAGTGTTTGTAATGGTGAAGAGAGGAGGAATAGAAAGAGAGAACAGAGATAGAAATATAAATGGGGGGGGGGGGAGAGGCAGCTCTCTGCTCAACTTGATGTTCCAGTGACCCCTGCTTTCCTTTTACATCCCTTGTACAAATTTTGCCTGCGGCTGCTCTATCACCACTTCCCAGCAGTTGCCTGGTGCTTTTTGGGGGGGGGGGGGCAAACCACCCAATGTTTTGGCGAAGCAGTTCTGAAAAGTGGGAGCAGGCGCATCAGGGTGTGTTGTGGCACAGCACTTGTCCCCAGCTCCTTGGCCTTCTCAGCTTAGAGCCTAGTTCAGCACAGCCAGTCACAAAAATAACCCCCAAGTGGAAACCCAGCCAAGTAAGACACTGAGTTTCCTCTCTTGAATCACTTCCTGGCATGGCTGTTTCCAGAACTGCCCTTCCAGGAGAGCCTGGATGGGTGTTGGTTTGTTACAGTTTGGCTTGGCCTTCTTGGAAAAGCTGGTGCTGGGCGACTCATGTTGCAGGAGGAGCCTTAGGGGGAGGTTATGCTGCTCACGGCCGCACTGACGGTAGGGAGCTCCTGCTGCTGCTGCCGCTGCCACCGTTGGTCCTCTGTGGCCTTATAGCAGGGCCAGCACAGCTTACGCCCGATCTTCTGGAACTTGTGCCGGAAGCTCCTGTTGGTCCAGAAGTAGACAAAGCAGTTGAGGAAGCCGCTGCCTATGGGGAGCCACAAGGCCACCATCTCAACCCATCCATGGACTCTTTTGTGGGTGATAGCTGGAATGAGACAGCACAGGGAAGACATGTTTTAGATGCAATGCATTTATCTGATTTCATTCTTTATCTTAGAATATTTCTTTTTGTTTCTTTTATTTCTTTATAAAATTTGTATACTGCCTTTCATCTCTAGATCGCAGGGCAGTTCACAGCATTATTTCCTAATGGCTTTATGTTCAAAAGAACCTCTAATGAGTGATGTACAGGATAGAAATAAATACAATGCAATATATTAAGAAAACCAAGCAAAAAACCTATTAAATTAACATTATAGTGCTCCAAAATTAACAGTGACCAGGCTTGGATTATCCTTCTGGGGAGGCCAGGTGAAATAAAAATGTATTTCATAGCAACCAAAATCCCCAAAGATTTTGTATGATCCTTAAAGGCTCCTGTATTATATCCACTGGAAGGAAGTTCCCAGCCATGTGGGCTGCTCAGTTAAAGCTCTGCTACGTGTCACCACTGAGCAGATCTTCTACCTCGTAGCTCAGTAGTAGAGCATCTGCCTTGCATGCAGAAGGTCTCAGGTTCAATCCCTGGCATCTCCAGGTAGGGCACAGAAAGACTCACTGTGTGAAATCTCAGACAGTCACTACCACAAGCAATACTAGATTATCCAATGGTCTGACTCTGTATAAGGCAGCTTCCTATCTAAGAAGTGCCTCCTCCGATGTCTGCAGCAATATATAGCAGGTAAGGAGCATTGATAGATGGTGCACCTTGGGACAGGTAAGGCATAAGACAGGGAGTCCAAGAGCACATGGAGCCAAAGTCAAAGGCAGTCAGAGCAAACTCATTCCAGTTTTGTCCCTCTGCTCAGTTCAGTAAAGGGCAATGCTGAGACAGAGGAGGAGGAGGAGGAGGAAGAGGAGAACTGACAGGCAGGACCACCCTCTGGACTGGTTATGGGTAAGTAAGAAGGCAGGCTGGTGGGGGCTGGCAGAGGGCAGACTGAGGTTGGAAGGGGAGTACCCTATTCACTCCAATCATGGATAAGCCTTCTCTGCCCCCGCCATGTTGCCTGCAAGCCCATCTTCTATGACACCAACTCAGTTTGGATACATGATCATTTTGAACTAGGTCCCTCTGAATTTAACAGAGCTTACTCCCAAGTAGGGCTGGGTGAATTGGAAAAATGAGAAACTGAAATTAACCCATCTTAAATTCCCTTCTGCACTGAACTTCACACCAGTTTGCGGATTCATATTATTTTCTTAAAGTCTTCATGAGAACCCACCAGCATTTTAATATGATTTTCTCCTAATATACGCAATTTTTGTTTTGCAGTTTTGTCAAATACCATACACACATTTCTGCAAAGCAGTTATGTGTGTTATTTTTGCATGCTATTTCCACCATGTACCCTAGAATATGCACTTTTCTACACGTTACTCAGATGGAGAAACGGATTGCAAAAGTTAGTGAATTTCAAAAGGGAGGCAGTGTTTCAGTTCGCAAATTGTTTCAGAAAGTGTGGATTTGGTAGGTTTGCCTTTAAATTTGAAGCAAATCAAATTTCTCCCCCATCTCTACTTCCAGGTAATTGATCTTAGCGTAACAGTCTTAGCACTGGCTCCTACTAGTTTCTCTATCCCTCCCACCCCTACTCTTGAAATGCCATCCACAGACACACACACCTTACTGCTTGGAAAGAGGAAAATCTACCCAGCGATGTCAGAAATTTGATTGAAACTGTAGTGCTTAATTACCTCAGTCTCTAGACCTCCATGCAAAGACTCGCCCAACCACATCCATCCTTCTAGGATCAAATTACCTAATGCCAAACAAGTTTTAAAGAAGTGAACATTGCAGGTTGTTTATGTTTGGTACATGAGGTCAAAGTCATTTTTTGTTTGTTTTTAAGCAAGCTTCTAGACCACATTGTTTGGAAAATCTTTGTGAATAATGCACTGTAGTATTTAGGGAATTTGGGGTGTATACGTGTATGTAAGGACTGTGTCTTAATTGCAACACAGACAATCTCCCATAGTTTGGGGACATGTTTTCTGTTGTTGCATCCATACAGACTTTTAGTTCTTTATGTTTCTTTGCAGGATGGGGAACAGCAAATCAGACGTTGCAGCTGCTGAAGTGTTTTTCAAACTGTAGATAACCTATTTAGAACAATTATGCTTGCGTTCTCTCTGTTGAATCACTTTGGCTTTTCAATCAATGAAGTACAAATTGCTGCAGAGTTAACCAATACAGCATCTAGTACTTGGAGGTGGGGAGAGCTTCAGGCAGCAATAAGAGTGCCCACGGCCCTACTTTGCAGAGGAAGTTTCTTTGTTTGAACTGCTGTCAGAGGACAGTCCTCTTTTGGGACCGGTCCATGTCAAATTTAAAGATTAAAAAACCCATGAGAAGGGGAGAGCACATCAGCCTTTGAAATTGGCCATCAACAGTTTGTTCTCCAGGTGTTGCTTACTGAGATCCTGGTCGTAATCTCCCCATATGTTGTGAGATGTATTGCATTTCCATTATTTTGTACCATATATTTTGGAAACTTGTTTGTCTGATTGCTTTGCATCTGAGCACCTCTTAGGATATCATATCCAAATTTTGCATGCTGGTTCCAGAGCTCAAGAAGCAAGTTTTCATCTGTGTTTGGATATAATTAGATACCATTTTGTTTCAAGATAGCAGACCGAACCTTTCAATACTGCACTGATTTGGACCCCCGATTTCAAAACTGCAGCATCTTTTCTGTTTTGTTTTTGTTTCAGCGTCTGGCAAGAGCCTGCTGGTAGTAATTATATCAAAGTGTATCTAGGCGCATATGAATTGCTAGCCAGCCCCCACCCCTGCCCCTCTTGCTTTCGGTTTGCTTTGGATCCCCAGAACAGCAGCCACCCCCTCTCTGTACACTCACCATTGTACAGCATGGTGACGATGCAGGGCACCCAGCAGACATAGAAGGCGATGACGACAGGCAGGAGGATGCGGGCTGCAGCATCCAACGGCAGCACACAGCGCATCTTCAGCCCTGCCTCTTTCGCTGGAAGGGCCCTGCCACCTTTCCCACGCTGGCACTGGGAGCGGGCTGCCCTCCACAGACACAGGTTGGCAAAGGTGATGGTCCCAGCAGCAGGGCAGAAAATGGTGCCTGCTATGAAGAGGGAGTAGGTGGTGTTTGAGCCGTAGTCTGGCTCACACAGCAGGGCTGAGGCCGAGAAGCGAACTTGGAGCAAGGCTCCTGGGCCCGGCACGGCCAGCGGCACCAGCAGAAGGGCCGGCAGGAGCCAGGCAGCGGTGATGAGGAGGACCACCCTCCTGTGGCTCAGCAGGCGCCTATAGTGCAGAGGGTAGAAAATGGCCATGTAGCGCTCCAGGGAGACACCTGCCAAGGAGTAGAGGGAAGCCCCAAAAATGCAGCAGTTGATGAAGGCCACCGCCCGGCAGGACGACGTCTCCCCTTCTTCTGCCATCGGCCCCACCACCAAGCTACGGTAGAGGTTGAGGGGCACAACCAGCACTGCCAGGGCGGTATCGGCCGCAGCCAAGGACAACAGCACCAGGCGAGTGCTGTGACTCCAGCCGGACACAGAGGAGGCAATGACTGTGATGATGGTCCCATTGCCCACCAGGGCCAGCAGCCCCAAAACACAGATCAAGCTGGTTTTCACCATCCAGCTGCCGCACCACTGCCGAGGGCCTCCATTGCTGAGGCAAGGGCCCTGCTGCCAGGAGGGACCTTCTTTAATTTGGTGGTCCTCCCCTACAAGATCCTCAGGCGGCCTTGGCTCAAGTGTTTGGGTTTCTTCCTTCCATTTCAGGCTGGGAATTTGTTTTCCCAGGGCATGCCCATCTCTCCTTGCATCTTTTCTCTCTTGTACAGCCAACAGGTTTCCTTTTCTAGACTCCAGCTGCTCTGGTCCTTTAGTCACAGGAGTCCAGGCCTCATTGCATTCTCCCTCTTGAGCAGCCCAGGTGCCTGCTAGCTTTAGAAGCAGCAGCAAGATGTAGCAGGGAATCATCATGGTTGATAAGCACACCTGCTAGCCTTTCAGGAGTCTTAAGTCTGTGGAGCTGAGCCTCGCATAGCCTCCTCAGGAGGAGAAGTCACCATCAGGATGCTTTCTTTGGTTGCACTGGGAGGTGGGGGCAATGAAGGAGGCAATTTGCACCTGGAATTCTGTTCTCAGGGTGGAAGGCCTCAAATAGCTGGGACTGGGGGCCTTGAAGGTCCTTGTGGCCCTGGCTGGATTTCTCACACTTTCTTCTTCTACTCTCACACGTGGAGCCCCCCAAATCATGCCCAGGTAACAAGACTGGCCAACCCCTCCAATCCGTACCTGCCAACAGCGACAGATGATGGGAATTGTAGTCCATCAACATCCCTGCAACTGAAGCATGTCCTGCTGAGATGCTGAACACCACAATCTGATGCAGGCTGCATCTACCCCATACATTTAAAGCAGTCTTCTGCCACTTTAACATTCATGCCTTCCCCCAAAGAATGCTGGAAACTGTAGTTAAGGGTGCTGAGAGTTGTCATGAGAACCCTCATTGAGCTACAGTTTCCAGCATCCTTAACAAACTACAGCTCCCAGGATTCCTTGGGGGAAAGCCGTAGCAGTTAAAGTGATATCAGAATGCTTAAATGTATGGGGTGGGAGTGACTGCAGAATTAGGGAAGCTGAGGACTTTCCCATTCACAGCCCAGTCCTATACATGGCAAAGACGGCAACAAAGACAGTCTTGGAGCACAGAGCAAAGTATTAGGGCTTGGTTCCACAGTGAGAAATACTGGGCTCTTTTAGTGTCAGCAAGGGATCTCATACTGTCGTGATAGTGGCAGCTCCAGGGATGCACCATGAATAGAGCGAAAAACCGTGGCTCAGTGCCTTACATGTAGAAGGTCCCAGGTTTAACTGCCACCAGTATCTCCAGGCACGGTTAGGAGAGATGCTTGCCTGAAGTCCTGGAAAGCAGCTGCCAGTCAGTGTAGACAATACTGGGCTGCATGCGCCAATGGTCTGAGTTGGTAAAAGGCTGCTCCCTGTGTTCCTTTGCTGATAAGGCCCTGAGCATTGGCTTCTTTTCTCATGAGGTCACTCGTCACAAGCAGGATATTTTCATGCCATCCTTTATCTACCTAGATGTGGCTCCATCATCCTAGCCTGTTGGCCAACCTGGTCAAAGAGGGTTATGGAAGATGGAGTCCAAGGAAGTCTTCTTTATGACCTCTAGCTTTCTTCTCTTGGCCGCCACACCCATATGCTTTTCCTGGCTGGCTTTGTGGTCACTGAGGATGATAAAAAGGCTGCCTTCTCTCACTCTCACACACCTTGTTGTGCCTTTATCAGCCATGTGCCAAGCAGAAATTAATTCAGCCAGTAAGTTTATTTTTCCTGGCAAAGATCTAAAAGCTGGAGTACTGCTTGTCCTAGCGATGTCAAAAGCAAAGGAGTCAGAAAACCCTTTTGTAGGTGATCCAGTGAGCACCTGCTCTCTCCAGCTCATTCTCATTTCATGTGCTTCTACATTGGGCTGAATTCCACAGTGGGGGATGGGATGTAGGATCTATTTGAAAGTAGCTCACGACTCACGACTTAGAAACCATGGCCCTAATTTGTTTGTTTTTATTTGTTGCATCTCTACTCCACCACTTTCTCCAAGGAGCTCAAAGTGGTGTCCATAGCTTCCCCCAGTCCTCATTCAAACCAGGCAACAACCCTGTGAGGTAGCTTAGGCTGAGAGACTGGGCCAAAGTCACCCAGTGAACTTCATGGCCGAGTGGAGGTTTGAACCCTGGCCTCCCAGGTCCTAGTCCAACTCTTTAATCAATACAGCACACTAAGAGATGACTCCTCACAAATGCAGGACCTCAGTAGTAGTTGCAGAATGGAGGCCCATGTCTATCAGTTACTGCTGCATTAGGAAATAAAGAAAGCTGCCCTACATTGAGTCAGCACCTTGGTTATTTTGCTCAGCACTGTCTAACTGGTAGCAGCAGGGACTCTCAAGAGTTTCAGGCAACAGAAGACACCTACCTGAAGTTGCTCAGGACTGAACCTTCTGAATGTAAGGCAGATGCTCTGTCACTTAGAGCCTGTAAGGATTCAAGGAGTAGGGAGATACATATTTCTGGAGCAGCTTGTTGGGCAGGGTTTCAGACAAATTCATGGGACATAAGGTGATCTGTGGCCACCAGCCATGATGGCTGTGTCCTACCTCTGAAGGCCAGTGGCTGGGGAGGGGGCTACAGCACTTATGTCCTCCTTGTGAGCTCCCTGGAGGCATCTGATCGCCCACTGTGACTAGAGGATGTTTGACTAGATGGGCCTTTGATCTGATCCAAATTTAGGTCTCTTCTTAGCGCTCCATTTGCCAAAATGCTAGGGGAACAGAAGACCTGCTTTGCTCTGCAGGTGAATGACGAAGATTATGGGGCTTTCAAATTTGATTTACAGATCAGTGCAGAGGAATAAGGAAGTTAATCAGTCAGGGGTATATACTGCTTTCTATTGGTGCAGTTTCTTCTTCATTCTCACACCTCTTTTGCAAAGTTCTAACTGAAAGCAAAATGTATTTTATATTCTAATTTTGTATTTTTCTGTTGTGAAATGCCCTGGGATCTTTGGGTGAAGGGCAATATACAAATTTAATTAATAATAATAATAAATATTAATTTCAGCTGGCAGAAGATCTTTTGATAAAGCTCAAAGCATTTTACAAGTTGAACCTACACAGTCAGAAGCAGGTATGATTGAGTTCAATGGATTTTACTCAGTGAATTAGCATAGAATTTTGTGTATATGGATCTCTGGAGGCCTGGTGACCGGGGCTGTCATGAGGAAATCCTGCACTTCAAAACTTGTCATTATACCGCTTGATTGGTGTGGATGAGCTTTTACCAACCTGGTGCCTTCCAGATGTTTTGGCCTGCATCTCCCATCAGCCTCAGCCAGCATAGCAAGAACATCTGGAAGGTACCAGGTTGGCGAAGTCTGCTGGAGATTGGCATGTTGGTGTGTTGCAATTCTTTGGCAGGATCTGCAAATACTTAAGATGCATATTCTGTCTTGTCTCTGCTATTTTTATGAGTAAGAAATGCAAAGCGGGGTGGGTGGGAAAATTCCCAAATCAAATGGGGGGGGGGAATGTTTTGGCCCATCCCCCACCTCTGCTTAATGTGGATTGTGAACTTCCTGCACCTCCTTTAATTCTCCCTCTTCGGTGCACGCTTTTCTCCAGTGATTTCCGCCCCATACTTTCTCCTCCCTAAATCTAAGATTCCCAATGTAATCAATGTAGCTCTCCTATTCAAATTTTCAAAGTGCAGGGAATCTCCAGATTTAGGGAGGAGAAAGTGTGGGGCAGCAAAAAGAGATCCTCTTGGAAAAGAGCTCTGCTTGGACGAGGGGAATTTTCAAAAACTGGCATGGACACATTCCTTTTCAGGCTGGTTCTAGACATAAGTTTTTGTCAGTTCCCATCTCACAAAGCAAGTGATGCTTGGCACTGTGCTCCAGACGGGGCGGGCAGCTCCCCCTCAGGGACCTCTTCTCCTACAAGCCGGGCCTCTGATCTCCTGGAACAAGCGATGTTCCCTTTCAAGTGTGCCACAGGCAACTGCTGAATGATTCATTGGGGCTTTGAGCCGCCGTCTCTCTGCGTTGTGGCTGCCTAATTTGCCAGCCTGCAGGCCTGGCGCACGGGTTAAGCGGTCTCTAATGAGGTGGGCTCCCTGCTGCAGGGGGTGCATCTGCTTTGTGGCACCTCCCCTGGCCTCCTTTGCCTCTGGCTAAATTGGGTCGCTCAACAGGAGGCTGGCAAATCCTGATTAGTAGGCCTGTTGAATCATCAGCTGTGCAAAGCCAGGAACGGAGCAAAATATCACCACAGGGAGGTGATCAGCTGCAACCCTGTAATAAGCCTCACCAACCCACTTTGTCTTGGGTTGTGTCAATCAACTGATTATCTTTATGGGTTTGTGAACCAACTGCAATACTTAGAATGGGGAACCCTTCTCAGCCTTACAATCAACACCTAGCATCTGCTGCCTCAAACAGCCACCTCACTCTGCCTAATGGTAGGGCTGGCCCTGATGCTGGGAGTCTGCCCGGTGGTTCTGAGATATGCAAAACAAAAGCAGGCTCCTACTTTGGTAAAACCAGAGAGGTGGGGAAAGCACTGGAAAGTGTGGTGCAACACCACCTAACACCCCCACATCAGAGTGAATGCCCATTAAATAGCCAGTGTTGTCCACTCTCCCTGCAAACCAAACCAGGATGAATGTTTAATTTGCAGCTTTTCTGCAAGCTTCTCCATGTTATCAACAAAATGCTTCTGTCCTTTCTGCTCTTTTGTTTCGCAGTCACTTTAGCCAGCTTGCCGAAGGCTTTGGGTTTTGGGTTAGGCTGGCGGCAGCATCATGCAAGGCACAATCCCATCAAAGGACAAGCTCATCTTGTAGACCCTTTTCTCCATTCAGTAGCAATTTGCTATAATCTTGGAAACGACAGAGCGAAAGGCTTTCTTTGAAGCTGATGAAGCAAGGAAAATGTTTTCTTTTTAAAAAACCGCACAACAACAGCAGGAGCGGCACTTGTTGACAACTCAACTGTCTGTGTTCGGAAGATGCAGGTCACAGGTTCCTCCACAGAGAGGAAATCTATTTTCCTTTCACAGATAATTTTGCGCTCTGTTGGAGGCAGGATTATTCTTTTGTTGCCGAGCAATTTGCAAAAGCAGATACGACACCTTCATCCGAAGCAGCCACTCTGGGGTGGAGAGGGAGGGAATGGGGAGGGAGCAAACCGGGCCATATCAGCCGACCTGCAAGGGATGCTGTTCTTCCTGGGAAAGTTAACTTTTCACAGATGCACTTAAAATAGACCGGATGTTTTGAGGTTTGGATAATGGTGCATTGAAAAATGTGGGGTTTGCTAAATGTTTAAAGGCAGCACCTGCCCATTGAGACTGAGCAGGCACCTTCACTGTACTTTTTGGCACCTGCTAAAAACATTCTTATTTAAACAAGTCTACCCAGATCCTTTGAAGACTGAGGAAATTTTAATCTCAGAATTTTAACTTTTATACGGTTTAAAATATGGTTGTATTTCCCCCCTCTGTTTTATTATTTTATCTTTTTAAAGCCACTCGAAGGTTGGTTTGTTTTTACAAGCAAGCATTGTGGAAATTTTATGAAATAAAAATAAACCAATAAGATAAACAAATAACACCCCATGAACAAATCAGGATGAATGCAGCACAAATGTTCATTGTCATATAACCTCCTGCAAACAAATCAGAACAAATGCTCTATAAAGACCAGATATAGTCTAATCACCATGTAAGCTTTGTGCAAGCGAATCAGGACAAAAGCCCAAGAAACAGGTTGCCTGCAAAATCCTTGACTTGGTGACTGCTGCTTCTTGGCAAATCTAACTGAGAGCCACCAGGGGGCAGCAACATCCCATTATGGACAGAGGAGAAGCATGAGATAACACTTCTGGTTTGCGAAAGAGAGGCTAGGACAGTGATGGCAGACCTTTTAGAGACCGAGTGCCCAAACTGCAACCCAAAACCCACTCATTCATCGCAAAGTGCCAACAAGGCAATTTAACCTGAATACTGAGGTTTTAGTTGAGAAGGGAAAGTTGGAGCATCCATGTGGAGAGAGAGTGGAGCAATACAGTGGAACCTCTGTTTTCCAACAGCTTAGTTCTCGAACTACTTGGAACCCGAACACTTCAAACCTGGAAATGAGTGGTCCAGTTTTCGATCTTTTTCCGGAAGCGGAACATGTTCTGTTCTGAGTATAACTTCTGTTTTGAGTGCTACACTTCCGTTTTCAGAGTGAGGGAAGGTGGGCCGGGGGCAAGCGAGCAGGCAAGGGATGTTGCCGCCACCCCCACCCCACCCCAGCCTGCTCCTGCTTGCAGGCAAGTAGAAGTGGGATTGGGCTGCCCTGCTAGGCAGCATTGCTGCTTGCACAGGAACAGGAGCTGGATCGGGGCTGTGGCTGCACTCCCCTCAAGGGAGAAGTTTAAAGAAGCCCCCACCTCCGCATCAGATCCCCTGCAACCCCGTGAAGGCAGTCCGGCTGAATAGTTGGTGAGGTTGGGGGAGGTGGAGGCAGCCCGGAAGCTGCATCTGAGAGCCCCTGCATCACCTGAAGGCAGCCAGGCGCTCCTCAGCTGAGCTGCCTGATCCCACTCCTACTTGCGTGCAAGCAGGACTGGAGGAGGGGATCTCTCAGAAGTGGAGGCTTCGCACTTCCCAGCTGAGACATCCCTGCCCTGCTCCTGCTTGCATGCAAGTAGGAGTGGGATCCAGCTGGGGTGCAGGAAGTCTCCATTCCATTTATGACTCCATCCACTCCCATTGGCCCCAGCCAGAGGGTGTGTAAAGCCTCAACCTTGCAGCAGCAGCAGCAGGAGGAGGAGGAAGGCGGCTGTTCAGAACTCTTGGTGGCGCTTCTGAGCCCTCCCCACCCACAGCGGAGGCTCCCCAAGAGAAAACGCGTGCCCTGGAGGTTGTGGCTCCGTTTTGCACACACACATACCTGACGCCCCATCTGAGGCACTTCTCCTTGGACACAAGTTGAGCTGAGGACTCAACACACTGCCCTCGCCTTCTGCCAGCTCTGTGCTGGGGTAAGGGCTCGCTTGCCCACAGAGAAGGCTCTGAGTGCCCCCTCTGGCACGCGTGCCAAAGGTTCGGCACCAGTGGCCGAGGGGTTATCTTTGGGGGCCAGGTTGCAGACTGTGGACCTTTTATGAAAGCCAGGGTTCAATCATAAAAGTTGCAAAAGGGAAGATCTTAAGGGTTCCATTGGACACCAATTACATACAATACACAGCACACACAGGAAAACGCAAAAGCCAGCATGAGTACAACCACTGTAAAATCAGAACAAAACCAGCACACTCCCCAAGTGACCCTCCACCCTATCCCATGCACTGCTTCCTCCAGTGGTATTCTGCAGAACGATTTATTTGTGTGAATGAGGTTCACTGTGTTTCAACAGTTGATCAGCTGTGCCACTGGAATTCACTTGTGGGCACTTTCAGACTGCCTGTTTTTGGGGCAATCGTCCTGATTTCATTGCAGTGAGATGAGATGGCATTGGCTGTTTAATGAGAGTCCAGGGATGTTGCATCAAAGCAAGCGTCACTCCACATTTCCATTGCATTTCCCCATCACTTTACTTACTGCAAAAAAATGATATTTTGGGGAAGTGGATTTGTTGTCTAAGCCCTCCCAATCAATTATGGAACCTGAATTTGCCAGTATTGTGATTAAATCCCATCCAAACCCAATAGTTGTCTGTAGCCACTGCCACTCCCTTGTGGCCTGTTAATAGTTACAGCCCCCTGGCTGTTAGTTCTAACCTCCTGTGAGTTTAGAGAACCTAAGTGTGCTTTGCAAGCTGAGAAGGGGGAATGGCGCACCCTTTCCCCACTCTGATTGAGAGGTGTTTCAAGGATGCTAACGCTTACCTAACCTGACCTTGGATGAGTTCTAACCGCACAGAGCAAACTCCACTGGAACCGGCATGAATTTCTGGTTCATTGGCTGAGGACAGGGAATTAAAAACACTTTCAAAACATGCTGTCTCTAGCTGATGTGCAGCATCTCCGCACATGCGCACGCATATACCTACCAAAAACCTCTCTCTCCCCATCCATCCAGCACGGTGGGCTTCTCTGTCCCGACTCCCCCCCAACTATTTCTGGAGCCTCCCCCACTCCTGCCGTTTGTTCTGCATCTGGTGTCAGCTCAGTCAAAAATTGGTCCTTCTTCCCTTGGCATATACAAACCTGCGCAGCACCTTTCCCCTCCTCCTTCCCTCTGATTTGCTGCACTCTGGCACCTGCTGTGCCCACTCCTCTCTCCCTGAGAATAATTATAGGCTGTGCCAATCAGCTGTGCAGCCAAAGCAATTTGCCCTGCAGGGAGCCAGAAGGTGGGCGACTCTCTCCATCCACAGGTAGCAGCCTCCCTGGTAAACCCCTCCTGCCAGCCAGCTTGGTACGGGAGGGGGCTCCGCGAAATGTGCACACTAGCATATGATGGTCGCTGTGCATAGGAGCACCAAGGGGGGTGAAGAGGCCTCCCAGCTGTGGGCAACTCTTTCCTATGACTGTGTCCTGCACAGATGGCCCAAGCCAGGTGTGGTGCCATTCTTCCCTGTTGCTGCTCCTCTTAAGGCATTGCCATGCCCAGGGATGGCCACACAAGTGAAACCAGCCAGGCCAGGCATGGACTGATGATACCAAACATCCAGCTGTCGCGCTGAGTGCATGCCACACCAGAAGCAGGGCAAAAGATGCCCTGGAACACCTGTGGCATGAAAACATCCTGGATTTCAGCAGGAAGTCATGGGACAAAGACTGACTGGACGTGAAACAGTATGTCTACTCTGAAACCTTTGCAGACACAAATAGTATTGAATGTGGGATCATGCAGAACTGATCCAATACTATCATGAGCCCTGAGCACCATGAATGTGCAATGAAAAGCTCATATGGAGGAGCCTGCTGTCTATTCTTTATTGAGCCTTCATTCTGATTTATTTGTGCAGTGGTTATATCCAGATATCCAGCTGCTTTCTGTTTTGGCTCTGAGTGGATATTATATACTGTTGTTCTAAACTGTTGGGTTTGTTTGTTTTTTACATTGTGTTTCTATGCAATTGTTTTAAACTGTTTAAAATATATGTAACATTTCTTATTAGTATGGCTTAATTTTTAATTGCATTTATATCCCTCCTTTTTCTCCAAGGAGCTCAAGGTGTCATGCATGGTTCTCCCCTTCCGCAGTTAATTCCTGTGACAACCCTGTGAGGTGGGTTAGACCAAGAGATGGTCACTGACCTAAGGTGACCCAGTGAGCTGCATGGTCAAGTAGGGATTTGAACCCTGGCCTCTCAGGTCCTAGTCCAACAGTCTAACCACAACCCTGTCCTGGCTTTATATATGTCCTTGTATAGTAAATAGCTTTGAGATGCTTCATGGGATGTGATTCATAAATGAAAAATAGTAACAATACTAATAATATGACAATGAGCATTTGTCCTGCTTTGCTTGTTGGTTGTTTACACATCTTCCCATTAATCATTCATTCAACCCCCCCCCCCCCCTTTTCAATGCATTTCCCCATCATTTTCCTAACTTCAAACATGCCAAAGTGCATGGTTGCACGAATATGACAGAGCACTCAAATCCACTTTAATTGTGCAAACCTAAACTTCTGTTGTGCGCTTGAATCCCTCCCACAAGATCACAAGTCTTGATGCACCCATCAAGAGTTTAAGTTACCCTTTGTCTCCCCATTGTGCAGGTGGAGGTGGGGCATGGCTTGCAATGGCCCAAAGCCTGTTTGGAGATGCAGAGAGGTACTATTTAAGGTGCCTCTGTATCTCTGTGTTGACTAAGGAAATGGGTACCAGCAATGAAACTTCATCCCAATCTTTTGGCAGTGGGTGGGGCAGGAGGAGTGAGAAAGGGAAGGGGGTTGGGAGGGTTATAGGGAAAAAGCATCCCTGGGCAGCCTGTTGCAATGTGCATATAGGCACACATCTTGAAGTGCTGCAGTCTTTCACATCCATGCAAAGCACATGTATGTCCATGTAGACATATGAAGAAGCCCTGTCCTGCCTCACAACAATCCCCTGCTACTGTTAACCCACCATCCAGGACAGGGACGACATTAAAAAATGATGGTGAAGTGCAAATGGCGTTAAAGATTCATCCCAGTGATTTAATTAAACATCCCTGCTTTGTTGTGCTTGAAGCAAAGTGCTCTGTGCCACCCCAGGGAGCGTCTCCTGCCAGCAGCCTAGAGCTCAGCATCCTTCGGTCCAGCTGAGTAGGTTGGACTTCTGCCTGCACAGGATCCCAGCTCCACAGCAGCATTGCAAGGAGTGGCAGCGACACCACTCAGGTCTCAGTCTACCCCAGGGGTCAGCAAAATTACCACACCTCAGACTGGTGTCCCCAGTGCTCATCGTGTGGCAGGCTGGAGGGCGGGGGAGTGTGTGCCCATACACATGCGCACACACTATTTCCGGTGCGCTTCCAGGTCGGAGGAGCACCGGAAATAGCTTGTGTGCATGTGCACAGGCGTTCTCCGACCCAAATGTGCACCAGAAATAATGTTTGTGCATGCGCAAATAATGCTTGTGCATGTGCACAAGCTATTTCTGGTGCTCCTCTGACCCGGAAGTGGGCAGCCGCGCAGCGCAATGCTGGTAAGAGCGGGCTGCGGCAGCGGGCGGCGGGGGTCGCCATGGGCTGGATAAACGAGTCCCTCAGGCCTAATCTGGCCCACGGGCCTTAGTTTGGGGACCCCTGGTCTACCCTCAGCCAGCCCCTGCCTACCTGCCTGCCTTCTCACTTACACCCAGCCAGGGGGTGGCTCTGCCTGCACTCCCTGCTGGTCTCCCTGCCTTCTGCCCCATCAGTCCCACTGGGCACCAGCCGCTCCTGCTGGTCATGCTCATCATAACCAGCAGCAAAGGGTTTAATATTGGGCAGAGTAACTTGCAAAACTGTGGTTTGCACTCCTAGCAGATTATGGAAATCTGTAACAGAGGGAAGAAAAGAGGAAGAAAAGAGTCTGGGTCCCTAGAGAAGAGCCCTGTGATTGAATTGATCTGAAGTTTTTTGGAGTCTCGGAAGGGTGGGCGTTTGCTGCTGGAAGGGGGCGCACATGGCTGCCCATGCACCCTGCAATCATTTCCGTTCCCCGCCTTAATCACTCCCTGCAATTAGCAATGTTTTGTGTCTCTCCGCTCGCAGCTGGCTGGCATGTGCTGTGGCTGGACTCACAATGCGCCTCCAGTCACCTCCGTGCATTGCCAAAGCGGATGCTGTTGGGGAGGCTATGTGCATCAATGGCTGCGAGACAAGATCAAAACACATCCCTGGAGGGAGGAAGCACAACAGCTCCATGCAGAGCCAGTGAACGCCTTTAATTCCTGCATGGGTGGGGAATGTTTTTCAGCCTAGGGGCCACATTCCCTTCTGGGTAATCTTCTGAATGCCACATGCCAGTGGCTGGTGGGGCCAGAGGCCACATCTTCACCAGTCACTTGAAACAGTGTAGCAGAAGTGTGGAATTGGATCTCTCTTGGCCCTCATGGGCCAAGTTGGGCAGGTGGGTGGGGCTCCCCACATGGCATTCACCCGACATCACAGTGATGCACAGCACTAGGCAAAAATGGGTGGCAAAACAATGCTGTTGGGTGACCTATTTTTGCACAGTGCTATGGACAAGCATTGAAGAACAATGTGGATGGCGCTTTGGAAACCTCAACAGTCAGCTGATCATTCGGGCTTGGTAAGTCCTGGGTGCCGTGGTTTGGAAGGCCTTGCTGCAAAGCTCCACATGAAGCAAGCCTTGACAACCAGCTGATTGGTGGAACTTGTAAAGACCCAATCAACTGATTGTCTGCTCTTGCAAAGCACTTTGCCCCATACCCTGCACCCGGCATCTAGCATATAGGATTAGCCGCCCCCAAATTCCAGTGGGCCTATCCTGAGTGGAACTTAGTCTGATGCAACCCACAGTGATGGAGTCCAGTGTGCCTCACGTGGGCAATGCATTCTGCAGGACAAGTGTTGCCAAAGACAATGCTCTAGCCCTGGTGGTTGCTGTCAGCCATGCCTTATGAGATCCAGGGATCTGGCCCTTTGCCATCCTGCCTGTTAAGTTGTGGGCGAACATATCAGACGACACAGCGATTCTTCCAAAGCAGCTCTTTATTTGTAAGCTGGAACAGAACTGAACTGAGGAGCTCAGTCAGCCTGCTTATATAGAGCTCCACTAGAATGCAACAGTAACCATATTCTGTAACTAGCCAATCACTGAACGTCACTTTCGATCCTTCATTTGCATACAAACTATCCAATCACTGAACGTCACTTTCGATCCTTCATTTGCATAACTATCTACAGTATCCCCCTGCCGGCCCAGGGTGAGAACTTCAGTACATAACACTGCCTGTGCACCCATTTGCTGCCACACATTCCCTTCAGCCTGGAGTCAAGTGCAGGGCCTGGAAAAGAGCTTTTCTGCAGCTTCAGCTGGAGGCATCCATCTAGCATCGATTTTCTACTTAACCCCAATCAGGGCTTGGCCTGAACTCCAAGAGGTAGGCAGCAGCGGGGTGGGGGTGGGGTGGCGGCTTTCATGCTGCTGGATTGAATTGTGCAGCTTGCAACCCAAACCTGAGGTTCCCACATGCAAACATGACAGTATTTTGAGAATCTTTTGAATTTGAGATCTGGGTGTGTTCTGAAACTGGCATTTTATGGGGTCAGAAACTACCAATTTATTTCAATAAGAGGTAGTTATCACGTTTCTTTAAAAGATGTTAATTAACAGAATCAATTGACACAGACTTCTTAAATGTTTACTGTTTTTTAACATTAGCTTAAATCTAGCCTAAAGATTCAAACTGCGACTTTGGAGAGCATATGTGAAAACACACAGAAACTGTAGGATGCAGTAAAATTGGTCAAGAAAGGGTGCCGGGTGCTGGGGGGTGGGGCTGCCTATAGATTTATGGTGTACAAAAATGTTTGGAGATTAGCTCTTGCTGGGAAAACTCATGGCATAGAAGTCTTAAAAGGGACTGAAAAATCAGACCAGTCTTAATGGTCTTTGGTGTTGATGCATTTCCTATGCTAAGGAAATAGGAATCAGGGGCAAACTGCCAAATATGTCTCTTACTTTGTTATCTTCCGTTGCTGGGAAGGTGCATATGGAACGGATTCTAGTGGAAGTTCGCACACAACATTATCCCATGTAGAATGCCACTAGGGGCATATGAGAGTGGATGGGCTGTGAGGGTTTGCTGTACTTTTTATGTCTGCTGTTTGTTTGTATTCTGTATCGGTAAAATCCTATATCAGTGCCCATCCTGGCTCTCTGGGGCGGGCTCACTTCTGTGGTGGGTGATCTCATAGCTCAGTGGATAGAACCAGGGGTGGAGAACTTTCAGCCAGCAGGCTTATTCAGGCCCAGCAGGGTCCCAATTTGGCCCATGATGCCATTCTCCCTAAGCCACACCCACCTGCCGGGTTTGAAGCAAGTGAAGGCAAAACTGTCATCAGTTTTTATGTCCATTTGTACTGAAACTGCTTACAAGTGGACTTTAAAGGTGTGTCCCTTTCCAAGGTTTCAGCTGATGTCCTTATGATGTGAGGTGATTGACAGGTGGAAGGCTCTTCCTACCTATCAAAGTTGACCTGATACAGCAGCCAAGAGCCGACCCTCCTTGAATGAATCACCCTTAGTATAGTGAAGGGGCATCCCTTAAGCACTTGAATCCGTTTGATGGCATCCACATACTTGGTCACAGAGAGCAGTCTTAGGGGGCAGGTTTGGGTCCAGCCAGGCCTGTGCAAAGCTTGTCTTGTTCTTGCTCGGGGTGAGAGTCTTGTTCTTGACATGACAGCTTAAGTACGGCAGGTCCCTGACAAGGGCCCCTGACCAACTTAGCCCTCTGAGACCCAGGGCAAGTGTACCTGGCTGCCCCCACTCTGCATGAGCCTGGGTCCAGCTGAGTCAAGCCAAGGCGGGTTTGTCGCAGCGCAGACCTGCCAAGGCTGCCCTAGGCTGACCTCCTGATGCCCTTGGTTCTCCTCTCTGCTTCCTGCCCGGCCTAAGTTTCATTCTGTGGTCTGGCTAGTCTAGTGAGCTTGCTCTCTCTGCGGTCTCAGATTGTAGCATCTGCATCCCTGGGAATGTCCCTGAGAGCAAATGTTCACCTTAGCTTGGCACAGAGTGAAAAAACCCAGCTTTCTTTCTTTCCTTCCTTCCTTCCTTCCTTCTTTCTTTCTTTCTTTCTTTCTTTCTTTCTTTCTTTCTTTCTTTCTTTCTCTCTCTCTCTCTCTCTCTCTCTCTCTCTCTCTCTATCAGTGTTTCTTACTGGTTTTCTAAAACCTCGAGCCTGTGCCCTGCTCAAAGGAAAAACCGGCCTCCTCTGTTGAGGCATCTGCACAATTAGAAACAGGGCCATCTCTACCATTGGGCACAGTTAGACAATTGCTTCAGGCAGCAGGTGCTGAGAGGTAGTGGCTGTTCCTCCTGAGTCCCCCAGCCTTTCCCCTCTGTTGGAACATAGATCTAGGTGTGCTGTGTGCCCTGCTTGCATCCCCTGAACTGGCATGCTGCCTTCTGGTGTGTTGGGGGGATGTATTGAAGTAAGATTCAGCTGACATTCCTGTCATCTTCTGTGAGTGGAATGGGGTGGGGGTTGCCTGCCATCTTGTCTTTTGCTTTGGGGGGGGGGGGAAATGCTGTGGGTCAGAACAGGAAAGAGAAATGATGAGTAATTGTTGCCTTTTGCTTTAGGGGGGGAAATGCTGTGGGTCAGAACAGGAAAGAGAAATGATGAGTAATTGTTGCAAAAGTGTAAATAGGTAATAACTTGACTCAAGAAAAACAGCATTCATTGATTTT
Source organism: Podarcis pityusensis (assembly GCF_964106645.2). NCBI lineage: Eukaryota > Metazoa > Chordata > Lepidosauria > Squamata > Lacertidae > Podarcis > Podarcis pityusensis. The sequence continues at coordinate 50,715,392 of NC_138033.1, read as the reverse complement.
ACCAGGCTCATTATTGGGGAACTAGAAGGAGAGAAAAGTACATACCCAAATGCATTTATGATATTTTTATTGCACATGTCTTCCAATGAGCTCCCAGTTGTTTTTCCTTCCTCCACCACCGTTTTACTGTTGTTAGCCGCTCTGAGCCCAGCTTCAGCTGGGGAGGGTGGGATATAAATAAATTATTATTATTATTAATCCTCACAGCAACACCATGAAGCAGGCTGGGCTGAGATAGTAACTGAGGTCATCCAGTGAGCTGCATAGCTTAAGTGCAAATGTGAACCCAGGCCTCCCTTGCCCTAGTCTCACACTTTCACCACTACACCAACATAACAAGTACAATTCAGCCTTTCAGAAAGAGAAGAAACGGCTGGTCTTTGGCCCAGAATCGTTGAGCTTGCAATACAGAACTACCAACCAACAGATACAGAATATGCTCTTGTTCCACACCCAGTTGCTTCCCCAAGGTTGCTCTGTTTAAGGACAGCACCATCCAGGTGAGAGGAGGAGGAGAGAGATCTACAGCATGGTGGTAGTGGGGGAAAATAGTGGCTAATGAAGACAGACAAGCACCTTTGCTGGGTCACAGGACTGAGTAAGAGCAACAATGGAACTGGAGCAGCCGCAGGAGGAAAGTGAGCTAGCTGGTGGGGTGGCCCGCTCTGCTGTGACGGAGGTCTCTGAGGGAGTCTCCAGTTTCTCCTCGCTCAAGAAACATCTGCTTCAAGCAGAGGGACAGGCACCAGCGTGAAATTCATCAGGCACAGGAGTTACTATGGCGACGTCTATTATCCCTCTTTATAGGGAGATGAATCAGGAGCTATAAATAAGAAATCTGTAGCAGATTGATCCACGAGAGGTGGCATGTGGCTGGGGCAAAATGGTTGATGGGAATAATGCTCAGCTTCTTCCCAAATGTAGAGAGAGCTCAGAGGATAGAAGGATGTGTATAGATTTGCACAGGGCAGATGGGAATGTGCATGTCAGCTGTGGGCCACATCTTATGCTAGGTGGGTAACTGTTAGATCAGAGGCTGCATCCATATGCACAAAGCCAAATGGCCTTAGGTGAACTTGTAAGGGCTTTGTTTTTGTGGACTCAGGTGCTTCCAGATGACCTGCCTCTTGATTGGTTTGTGGGGAAGTTAGATGAAGTTGCACTGAAGCAATGTGTCTCCACACCTTCCAGTGCATTTCCCGCTCACTTTCCTTATTTCAAAAAGTCTGAACTTTTGGGGAAGATGATTTGTTGCTCCATATCGCCCAATCAACAACAATTGTGCAACCTGAATTTGCCCCAAAATAGCAACCTTCTGAAAGTGCCCTTGCCCTGTTGGCTATTCTCCTCTTTAAGGCATCGTGCTGTTCTCATTTCTGATACGGTTGTGCAGCAACCCCAGGGAAAGGGGGAAGAGATCCCTGAGCTGTGAACACCGGTTGGTCCAAACAATCCTATTATGCCATTGCTTTGTGCTCTGCTATTTTCTGGAGCCAGTGTGGCTATTCAGACTTAGAACCATAGAATTGTAGTGTTGGAAGGGACTTGTTTGCCCTCTGTCTTTGCATTCTCTGGATATAGAGTGACCCTCTTTTCCTCCCAGTTTCCCTTACTTTGTGGACAGCTTGTCTTTCCTTGGCACATTTGCCTATTAAGAGATCTGGGGGCTTAGCCTATGCATGGCAATAAGTGTGAAAGGCATCCTCAGAGCTGCTCAATTGTCAAAATGGGGCATCTATGCACTGGTGAACCCAGCAGCCTCCTGTGGAGCCAGGCCTGCTTCCAGCAGCAGTTGGCAAATCATGGCAGAGACGGCTCACTTGAACAGTTCAGTGTAGTGAGGAGGGAAATATCCGACTCCAGCAGTTTTGCTGGAGTCTCGGGTTCACGCGAGCTCTTCTCTGCAGCAGGTGTTTTCCCATCAAACTTCATCCTTGTCAGCATGAATGCATCTCACTTCAAGCCCCATTTATTGTTAGAACAATTTGAGCAATTATCCCGACAGTCAGAAATAATCACTTTGTCCCTGTTGAATAGAGCTGTTTTTGTAACGAAAGCCCGTCTCTCTTGTGGGTGTGGATGAGTGTGGAAGGGGGGCGGTCAGGTGGGGGAGAGTGACAATTGCGCTGATACTGAATGTCCAAACTCTAAGGCCGATTTGCAGGGAGCTTAAGAGTCTGTATGTGTGACTTTACTTTCCATGGCTGCATTACATTACTTGCTGAAATAAACATGTTCAAGTTGAAAGAAGGCTGTATCACAGAATGGAAGGGACCTTTGAGGTCCTCCAATCCACCCCACTGTTCAGTGCAGGATGCAGCTACAGCATCCCTGAGTGGTGCCCTGTCCAACCTCTGCTTAAATACCTCCAGTGAAGGAGGTATTCCTAATCAGTTGGGAGAAATTTTCCTTCTAAAACAATGTGTGGTTAATATAGGGGATCTGCTGTCATTAGGTGTTGTGATGGCTGCTAGTTCAGGGAGCTGTAAGGGGATTCGAGAAATTAGTGGAAGGGGAGGAGGAGAGGTCTTATCAAAGCCTAGTAAACCCTGATAGCTAAATGGAGCCTCCATGTTCAAAGGCAGTATACCACTGAATACCAGTTACTGGGGAGCAACAATGGGATAATTGCTTTTCCTGCCCTGTCTATGGGCTTCTTAGAGGCATCTGGTTGGCCACCAGATGTGGAAAAGAGGATGCTGGATGAAAAGGACTTTTAGACTGATCCGTTAGGGCTCCTCTTATGAGAGTATGTAACAAATGGAAGAAGGGAGAATAGTGTTCTATCCCTTTATGAAAGAGAAGGAAAGAACATATGTGGTGAAGGAGAACATGGATCCAGGAAACTGTTGAGGGCAAATGCTCACATTCCTCTGCAAGAAGCCAAATAATATGGCCACATTAATACATGTGGGAAAATGTAGTCAGAATACAAAACCCATGTGGATTTTCCAAGCATTAACTATGGACAGTAATTGGCAACAACTGAGCTTCCTCCTGGCAGATACTTCCTGCATTTTTCCAGAAATAGTGTTTCTGCACATACACACACACACCTTCCTACACAGAAATAATTCTCATGAAAGAAAACATCACTTTGGAGGGAAATCCAAAATCTACAGTCATGTATTCCTTTTATGAGGGCCAATTAAAATGTCACAAAGTACTGAGCAAGCAAGTTTGAGTTTTTCAGACACTCCTGAGTAAGCCTAGCAGTTTTGGGATAAGACAATGGGTTCTCTTATGGGTCGATAACTGGTTAAATAGCTGAAAGCAGCAAGTCAAAATAAATGGGTAGTTCTCGCAAGAAAGTGGGGTACCTCAATTATCTATATTGAAAGCTGGTTTTAACTGGTTTTAAATATTGTATTTTAATGTTGTAACCTTCCGTGGAATCTTAGGGTGAAGAATTTGTAATCATAATGGAATATTAATTATTATTATTATCTTCATCATTACATTGGGATTCATGCTTTTTGCCTTCATAAATGATCTGGAGTTAGGAATGAGCAGTGAGGTGGCTGAGTTTGCTGATGATGCCAAATTATATAGGGCTGTGAAACCATAATGATTTTAATCTGATTTTAATCTGTATTTCAGTCGATTTCTGGATTTTATGTTTTAGTGTGTTTATTTTGATGTTAGCTGCCCTGAGCCTGGTATGGCTGGGGAGGGAGGGATATAAATATATTATTATTATTATTATGAGCTCTGAAAGGATCTCTTCAATCTGGGAGAATGGGCATTAAAATGGCAAGTGAGGTTCAATGCAAGCAAATGTAAAGTGATACACAAAAAGCCCAGCTTTGCATATATGCTGATGGGGTCTGAGCTGGGAGTCACTGGTCTGGAAAGGGATCCTGGGTTTGGGATGGATAGCATGAAGAAAAAGTGGATTCAGTGCATAGCAGCCATGAAAAGAAAACTTCCACATTGGAGATAATTAGGAAAGGGACTGAAAATAAAACTGTCAATATCATACAGGGTAGGATCAAACGAAGTTCTACTCAGAGTAGACCCATTTAAATTAATGGCTCTGAGGAGAGTTTGATTCAGCCTAATGCCTTTACACAAATCTGTGGTGTGACTGCTCTTGTTTTGTGTACTGCCACACCTCTCTCTAGATAGATGATAGATAGATAGATAGATAGATAGATAGATAGATAGATAGATAGATTGCAGTGCTGGAAAACTGGCAGAAAGGGGTAAGGATCAAGGAGATGGAGCACCTCTGCAACATTTGAGTCTTTTTAGTTTGGAAAAAAGGCAAAAAAGTAGGGATATGACAGAGGTGTAAACAATACGCATAGTGAGGAAAGAAAGCAATTTCCCCCCTTAAATATAAGAACTGAAGCTGAAAGTTGGGAGATTTGGGACAGATAAAAAGAAGTACTTTCACCAGTTAAGCTATGCAATTCAGGCCACAAGTTGCAGTGATGGCCGTCAATTTGGATGGTTCTTAAATAAGTTTAGACAAAATTACAAAGGATAAGGTGATATATATTGCCTTCGGTATGCCTCTGAATATCAGTTGCTGGGGGTCATGAGTTGGGGAGTGCTACTGTGGGCTTCCCACAGGCATCTGGTTGGTCACTGTGGGTCTCTTTTTATGTTCTCAATTCTTCTTTAGGCTTAATGTTTTGCTTAATTTCCAGCCTGAAGAAGAGTTCCAGAAAACTCAAAATCTTGCTCATACTTTATGGTATTTTAGTTGGTCCTAGTAGAGAGATATTGGCAAAAAACAAACAAGCCCAGTAATGGGTCCTCTGGGCTACATACAAGTTGTGTGCGGTTTTGATTAATTAAAGGAACTGGTTGCAGTGTTCCCCCTGTCCATGGTACTGAATTGCCATGAGCCCTGATTGTAGATGCTGCCCAATGTCCTGAAAAGGCTAAATAGGTCAGACTGACCAAGTTAAGCTATTGCAGCTGCCCAGAGTGTATTGCACAAATCTTCCCGCCTTCTCTTGTCTCTCTGTTTTTCTGATTTTCCTTATAATGGGACACATAGGCTTTGAAGCTGCCTCTCTTCAGATTATGTTAAATTTTCCCCTTGAGTGTTAAAGCGTCTATTATTTGCTGGAGTATTTATTGCAAATGCTGTGAAACGGCCTTTTAATGACACTGAAATGGTGATTGGATTAGAGCTCCGTTCCCTCTGTGCCCATGTGCAGCCCCATCAGGGTGGCTGCAATCAAAAGAAGGAATGTACAGGATATTCTGTTCACAGACTGGCATGGTGTGCACTGAAACTGGAAATGAAGATGGTTATCTAGGGACATCCACCAGGAAAGGTTTATCGAAGAAGGCAAGAGAAATAATAGGCAACTAAGCTGCACTCTTGGTGATACACAATTTGGTGGTCTGTTTCACAGCCAGAGGCAGTAATGCTTCTCAGTGCCAGCTGCTGGAAACCACAGGAGGGGAGAACGCTCTTGAGCTAGAGTCCTGCCTGAGGGCTGCCCACAAGCATCTGAGTGGCCACTGTGAGAACAGGATGTTGGGCTAGATAGGCAAGTGGCCTGGTCCAGCAGGGCTCTTCTTATGTTCTTATTGCATCTCCCAACACCGCTCCCTTTGAAGTTATTTTTTCTCCCTCTCTGGAATCTCCCTTCCTTCCTGGCAAATGCACATGGCTACTTAAATAGCATAGGAATGTGGGGAAGTCCTTCCCAGATTGCATCTCTTCTTGAGAGAGCAGGCAGGGGAGGTTTCAGAAAGGACTAGCTGACTTTGCAAAGAGACTCTTCCCCATGTGGGAAAGAACACATGTGTGCTATCTTGACTACACACCATCTATCACAAGGATGAGAAGAAGTTAGATTGGGGACTACTGACAAATCTCTGAGTGATTTCCAGTAGATCAGCAATGATTTCTGACTTCCAACTGTTTACCAAAAGCAGCTCTAAATTATACTGCTAAAATTAAGCTTGGAGTAAGCAGGAGTAGGCTCCCTCGGCCAATAAAGCGAGATGAGCGCCGCAACCCCAGAGTCGGTCACGACTGGACCTAATGGTCAGGGGTCCCTTTACCTTTAAGCAGGAGTAGGCATTTTTGTGGAAGGATGGTGAGCTCAGTTCTGGTACTCAAAATAAATTCCTGGGCTCAGTGCTCTTTAAGTCTAAGCCTGTATCATTTGTGCCAGGCTATGATTAGTTGGTCTTATTAAAGAAATAAAGGAAGATTCCATAAGTCTGAAGTTTGCCCACCCCTGAGCATTATGCATTTGATGCTCAAAGCATTCATTTGGTCTTCTCATGATCCAGTTGAGACTTGGGGGAAGGGCAGGTAGACTATTCTGGTCCCTAAAAAGGAAATGGCAGAGTTTCACAAACCTTGGCACAAGGTCTTCCCCCTCACCTCTTTCCCTGAAGATTGGAGCTCAGCTTTCTATCTAGAGTCCAAGCTGAGGAGTGTTGGGTGGCTCAATGGCAGAAATAGATTGTGGTTTGGATAGTTATAAATACATAGATTTATGATACTTCCATGACCGAAATTGCTTTGGGACATCTTTGTGTTTTCCTTTCCAGATTTCTGCTCAGTAATTCTCTGTGAGCTGAACAGGCATTCTTTCGGTGTGGAGACTTACCCTGAATTGAGCTTACCCCACAGTGTGACTGATAAACACAAACAGAAACTTGCAATGACTTGGCTTTATTGATCATGCATCTGTTTGCTATTTTCTGCCAACCAACCAAATTCCTACTGGAAGACAGAGCATCCTGATTATTGTCCTTACCAGTGACTAATCAAGAGCTACTAAGAAGTTTTCCCACCTAACTGGCCTAATTTGTCTAAGATGGCGTAGTCAATGTAGTGCCCACATATTTTGCTGAGTTGCAACTCCCATCATGCCTGACCATTGGCCATGTTAGCTGAAGCTGATGGGAATTGCAGAGTACTACTGTGGTTGTCCCTAGTCTAGTAGAAAGGGGAGAGACCATCTAGCATAGGCTTCCTCAACCTCGGCCCTCCAGATGTTTTTGGCCTACAACTCTCATGATCCCTAGCTAGCAGGACCAGTGGCCAGGGATGATGGGAATTGTAGTCTCAAAACATCTGGAGGGCTGAGATTGAGGAAGCCTGATCTATCATGTTGCTATCAGGTGTGATTTAGTCAATCAAAATAGGTCCAGAAAGAACTTTTTTTAGGCTTTATACAAGCCAGTTTTGATTCTTCTAGTTCTTAGTCTTTCTATTTTTCCTCTTGTTATCCCTGTGGGAACAGAGAGCCCATGCATTATTTTAAATAACAATAGATCTCAGAAGCCTTGGATATGCTAACCAAAGCAACCTGCTTCTGAGCTTGGATGATGGACTCCATGGGAAAATCCATGGGAAGTAAGAGAAATAATGTTGTTGCAACTTGTTCCTTAATTTTCAAGAGTCTTCTTCCCACTGAGATCTAACTCCAAGAATATCTCCATGACCAGTAAACCAACCTTGTTGCTGATTGTGGTAGATGCCCACTGGGACAGTTAGGGCAGAAGGGAGGGAGATCAACAGCAGGTGTAGCCAACCCAAGGACAGGCAGAGCCAGCTACTTCTAGTTTGTCCTCCTCCTCCTCCTCCTCCTCCTCCTCCTCCTCCTCCTCCTCCTCCCTAATGAGTACTACAAGACTGAGACCAGGGAGGAGGAAGCTGGCAGGCAGTGCCAACTCCCGGACCAGTTGTAAGTAAGAAGGCATGCAGGTGGGGGCTGGCTGTGAGAAGATTGAGACTGGTGGGATAGTACCTCATTCTCCCTAGCTTCTACCGGTTGATGCTGGGCTGTACATGTGCTCAAGAAAGAGGGCAGAAGAGAAGCAGCAAGTGAGCTCAGCACTTTGTCACCAAGATACATTGCAAGGCTTCTTTGTGAGGGGTCTCTGTCTCGCCATTCTCCAGATGCTTGGTGTCCTTCCCCTTTCACATTTCTATTACTGGCTGAAGACATTGGGTGTGTGTGCGTCATTCTCTGCTTTAATTAATTTATTATATTAAAGTCCACTTTTCCTTGAAGGTTCTTAAGGCATCGTATGTGGTTTTCAGGTCTCCCATTGCATAATCTGGTAAGATAAGGTTAGTCTGAGAGAGGCTCTGATTCACCTAACTTCACCACACTGGGCTCCACTACTTTTCGGCTCTAGCATCCCCACAACCAGACTTCTTCCTTTCCCTGCATTAAAAGGTAAAAGTAAAGGGACCCCTGACCATTAGGTCCAGTCGTGGCCGACTCTGGGGTTGCGGCGCTCATCTCGCTTTACAGGCCGAGGAAGCCGGCGTACAGCTTCCGTGTCATGTGGCCAGCATGACTAAGCCGCTTCTGGCAAACCAGAGCAGCGCACGGAAACGCTGTTTACCTTCCCACCGGAGTGGTACCTATTTATCTACTTGCACTTTGACGTGCTTTCGAACTGCTAGGTTGGCAGAAGCAGGGACCAAGCAACGGGAGCTCACCCCGTCACGGGGATTCGAACCACCGACCCTCTGATCGGCAAGTCCTAGGCTCTGTGGTTTAACCCACAGCGCCACCCGCTTCCCACTTCCCTGCATTACAATTATCCTGAAGCAGGGAGCACAGATGATGCTGTAGGTGAAATGTGGGTACAGTTTGGCTTTGGACTGCATTACTCATACTTGCACATCTTCTGGCGATTAGGTAAAATAGGTGGCCCTAGGGACCGAGTACCATGTTGCAGCCTTGTCATGTTATCTGGTCTCTATCCCCCTGGCTTAGGGGAAGATTCCTCCTTCCCCACTCTAGCCTAGAATGTGGCTTTGCTGGACTCCTCAGACTTGGAACATACCCCAGATGCAGTTCTCACTGCCTCCACTCCGTAAAAACCCCGTAACTGCAGAAACACAGGGAGCTCTTCGGCGAGGTCGGGGTAAACAGCTTGACCAACCTGCCTTCAGACGGCCTCAGCATGCTTCTGTGGCAACAGCTCTCCTTAGGTATGGCCACCGTGATCTGTCCAAGGTCCTGAAAGGCCTGGCCTTGCCTGTTGCGATCCTGCATAACTTTCCAGTTCTGGACATGACCCTGTCCTTTTATTATATGCCACAGCTTCCAACCAGCATACCCTGGGAGCCCTGAGTCAAACTAAGGCAGAAGAAGCCTGGCTTTAACTCTATAGAAGGTGATTCAAACTTTTACAAAAAAATATATTAAATGAATAAATCCTGCCATTTCAAACATTCAAAGAAAGGAAATCAAATCTCTGGCTTTGATATCGGGCTCTCTATAGCCGCCAACACTGTGCAAACAGACCTCTGTCTGTTCCTATGTGGCTGAACTTCAAAAAAAGGAAAGGCTGATCGGAGAGAAGCATCAGTGGTTTCAAGCTGGGTTGCCTTTTAGGCTTCCCACCACTTTATTTGTAAAATAGACTGTGGCCTCAGATCCTATTAAGAGGTCGCTGCTTTTCATCTCTAATTGGCATCGCTGGTCTCCAACCAGACATGTCTTGTATGCGTAACTGTCGGGAAACATAGGACCAGGATTTTTTTGATATATATTTTTTTAATGTCGTAGTGAGATTCAGAGCCTGATTAGACCCAGAAAAAGCAACACCCCAGTTGGACACGGAACAACCAGCATAATAATACAGCAGGGGTGTAATTCTGCACACACACACGTATGCATATGGAAAGCACATTTATTTCAGTGGTAATTTCCAGTCACTGCATATTTTCTGTTGCTTCTTTAAAGTGGAGCCAGTTGTGACATTTAACACAATCTCTTAGGCTTGCCAAGGCTAAAATGCCCACTGTGTAGATATGTCCATACTGGCCACCTCCTGTTGCAAATTCAATTACTAAGCTGCCCAGACATGCCATGGTGTTTTGCTGTTGCGAAAATGCTGTACTGAATAAGCCAAGGTGTTTGCCCCACCAATTATTTGCATCATTGCAAGGCGTGCTGGGAAGACGCTTCTGGGGTGACACCTGGCTACTATGTGGGCACCTTCCCAAAAATCACTGCCTCCAGGAACAACTCCATCTAGTAGCCATGAGGGCTATGCTCTGCCTCCCTGGCTGGAGGCAGTTGTTGGAAACCATATGGGTGGAAGGGGATGCCCTTGCGCTTGGGTTGGCACATGCATGGCCACTTTGAGAACAGGATGCTGGACTTGACGGGGCATTAGCCTGATCCAGCAGCTCTTATTGAGCTGCTGCTCCTCTCAGCTCCTGTGAATTGGCCCCAACACCACTACTGTTCAGTAGCCTTACTTTGGGGCACATTTTAACTTTCCACATCAGAAAAAGTGCAGAGAACAAGGGGGAACAGAACATATCCTTTTATTTGGCTGCCTCTTTTGGTACATCAAGTAGATTTGTCATGCAAACCTTAGGCAAACAACAACATCATAGTGAAAGACAACCACGTACCATGTGGAGGAGTAGGCAGAGCTGGGCATGGTGCCTCCACAGGAACCCAATAAACTTCATGCACAGGATGGAGTGGTGAAATGGACATAAGTGCAATAGCAATGTATCTGCGGACCCTCTTAAGCCAGTCTTCCTTAGCCACGTATTTCTCCAGACATTTTGGACTACAATTCCCATTAGTCCCAGCCAGCATGGCTAATGGTCAACAATGATGGGAGGTGCAGTCCAAAACATCTGGAGATTGTGGAAGGCTGGCTCAAGCTGTCCACTGAGGCCACACCCTGCATGCCATGCAGAGGGAGAGCCATACCCCCAATGTCAATGCCCCCCCATGGTGTTGGGCATCAAGGGAAAGTTGAGGGACTCCAGCTGGTCACTCAAGAGAATCAAGGATGGTTTGGGGTTGGTTTTCTGCAGTTGACATGGCAACAGACAAGGTGTTGAAACAGTTCTTGCAGGGACTCTGCCTTGGCTCCTCTCATCTTTCTTAAACCATGGGGTGGGGGGCACCTGGCATTATTACAGCAACACACACCAGCAGCCAAGGGGGAAAGGCAGCACCAACTCCAGCAGCACAAGGGAGGAGGCATTTCCTCTTCTCTGTTCCCTCTCTCCCCCTTCCACTATCCTCTCTGCTTCACTAGCTCATCCACTTCCACCAGGCCTCTCCATGGAAGCAAATGGGAGCTGCAGACTCCCTTGCCATAGTTTCATCCAAGAAGAGGGAGGCTTATTCACCCTGGGGGTGAGGGGTAGATGGGAAACAGAAGTAAACAAGGTCAGAACTACCTTCTTTGGGCAATGGGGTGGGGTGGGGGGGACAAAGCCACTCATTCCACCCCCACCCATTAAGCTTTCTGCATCCTTCCCTGCCCTCAGTCTCCCATCTCCAAATGGCCAACAGGGGGAATGCCAGTTGCCCACCCAATGCCCTCTCTCCCCTTTTCCGTAGGTGAGACAGAAGTGGGTTTTCTCTGGTTGTGTTTTAGGTATCTCCTGGGCCAAACCGCATTCACAAGGGAATTTGTCACACTGTGTGTTCTGCCTGGGGTAGTGGAGGCCCTTTTCTTCCCCTTGGGAAAGATGGGTCCTCCTAGAACTCACTCGCTTCCAAGGGGCCAGCTCTGATCTCTTATTGTGCCACTGGGAGAAGGGCATGCGAGGGATGTGGTGGTGGTGGTGACAAGCTGGCCTTCTCCTCTTCTTTTTTGGTGGCTGAAGTTTGTCACAGGACCCGGGAACCTTCTATCCTCCCTGGCACTGGTTTGGGCTCCCTTTTCTCTCTCTTTCTCTCTCTTCTACTTCACTGGGGGAAGGAACTGGCAGATGGAGGGAAGACAGACAATGTGGCTGAGGCCCAAAGGGGTGGGGGCCCTTGTCACTGGGGTGAGGGTGAGTTCAGAGTCGGGTCAGGGGTGCTGCCTTTGGGGCATCGGGGAGGTAAGGCCTTGTAGCTGTAATATTCCACAACCTGCTTGGGCACCTCTGCCAACACACATTTGGCCAGGGCAGTCGGGGAGGCCTGGAAGGAAGAGGAAGGAAAAGGTTAGCTCAAAATGCATCAATGGCCATTAGGAAGGACATGTTGCTGCGTGCTGACACTTTAGGATTAGGAACCTAGGAAACAGCCAGACCATAGCTCAGTGTTGTCTACACAACCAGAGTAGAAAACTGGATTCAACCAGCAGGCAAGATTCCTGATTTTCACCCATTCTGCCCCTCTGGGTGAACTTTAATATGTGAGCAGGACTGCCTACCTGTCAATCACCTGGTGCCACAATGACAACAGGTGACTGACACCTGCCACAGTTCAAAAGAGGTGGCCGTCACCAGCTGCTTGGCAGATACAGCAGTTTCCTTTTAAGATGCACTTCCCGTGTCAATCAGCTGACTGGGTCTGGAGCTTGCCTTCAAAGGTGTGGTTTACAGAGAGCTCCTATGAAGCCCGTTTTGAATCCATACTGCTTCCTCTGCTCCAAACTGCTTCCTCCAGCCGTCTTGGCTGCACTAGGGATTTCCCAGTGGGGAGCTGCCTAGTACAGGCCATCCCAACATAGCCCCCTGCCAGTGCTGATCAGCTGGGAGCCCAGCTAGCAAAGGAATAATTGGGAGGTCACATTAAGCTCCCCATTGTCCATTTGTAGCTGTATCCTCCCCAGACCTGATGCTACATCAGGTGGGGGCAGGTAGATGCAGCTTGTAGTGAATGACTGAACGAACTAAATGGGGACCTATCCTGGGCCCAGTTAGTCTGCACTGACTGGCAGTGGTTCTCCAGGGCTTCAGACATGGGTCCCTCCCAACTCTTTTTGGAGATGATGGGGATTTAACTTGGAACTTTCTGCATGCAAAGCAGGAGCTCTGCCACTGAGTCACAGCCCTCCCCAAAAATCCCTGATGCAGAGACCTCATAGCCTTGCAAGGTCCCCCGCTCCACAGAAGACAAGCCCCTGCTTTGCTGCTTCCCTTCCTCCTCCTGAGCAGAACTGGGAATGTTGCCAGGATGAGGGCATTCTGAGGAAGGGCAAGTTGTCTCCCTCCTCCTTCCCGCAGAGAAGGTCCGCGTCTGCCTCTCTCTTGACTAATAGCGCCTGTCACTTCTCGGCGCTCTTGGCGCCAGGGCCCAGAGGGTTAATCTCGCCTCACAGCTCACTCGGGCTCAGCAACAGACAGCTTGTCTCCCGAGGCCTAAATTACTGACAATCAAGCCCAATTAGGCCTTCGCAATGGCCAAGCGTCTTGTGCCTCCGGCTGCCAGAAATACCCAACTATGGATTTTCCTTTCCGACATGCTGTGGAGTGAGAAAACAGGCAAAGTGAAAGAGAAAACCCCCAGCAGGCCTGTCCTGCCCTGCCCCTATACCACTCAGCCCTCTCCACCCCCTCATGTTTCAGGGCTGGGAGGGTTTCAGGGGAGACACTGCAAGTCACAGTCTATGCTAGTGGCCCAGATCACTCTTCCTGCACCATTGTGCTCTTCAGTTGCAAAATCAGGGGTTGGGGGATCCCTTTTCAGTTCGAGGGCAAAAGCAGGCAGAGCAAGAAATGTTATTTTTTTTACCTTTGTAGAGAAGGCGAATTTCTTTCTTCTTTTTTACAACCCAATCATATTTATTTATTTTTGATTGGGGGGGGGGGGAATGGATAAACCACGTAATAAAAAACTGCGAACTCAGTAAACCCATACCCCTTGTGGGGAGACATTTAAGTCTGTGAAATATAATGGAAATGGAATTAAATAGTTTGCCAAATGTTATTCATTAATTTATCTAAAAAGGGGGTGTCTCCATTTGTTGTATCTTATAATTAAGTAGATTTACTGGATACAGTAGATTTCCCCCCTGAAATGGAGATTTTATACTGCAATTTGTGTTATGATACTATAAGTATAATGTGTATATTGTAAATGGATTTAGAACCGGTGTTGTTTATAATTTCTTTTTAAAGTGAGATGTTTCTTTTTTTAAAAAAAAAAAACACAACCTCTAAGTGGTGTGCATAAAACAATTATTGATAATGCACACATAAACTCAGCAAAATGTTAAAGACAAGTAGGCAGAACTAAATCATATGCCTAGGTAAGCTTCCTGAAATAAAAATCAGTAGACTAGGTGCTACAGACACTCACAAACACCTGCTCTACCCTCCACCCAGGCAACCGAGAGGCATGATCAGAGTTCAAGGACACATTCCAGCCAGGCTGGTACTAAGAGGAGTTAGTGTCAGATGTGTTAAGAAGAGGGTACCCTCCAGCCCTGTGATCCTGTAACTCTGGGTTTAGAATCTGTAAGAGATGCATGCAACACCAGAGAGAAAACGAGTCTGTCCTAACAGAGTGGGAGAAACTAGGGGGAAGAAACAAGTGTGTCTGCATTGCAGGGCAACTTACATTCTTGAACTCTCGGAAGGGGACAAACTGCACGATGTCACGCAGGACGGGCTCGCCTTTGGGGGAGCGCAGGATGCCATCATCCCCATCCAAGACCTGCATGTCAGTGAAATCGGCGTTGCCCACACCTACGATGATGATGGACATGGGCAGGTAGGATGCCCGGACGATGGCCTCCCGCGTGTCTCCCATGTCACTCACAACCCCGTCCGTCAGGATCAGCAGGATGAAATATTGCTGCGGAGAGAGAAAGAGAGAGATAGAGAGATGAAAAGATGAGGGGTCAGGGAAAAGGGAACCAGGAGGGCGGCTAGAAGGTCCAGCCCCAAAAGGATCTCCAAGGTTCATTGCGGGAATTTGGACCACAGTTCCTCATACAAGATGCATTTTATTTGAATGCCACTTTTCCAAAGTTAAAACCATGCTCAAGGTGGCTTACAAATTCTAAAATAAATAAATAAATAAAATAAAATAAAAATATATAATCACAAAAATAACAATAGTAGTCATGAACAATGAATAAAAAGTACATGCTGAACAATGTCCATAACAAAAAACCCTAAATATTACCCCAGCTCAAGAGTCTGTTCCGCAGCCTCAACTTTTGTAGCTGGAGTCAGTCTTGGCCCCACCCTCCCAGGCCAGGTGGAAAAGGCCTGCAAGGCAGGGAGAAGGTCCCCCAGGACTCATAACCAAGGTGGTTTCTGGCCTCTTCCCATAAGCATCCAGCAGGCTGCCCACAACAGAGAGTGCAGCACAAAGACCAAAGAGGAGATGAAGCTTTCAGGGTACCAATAAAAGCCTTGAGGTCACCAGCACAGAGGGTCCCTATGTCCAACGGAAATTGCTGGCCTACAATTCCTCTCATCCTTAGGCATTGGCTCTGGGAGCTGCTGGGAGCTGGAGTCCAACAACAACTGCAGGGGTTCACATCCCCCTGCTTGCTATTCCCTGTCATCACATACACTGAGCCCACAACAGTCTCTGCTTACCCCCACCCCAAAGAAAGCCCCCTCAGGTTGGCATCCTTCATGCACAGCTCAAACCAAGTTAGGGAAATGCAATTTCCAGCCCCCACCCACCCACCTGAAGCTCAGGCCCGTAACGCCACATTAACTACTGTCACTAATTGATGGGCTCAGCAGCAAAGCTTTCAGACATTTAGCAAGCAAAGAGCTGACATGATCCCTGAAGAATCCAAACTGGCATGTCCCTGGGTCCCAGAGTACTTGGCGTGTGTAAATAATGAAGGAGAATTTAGTTAAAGTCCCTTTAGCCTGTCCAGGGCTTTCGTGCATGCATGCAAATGGCCCAAGCAAACCCTCCAGAATGTGAATCCCCCAGCCCCAGCACTCGGTAGATTTCCATCAAGCAGGGCGGGGTGAGGGGGCAGGGCTATGAAGCATCCAAATTCAAGCTCACACACAAATCCTTGAAATTCTGGGATGAGAGCAGCCTTGCCATCCTAACCGTCTCAGAACATAGGACGGTGCCAAGGCAGAGGAAGGACCAGGGAGCTCAGTGTTGTCTGTGCTGACTGACAGCAACTCTCCAGGGTTTCAGGAAGGATACTTTCCCAGCCCTGCCTGGAGATGCCAGGATTGAACATGGTACTTTTTGGATACATAGCAGATGCTCTGCTACCGAGCTATGGTGAGAAAATGCAGGGAACCTAGGAAGCCACTGGTCCACCTAGCTTAGTACTGCTGACCCTTTAACTGGCAGCAGCCAGTTCTTCAGGGTCTTGGGCAGGAGACTCTCCCAGCCCTGCCTGGAGATGCCATGGATTGAACCTGGAGCCTTCTGCATACAAAGCAGGCACTCCACAACTGAGCTGCAGCCCCAGGCTTGGTGGCCCACTTACGGAGGCTTCCTTTGTCTTCTCCTCGTCTGCTGCGACTCTGGCTACCTTGGAAATGATTGGCGCCACATTGGTTGGCCCGTAGAGCTGTATCTTGGGCAAGCAGTTTTGATAGGACTCCACCACACCTTGGATTCCTAGCATGAAGAGGGAAAGCCTGGGGTTAGGGGTGGCCAGAAGCCATTGCCTTCAGTGGAGCACTGTGATAAGGCAATCTCCAGGGTTTCAAGCAGGAACATTTTCCAGTCCCAGCTGGAGATGCTTCCAGGAATTGAACCTGAGATTTTTTGCATGCAAAGCCAAGGCTCTTCCTGCTGAGCTATGGCCCTCTCCTGAAAACAGATCTGGAAGTGCCAATCCAGGTACAAGTACAGTCCTGATGGACTCAGGGGTTGGGGGGGGGGTGATGGACTAAGGCATTATGGGGGTGGTGGAATGAAGACTCCAAAGCAACCCTGGTCAGTTTCTTACCTTCACACTCATCATCATTTGGGTTGAAGTTAATGGCAAAATCATGGGAGATCTGCCCAGGACAGGAAAGACAAACATCAGCATGTATATGAAAGGGATCCACAACACCAGCCCCTCCTTCTTGCACCCTCCTCTGGCACTGATCCCTCCCCATCCTCCCTTATTTCCAACCCTGTCCAGGGGCCTCTTTGCCCTCCCAGCCCCATCATTTCCCAGATGGGCCTTCACTTACTTCGTAGTTGGGTGGAATTCTGGCTCCAAAGCCTAAGGCGGAGAATTTCTTATCACTGTGGAGAAGCAGGGTGCAAGGTCTTAGGGTATGCACTGGAATGGTTTCCCTGCATTCTTGTTTTGGAACCGTAAACGCATGAAGAGGCGCCCCAAGAAACCAAGGTCACATTCACACTTTAACACCCACACAATATATTTTAAGCAGATGGCTTTCCCCAAGCTATCCTGGGAACTGTACTTTGTTAAGGGTGCTGGGAACTATAGCTCTGTTAGTAGTGGACTACAGTGCCATGATTCATTGGAGGAAGCTGTGTGTGGTGGCTTTAAATGTATGGTGCAGATGTGACCAGTGACCTCTTTGCTGTTCCTCCACCCACCCACTTCTGGAAGATGCTCAGGGACAGCCCAGGACATCCAGCCTCACCATGTGAGAGGTTTTCCCCATCATCCTTCATTATTGTGGTGCAGAGATGATGTTTGTGCGCTATTCTCCCTTGTTGCTGGGGATGAAACATTATCAGCCCAAGCAGACACAATGGTTGTTTGTGCAACTGTTCTAGCACTGAGGGTGAAACTGGATGCAACTGTTAAATGCATCTTCATTTAATGTGCATTTTTGTAAATGCACACAATAGCTTCTAGGGGGTGGCGATAATTATCAGAAGTGCAGCAGGTTTGGAAGGAGAGTTTAGCTTGATGAAAATGGCTTTCCCCAGAGCAGCTAGTTGCATTGGGATGGAACCTGGAACTTTTGTTAGAAGTACAGCAGATGTAAAGGTAAAAAAAAGGTAAAGGACTCCCTGGATGGTTAAGTCCAGTGAAAGGTGACTATGGGGTGCAGTGTTCGTCTCGCTTTTCAGGCCGAGGGAGCCGGCATTTGTCCACAGACAGCTTTCTGGGTCATGTGGCCAGCATGACTAAACCGCTTCTGTCACAATGGAACACCGTGACGGAAGTCAGAGCTCATGGAAACGCCATTTACTTTCCCACCACAGGAGTTCCTATTTATCTACTTGCACTAGTGTACTTTCAAACTGCTAAGTTGGCAGAAGCTGGGACAGAGCACCGTTGCATGGATTCAAACAGCCGACCTTCCGATCAGCAAGCCCAAGAGGCTCAATGATTTAGACAACAGTGCCACACACGTCAGCAGATAAGGAAAGGACTAAACTCCTCTTCTCACCTGTTCAGATCTGAAAAATGATCAGCCCCACCCACCCATCAGCTCTCTGCATTATTTTTAAAAAGTGTGCACATTAAATGCAAAGGGTATGGTCCAAAGGCACTGGAGGCCACCCCCATGTTCCTGAAGCTAAGAAGGTCTGTGTCTGGTCAGTGTCTGGATGGGTGAACACCTGGGAACTATCTGTACACTACCTTAGGTTCCATGATGGATGCAAGGCAGGATACAAAGCAATAAAATAATTAACTGAAGATGCATTTAAGACCACATCTCATTTGGTCCTGACCATGTTCTTCAAGACACAATTGTGTTCATTCCAGGTATACCTGGATGACTCTGGTATACCAAGTACGTTGATGAATATGCTACAGCAGGAGTAGAGAACTGGTGGCTCTCCAGGTGCTGCCAGACTACAACTCCCATCATCCCTGAACCCTGGCCATGCTGTCTGGGGCTGATGGGAGCTGGAGTCCAAAATCCTCCTCCTTCTACAAGCTTGGCTGAAAGAGGAGGCAGACTTGTGAGCTCCAAGCCCCCAGTGTCCTCCCCCCCAACACATGGATGTTGTGACTGTTCATGCCCTACTCTCTCTGCCCCGCCCCAGCCCAGATGTTCTTTGGCAGGGCTGGTGAGTAAGAGGTAAGGGAGCTCAGGTCTGCTCAGGAAGCAAGAGTAGGAGCCAAGACACATCGGGTCACCTGTCATAGTCTTGGCAAATCTCCCCCACGGCTACCAATGCCTTCAGGTATTCATTGGGCTGGTAGGGGTTGATGTAGTGGAGGGAGCAGCTGTTTCGGGGGTCTCCGTTGGAAGCTGTGAAGTCAATGGCCACCTGGGAAGGCAGAAGAGCAGAGAGGAAATATAACACAGAAGGATCCTCCAATGGTTAGCCAAATTATCCTCTTGGATAACCTCACATCCGCACTTACCTTTTGCCACACGTTTCCTTCCTTTAAAGTTCCATGTCCGAGTGTTGCCCCCCCCCAACTTTCCCCAGGAAAACACGCTATTTAACGCTGAATCGGAACAAACAGCAATTCATGTTTTCATTTGTGATGGTCTGCCAGGGTGATTGGGGATGGTGGGATTCCAAACTACCCTGAAATGTTACAGATCCTCTAGTTTTGGTTTAAACATGCCAAAGTCCACGGTCCCCACATCAGATCTCAGTGCAGACAGGCAACACACTAAGATGCTTACAAGAGCATTTCCCTGCTTCTTTCTCTCAGTTTCACTCAAACTACAGTCTGTTCTTCTTTTACAACACAGACACCTAGATTAAAACATCCCTTTGCTGCGGGTGGGGAGTTCTGTCTTTTGCGCACACACCCAGAAAATGTTCTAACAATTAGTTCCCATGGAAACAAAATGCCTGCAACAACTGACACGCTTGTGACAAGACTTTTGTCTAGCCAGGAACTGCCTCAGGGCAACCCGCACAGATCGCCCTTCTCACAGATGCCTGATAGGAAAGTCACAACAATTTGTATTTGCCTTAACAAAGCAGCCGCCTCATTCTCCCACTTGCTCTCCGCTTTCACACCTCTCTCAGCCGAGAAAAGAACAGGCGCTCCAAGTGTGTTTACTGGGTTGAAATAAACCGTTCATGCGGTGATGCAGACGTGCCGTTTGCAGGTTTATGAGAATAGACCCGTCAAAACCAGAAGCGAGTTAGCAGGCGGCAGATAGATCCCAAAGTGGTAGGCTTGAAGGTGGTAGCCTTGACGATGGCCGCCTCCCACTCAACAAGGCAGAACCAGGAAGCTCAGCTAAGATCCTCACTCCATCTCCAGCTGCAGTGCTTAGCAGTTTTACAAGGAGAGTTTGGAGCAACCCTGAAATATCTGGCAAAGCCTCCCCAACGCAGCATGCACACCCGGCCAGCCGATGTTTCTGACTATCAGCTCCGCAGATGACTCCCATTTATTGAGCTTTCATCTTGACTTGTTCGCGCAAAGCTGACACCGAGCTTAGAAAAGATCCAGTCCTTACTGAGCATTCCTTCAGATTTCTTTGCGGGGGAACTTCTAATTTATTTATTTAACACATTTATATCCCATCTTTTTCTCCAAGGAGCTCAGGGTGGTGGATATTGTTCTTCCCCTTCCTCATTTAATCCCCACAACAACCCTGCAAGGTAGGTTAGGCTGAGAGGGAGAGGGACTGGCCCAAGGTCACCCACTGAGCTTCATGACCGAGCGGGGATTTGAACCCTGATCTTCCAGGCATAGGCGTAGCCAGCGGGGGGCGGGGCGGGACAGCTGCCTCCCATCAAGTAAATAAATAAAAATACTTAACTACCGATTGCATTGCAGATAGCTCAGTCCAACTCCTGCCCCCCTCCCACATAAATCTTGCCTATGCCCATGCTCTCAGGTCCAACACACTATACCAATGAGCTCCCTTCCAATGAGGCATAAAGCATTCATCTTACATTCATCCTGATTTGCCGGCATAGCAGTTAGGCATCTCCCATTGATCATTCATTCATTCCACACTTTTCAAAGCATTTTTCTGTGACTTTCCTAATTGAGAAAAGAGGGTTTCTTTTGCTAAAGTGGATTTGTTGTGTTAGGGTGCTTTAATCCACTGCCCAAACTTAAGCTTCCTCGTAAGCACTTATATTCATCCCACACAGCAGTGAAGCACCCTGTAACTCCCAGAAGCCCCAGACAACACAGCTGTGCTGGCTGGACCTGATGGTAGTCCTTGTCTGAAACATCTTGAGGGCACCAGGTTGGAGAGGGTTGCTATTTAGCCAAGCAATTTGCTGACTATGGATGTGAAAGGGGCCCAGAGCAATGAGCCTTTTCTCTTCCTTGGAAGATGAAGCAAGCTTGTTTTCTGCTGCTCCAGAGGGCAGCACTTGAACCAATGGATTCAAATTACAAGAATGGAGATTCCAACTAAACTTTAGGAAGAACTTACTGATGGCAACAGCTATTAGGCAGTGGAACGGACTGCCTCAGAAGTGGTGGACTCTCCATCATGAGAGGTTTTGAAGCAGAAGTCGGATGGCCATCTGCCAGGGATTCTTTAGTTGTGATTCCTGCATTGCAGGAGGTTGGACTAGATGTCCTTTCCAACTCTACAGTTCTATGATTCCTTCTTCTCCCCTTGCTAAGTAGCTGAATGGATCCATCCCAACCTGATATCTCCTGAAAACTGGCATTTGCCACTAGACTTGGACTCAAAGGGAGGAGTGCCCTCTTGGTGCACTTTCCCACTTTGCCCACCAGGGGCAGCACCAAGCACAGCACAGCTTTGTGCCACCTGCTGCTACCATTCCGTTCTTGCTCTGCTGTTTGCCTCTACGCCGCGGCACCAACAAGCAACAGGCCTTGGCACCTCCAGACATGGCGAGCCTCTAATTCCTGGGATCGTTCCCAGCTCGTATCCCAGCGAGCGGAGAGGCTGAGAGCCAGCAATCTGTTCCTTGAATGTTCTAGGATCTGACTCACTCCAAGAAGGAGAGTTGCTCTTTCAAAACGCAATCTGGGCGCTGGTTGTTTTCAAGGGAGAAAAATCTGTGCGAAGCTGCAGCGAAGGCCTGGCAGCAGGGACTGTGAAAGCCCGAGGAGGAAAAGGAGCTGCTCCCCACACATGCCCACCTGGCAGCTCACCAAGGCCTGGGGGAGGATCACTGAAGAAGCCTCCATTTGCAAAACTGCCTGGCCAAGCCTGTGGTTGATTTGCACGTGACAAGCTGGCCTGCCAAGGCAAGGGCTGTTTGTGCGCACACGTGTGCAGATAGCATACCCTAAGCCTGTATCCTACAACAGTGTTAGCGACAGCAACCAGGGAAGTGACATCCCCATATGGAGGAGAGTTGACAAGCCTAGCTTTTGCTGAGATCGACACTGCCTTTGAGCATATGCAGTGTTTGGAAGGTTTTCTGTATTTCTATTCTATTGCAATGTGTGGAATATGCTTTTGAACCTTAAACCACCATGGCGATCCAGGACAGTGACAGGCTCCCACGGATTTGCTGCATATGAAAAGGCAGGATGTTGCTGCTTCACATATGGAAATATAAAGGGCTCACAGGTGCCCATTTAGACTGGTAGGGTGGAAGGCAGGGAGGCCAACAGTAGGTGGAAACAGAGCCAACAACAGGCAGATTCAGAGCCAATGACAGGCAGAGCAAACACATTCTGCTTTTGTTTCCATCTTTCTCCTCCAGGCTGAGCATTGATGCTGGTGCCCATTGGGACTGGTAGGGTAGAAGAGAGGGAGCCCAACAGTAGGTGGCGCCAGAGCAAATGGCAGGCAGAGCCAACTAGCTCTAGTTTTGTCCCCACCCTCCTTCTCCCTGCTGAATTCTACAAGGACAACACTTGTAATTGAGGAGGAGGAAACTGATAGGACTGGTTGGAAGTAAGAAGGCAGGCAGGTGGGGATGGCTGGGCATAGCAGTGCCCCATTTGCCCTAATGGACTGGCCTCCAGTGAAAGACACACACTCATCAGAAGACTTGCCTTAAAAACCCAGACCATCCTTATGATGTTCAGTTGAGACTAGAATGGGTTCACTGTGCAGCAGGGGAAGGCAAGCGTTGCTACTCACCGTGAAGTGGATCTGGCAACCACCCATGATGTAATCCAGGAAGGAGTAGACCCTGTGAATCTTTCAGACAAAGAGTGTGTTAGCCAATGCCATGGGTGGGCATATCCACCTTCCTCCTGCAGGCTTCCAGGCATGAGGAGGCAGCCATTAAGGCTGCACATCCAGGTCGAAGTTGGCGGGGGGGGGGGATTCAGTGAGGACCTGGCTTTGCTTACAGCTCAGCAACCCACCAGATTCCAGAGGGGAAAGATTTGGAGAAATTCCCAGTTAGAGATGGGCAAATATACTCCATCTTGCTTTCTCTCCATTTCTCATTTTTTTCCAATCTTAAATTCAGTTCTCTGCAATTCCACATCGGTTAGTTTAGTTTTTTTTTAATGTTTTCATCAGCATTTCAGTGTTAATTTCTCCCAGTATATACAACCCTGTATGCCGTTTTGCCAAACGTAAACATTTTTCCAAAGCAATTTCCCCATATGTAATGCATATTTGTATGTTACTTTCATTATCATATGCATTTATATGCATGCTTTATTCTTTTAGATGTACAGTATTTCTGAACACCTTACTTGTTTGGAGAAGTACTTTACAAAATTCTCAGAACTGCGAATTTTGAAGATGACCGTGAATTAGTTTGCTTACTTTTTGGGAAAGTGTAAATGGGGTCAGTTCCCCTTTTAATGCAAACTGAATCAAGTTTCTTCCTCATCCCTACTCTCTGATACTAAACTGACACAGCCAGACTGGGGGAGTGAAGGGGTAGCCAGCAGCAAAAGGCTCAGCACTTCTGCTGGGTTGCAAAGATGTCTTGCTACCCTTCTATCTCTACCCATGTAGATTTCCCCCCTCCCCCAGGCACTGTGCAGCCTCTTCTCTCGGAGGAAAACTGTCCCATCCTGTGTACATTTCCCCCACTGCACAACTCACCTTCAAGTCTAAGAGAATGACCACACCCGAGTTCTTGTAGTTTCGCTTCTTCAGCTTGTACTTCGGATTCATACAATCCCACTGGATCTGATTTGGGGAGGAGAAGCAAAGGTGAGTAGGTGTGCCGCCGTTATGAAAGGTCGGGAAATGCAAGCGTTCCCTTCCCATACCAGGTGTCTCCCTTGCAAGCTGCATCAAGACAAGTGGGGGTCTGAGCAAGCGAGATCACAACACCTGGTGCTGGACACATGTTGTGTTCAGCTGGGACCAGGTAAGGTCTGAATGAAAGGGGAACCTGACTGTGTGTATGCCAAGCCTTGGGGCATCCTTCCCAGGGCATGCTCACACTAAGTCCTCTAGAACAAAGAAAGGGAAAGCGGGTGGGAAGGGCTGGTGCCAAGGGATGGCATGGTTAGGCATCTGCCAAGGGTCCCCACCCCAGCAGGGCCCCACGGAAAAGAGCCCTTTGCAGGGAGGAGGGTGGTTCACTGTCAGAGGGGCTCCTTGTGGAGCATGTCTTCCTCAAGGGGCCCCCAAAATGAGAGGGGGAACCCTTGTCCATTACAAGCAGATGTGGGCTGCCCCATGGGCCTCTCTCACACTCCTCTCCACACACCAACCTTGTTGCCCCCCATCGCTTTCTGCATCTCCTCAAAGGTGGTGTAAAATTCTCCGATGAAGTCGTGTTTGCCCCGGGAGTCATAGTCAAATACGACGCACTGAATGCGGAGAGAGAAAAAGAAAGAGAAAGAGAGAGAGAGATGCTTAGTGCGTGGAAAGGGTGAGCAAGCCCCCTTCTGGTGCAAGGCCCAGTGGTGGAATGGTCCAGGGTTGGAGGCAAGGGTCAAAGATCCATTATTATTTCTGCAGCAGGGTCCCAGCAGAGTTCCAGTCTCCAGCATCCTAGAACTGCCCCATCAGCATGAAAGGTGAAATATACTCAGAGTCGCAAAGTGATTTCATGCTCTTTATTCAGCTCATAGTGGTGAGGAGGAATGAATGAAAGTCCCCTCACAGTATCTGCTTTATATACATTATTTACACAATGGGCTGCACATGATTGGCTAATTCCGAAATTCTACTGTAAGCCAATCAGGT
Source organism: Podarcis pityusensis (assembly GCF_964106645.2). Classification (NCBI taxonomy): domain Eukaryota; kingdom Metazoa; phylum Chordata; class Lepidosauria; order Squamata; family Lacertidae; genus Podarcis; species Podarcis pityusensis. Next base: position 50,690,791 of record NC_138033.1, on the reverse strand, counting down.
TGTGGATTCACTTCTATCTGGAGCATGATTGGGTGGTTCCTGCCAACCAATCATACTGCTGCATTGTTCTAGGACCAATCAGACTGCTGCATTCTGAATCCTATTGTTCTAGGACCAATCAGACTGCTGCATTTTGGATCCTATTGTTCTAGGACCAATCAGACTGCTGCAGTTTGGATCCTATTCAACTCAGTACATAACACCCCTCCCCTCTAAGTTCCAGTCCTGCCCGGGAGGTTGCATTCATAGTCCTCAAGGTATGCCGGCGGCCTACGTGTGCGTTGCGGCCTGGGGTGTTCCCTGGTCCGGGCTCCAGGTTCTGGCTCGTGTTCCAAGGATGCTGGCTGTGATGGAGCTATTTGGTCTGGCGCAACCGGCTCGCTCAGTCGTGGTTCTGGTTCCGGTGTCCTTTCGGCCTCGCGGGTCCTCTCTGTATTTACTGATTCTGCCTCTCCTGCTGGCCCCTCCTGCTCTATGGGCCTCACTGCCCCGCTGTTCCCTTGGGACTCCTCTGACCTGTCCTCCTCCTGGTTTTCTCCCGGGAATCGTCGCCGTATCTGGTCGCAGTGGCGGCGCCAGCATTGCCCCCCATCCGTTAGCACCTCGTACGACACGGGGCCAGTGACCCTGGTGACTGTGGCGGGTACCCATGCTGGGCCTGCCCCAAAATTCTTTGCGTGCACTGGGTCCTGGGCCTCGAAGGTCCAGGGGTTCCTGCCTTTCCCCACCACTACCTCATCCTGAGCTCTATCGGGGTGAAGGCGGTCCAATCTGATTGCAAGGCGCCGACCCATTAGTAGTTCAGCGGGGCTCCGGCCACTCATTGAGCTGGGGGTGCTGTGCTGTGCTAGAAGGAATGTGGCAAGGTGGTACTCCCAATCCCCTTGCGTCATGCAGCGAAGGGTGTCCTTGGTGGTCCGCACCATGCGTTCTGCTTGGCCATTGGTGGCAGGGTGGAACGGCGCCGAACGGATGTGGCGGATGGTGTTCTGCGCTGTGAAGGTTTGGAATTCTCCTGACGTAAATGCAGTCCCGGCCAGCGAAATCCACATGCAGGCATGACCATGGTGCTTGGGCGGACTCCCAGGACTGGACTGGGGCCCTTGGGGGATCTGGGCGGGATTCTTGGCAGGCTTGGCAGTGTTTGACCCAGGCCTCTATCTCTCCGTTGATCCCCGGCCACCCCACATAACTCCTGGCAAGGGCCTTCATTCTTATTACCCCTGGGTGTGTCTCGTGTAGGGCTGTGAGGACCCTTTTGCGGAGGGGCTGGGGAACAACGACCCTGCTTCCCCATAACAGGCACCCCTTGTGGGCCGACAGTTCATGTTTGCAGGTTGTGTAGCCGGCGAATTCTGGCCCGGGGCTGCTGCTGGGCCATCCCCTCCACACCCAGTCCAGGACCCGGGAGATGACCCTATCTTTCTTGGAATGGTGTGCAACTTCTTGTGCCTGAATGGGGTGGTCAGGAAGCAGCTCCAGGCTCATAACCTCTTGTGCAGGTGCTGGGTCAAGGCCTGTTTCCGGTAGTGGTAGCCTGCTGAGGGCGTCCGCATGGCCCATCGCCTTCCCAGGTCAGTGAATCAGTGCATACTGGTAGCTGGCAAGGAAAATTGACCACCTGAGGACGCGAGGAGACAGCACTTGGGGGGGTCTGCTTTTCAGGGGCAAACAAGCCAAGCAACGGCTTGTGGTCAGTCACCATGGTGAAGGGCCGCCTGTACAAGAACTCATGGAATTTTTTTACTCCCTTCACGATTGCCAGACCCTCCTTGTCGATTTGCGAGTAGTTCCGCTCGGTTGCGTTGAGTGTCTGGGAAAAGTATGCCACCGGTACCTCTCTTCCATCCGGGAGTTGGTCCCCAGGACAGCGCCAATGCCATAGGGTGAGGCGTCGCATGCTAGCACCACCGGCAGCCTCTCGTCGAAGTGTGCCAAGACCGAGTTTGAGACAAGCAAGTCCTTGACTGCCTGGAATGCGGCCTCCTGGCGCTGGCCCCACACCCAAGGGGCCTGCTTGTCCAGGAGTCTGTGTAGGGGCTCCGCTACCGTTGCCTTGTGGGGAAGGAAGGAATGGTAAAAGTTCAATAGTCCCAAGAAGGCCTGAAGTTCAGTCTTGCTCTTGGGCGCTGGGGCATCACAAATGGCCCGTACCTTGTCCCCAGTCGGGTGGACCCCTTCTGCGTCCACCATAAATCCCAGAAAGTCCACCTGAGGCACTGCTAGTAGACATTTTTCCCGCTTCACCTTGAGACCCGCCGTCTGGAAACGGTGCAGAACGGTGCGGAGGCGGTTCTCAAACTCCTCTGGTGTGGGCCCGGCAATCAACACATCATCGAAGAAGGGGATGACACCAGGAATCCCTTTAATGAGAGAGTCCATTAGATTCTGGAATATGCCTGGTGCCACGCTGACACCGAATTGCAGCCACTTTACCCTGAACGCTCCTCTGTGCGTCACAATCGTCTGTGCCTCTGCTGTGGCCTCATCTACTGGCAGCTGTTGATATGCTTGGGCCAAGTCCAGCTTGCCAAAAATTTTCGACCCAGCCAGGGTGGCAAGGACATGGCTGACCACTGGCACTGGGTATGCGTGGGCCGTGAGGGCCTTGTTTATGGTACATTTGTAGTCTGCGCAGATGCGGACCGAACCATTAGGCTTGACGGGTGTGACGATTGGGGTTTCCCAGGGGGCATTAGGCACCGGCTCCAGCACTCCTTGCTCCACGAGCCGGTCCAATTCCTCGTCTATACGGGGTTTCAAGGCGAACGGGACCCGGCGGGCCTTGAGCCTGACCGGTCGTACTGCGGGGTCAAGCTGTAGCGCAATGGGGGGGCCCGTATACTGTCCCAATTTCCCATCGAAAACCCCTGGAAATTCCTTGCATATGGCGTCCACGTCCACTTGTAAGCTAGTGTGATTCACCCCGGTGACGGCTAGCCCCAGTGGTCCAAACTATGCCAATCCCAGTAAGCTAATGTAGGGGCCCTTGACCACAAACAAGTCCAGTTGCCATGTCCGCCCTCGGTATTGCACCCTGAAGGTCCCCACCCCCATTGTGGGGACCTTACGTTTCTGGAAGTCCCGGAGGGTGAATGGGGCCGGCCTGAGTTTGGGACCCCCAGTAGGACACAGTTTCCTTAAGGTCCTTGCTGAGATTATGGATAGAGTTGAACCCATGTCAAGCTCCATGCGGCATGGGGCCCCCTCTATCTGTACCTCTACAAAAAATTTCTCTACGTTGGGGTGGGCAACTGGTATACCTGGAAGTCCGTGTGCTCCGTCGAGTTGCCTTGGTGCGTTGGGCCCCAGGACCTGGGGCTCTTGGATTGGTCATCTGATGCCTGGTGTCGGGTGGGCCGAGCCCGACACACCCGGGCGATGTGTCCCGATTTTCTGCACTGCCTGCACTCTGCGTTGCAGAAACGGCAGGTCCTCCTCTTGTGACTCTCCCCTCAGCTTGCGCAGTTCCCTCCTTCTCGTCATGGCAGCTGTGGACTGTGCGCTGCTTGAGTGCGCTGCTGTACTCGGTGCACCTCCTCCCTGTCGGATCCTGAGTCGTCGGTGAGGTCTTCGTGGTGGACCCTCGGTTGGGACGGCAGGCTCAGCCGTGCCTCTTGCGTCGACCTCTCGGCAGCTTCTGTTGCCAGGGCCTCCTCCAGAGCGACCTGGAACATTAGGTCCTTCTTAGCGTAGAGGCATTGTTGCAGCTTCTCATCCTTCAGGCCACTGACGAGGTGGTCACGAAGCATGTTCTCCAGCTCTGAGAAGTTGCAGAACCGGGCAGCTTGGCAGAGAGACGTCACAAACCCAGTTATGGTTTCCCCAGGGGCTTGCCGCTTTGCGTAGAAGGCATTTCGACGAGCCACCACTGAGGGCTGCAGCGAAAAGTGCCCCTTCAGCTGTTCCATTATTGTTTTGTATGGAACAGTAGCGACGTCTTCAGGTGCAAGGAGAGCCCGGGCGATTTCAAACGTCTCCTCTCCGCAGACGCTGAAGAATATTGCCCTCTTCTTGGCGTCTTCTTCATCGGTGACCCCTTTGGCTTCTAGGAGGAAGGAGAAACGGGAGGCGTACGATTCCCAGTCTCCAGATGCTGGGTTGAACGGCAAGAAGCTGCTGTCGGCTGCCATTCTGAGTTCCTTGTGTCCTGGAGCTGAAGCCTGGATACACGGTGCGAGGCAGTGGTGCGGCAGGTGGCAGTGCTGCGGTGTTGTGTGTGGCCGTCAGCTCAGCGGGATCCCATCCTCGTCGCCAGTGAAATATACTCAGAGTCGCAAAGTGATTTCATGCTCTTTATTCAGCATGAAATGCTCATAGTGGTGAGGAGCTCATAGTGGTGAGGAGGAATGAATGAAAGCCCCTCACAGTATCTGCTTTATATACATTATTTACACAATGGGCTGCACATGATTGGCTAATTCCGAAATTCTACTGTAAGCCAATCAGGTTGTGGATTCACTTCTATCTGGAGCATGATTGGGTGGTTCCTGCCAACCAATCATACTGCTGCATTGTTCTAGGACCAATCAGACTGCTGCATTCTGAATCCTATTGTTCTAGGACCAATCAGACTGCTGCATTTTGGATCCTATTGGAGGCTGGAGTGGTGATGGTTCTGGATGCTCCAAAGCTAAGCCTTTTGGAACACTGAAACACAAGGTGTTTCCCTTTCAAGAGAAAGTAGATGTTCTGCTATGTACAATGAAACTTCATGGAAACCACAACTAGATATTAGAGCACTCTAGATCATTTGCTCATTTATGTGGACAGAAAATAATAGATCTCTCATACATATATATATATATATATATATATATATATATATATACAGTGGCGTAGCGTGGGGGGTGCAGGGGGGCCGGGCGCACCGGGCGCAACATCTGGGGGGGCGCGCTCGCACTCGCAGCTCTCTGCCCCTACCTGGCTCACTCACTCTCTCTCACTGCAGTGCTGGCTGTGCGAATCCGATCCGAGCAGCTGGGTCGCCGCCCACTGTGGAGGGGGTGGGTGCCAGGCGTGCGGTGTGGAGAGAGAGCGAGGGACTATCTGGGAGAGGGACAGTGCAGCGGCCGCCCAGCGCAGCGCTGAGCGCGGGAGAGAACCACACCAGACCAGCCCAGGCAGCAGCAAGAAGAAGCTGGCAGCGGCGGCAGGTTAGGGGTTAGGGGGCGCAAATTACTTGCCTTGCCCCGGGTTAGGGGGCGCAAATTACTTGCCTTGCCCCGGGTTAGGGGGCGCAAATTACTTGCCTTGCCCCGGGTGCTGACAACCCACGCTACGCCGCTGTATATATATTTAAAATTTCTGTTTTACAATTTCAAACAAACATTTTACATACTTTAACAAATCCAATGACATCCATTCTTCTCTTTCCATGGTTCATTTTGCATATCTTACATCCCTGCATATTTTACAATAACCATTCCAATTGGTTTTCCACTATTACATCCATCTAAAATTATTTACTCTGTTGAATTTATCTTTATTCTGCCAGCGTTTTCAACTGTACACAGATATTTTCCATATACTCAAGAAGCGTTTTCCAGCCTTCTTTAAATGTACGTTCTTCTTGCTCTCTTATTCTATATGTTAAATCCGCAAGTTGCGCATATTCCGTCAACTTAAATAATAGATCTCGCTGGAAGGCAGCACATGGAAATCTGCACTGATCATTGCAATGCATCCCTAATGATTGTTATTTAATAATTAAAAAATTATTGCTTGTATACTCTTAGAAAGGGGCATGGCAGTAAGGGCGCGTTGCTGTGACTATCATGAAGGGACCCTGCTCTTCTGAATTCACCCCTGCACTACTGGCATGGTCAGCCTCCCTGCTGAGTGGGCTCAGTCACAGGCTCCCCCCTCCTTTACCATTTTGGACTTACCCTCAGCTTCCGCTTCTCTTCACAGCTGCACAGGGAGTTCAGTGAGACTTTAAATGGCTCCCACACAGGACTCAGGTTGTTCTTGACAAACTGCAAAGCACAGGCAGGAGAGGGCTGGTGATTCCTGACAGCAAAGTCTTGCAGAGCGGACTTCTCTTCTCAGGGGGCTGCCTCCATTCTTGACTCCCTTCACCCGGAGGCTCACCTCAGCTAGAGCCTGAGCATTTCCCCAAACTGCCTGAAGGCTTCCTGGCTTGGATTGCATCAGAGGTCACATCCATACCATACATTGGAAATGCATGGCATCCTCCCAAAGAACCCTAGGAACCGTAGTTTGTTAAGGCTGCTGGGAACTATAGCTCTGTGAAGGGTAAACTACTGTAGTCTCTTTCTACATTTACGTTTCAGGTTTATTTCCCTGTTGTGGCTTTCACCCCTTTAGAATGCACAGTTCTGGTTTTCTCTCTCCTTGTGGTAGTATTATTGTGGTTTTCTTAAGGCTAGTAGTGCTTTTATAGCCTGCCTCTGTGGACATGAGCTCCCCCCACCCCTGTATCTCTCTCTAAGGCCCTTGTGAAATTCCAGTAAATAAACACATGATTCAGGACATTCCAGTTGCCTCTAGTTCCTGAGGAAGGTGTAAAAGAGGTGATCTCACTGCTTGCCCCCAGCATTTCTCCAGGATTTTAGAAAGACCAGCTCAAAGATGAATAAAGGAGCAACACACCTGGATCTGAACCCTCATTCTCTATTCTACTCTGGGTTCTCAGTCAGCTGGCCAGGAGTGAACGTATTGGGGAATTACACCTTTTGGTCTCTGCTGTACACTCTTACCTCTGTGCGGTGAACCAGCTGCTCACTCCCATCATCATTGATCCGGTAGATCTCCAAAAAGGGATCTGATTTGCTGAAGAGATCCTGTGGGGAGAGAGGGTTTGAGTCCCATGATCTTGATGCTAGGTCATTTATTATTGTTGTTGTTGTTGTTGCTGCTGCTGCTGTTATTTCATGGAGGAGAGGGCTATCGAAGGCTACAAGCTGTGATGGCTATGCTCTGCCTCCACAGCCAGAGGCAGTAATGCTTCTGAATATCAGCTGCTGGAAATCACAGGCATCCATGCTTGCAGGTTTCCCACAGGCATCCAGTTGGCCTGATCCAGCAGGGTTCTTCTTATATGCTTAATAATAATTAATTAGATGTATTAGGTTGTTGGCTCCCCTCCGCCCATGGGTGCGTCAATAAAGAGCCCAGAGCCAGACCTCCCAACAGAATGTGGCTAAAAATGGGAAGGCTCAACCACCATGCTGCTTGCTGTTTGTGTGTGTGTGTGTGTGTGTGTGTGTGTGTGTGTGAGAGAGAGAGAGAGAGAGAGAGAGAAGGGGGGGAGAGAGAAGGGGGGGAGAGAGATGGGTCCTTCGTGGCCCCTGTTACCTTGTCATCCAGCTTCTTCGCTCGAAAGAACAGTTCCACAAAACCATTGTCCCCAGAAATCTCTTCAGACGTCACCTGTTGTGGGGTGGAGGTTCAAGAGGGAGGCCAGTCAGAAGCCATTTTATTTATTAACTTTGTATATCACCCTTCACCTGAAGATCTTGGGCAGTTCACAGCATAAAAATACAAAATAAAAACATAAAATACCTAATAAAAACAAGAACAAAACCAAAACAAACTCATAATCCTCACAGTGCCTCAGGTCATGGAGGCCAGAAGGCTGTCATAAAATGTCCGCTTCTGTGACTGAGCTGCTCACCGTAATGGTGGACTTGCCCGCATACTTCCCGTACTTTAGGAACAGAGGCTTGGTCACACGCTTCTGGGCCACAATCTGCAAAGGAGGGCAGAAAGAAAAGATTTGTTTATTTGACCATGTTTTCTGTGCTGCTTGGTTGTTATAAAACTCAAGGTGCTTCGCAACAAATGTTAAAATGAACACGAAAAATCTGTTAAAAGCAATCAATCAAAAACCTTTAAAAGATAATGGAGATGAACAGTAAGTTAAAAAGAAATCAAAACACGTCAACATCTGTGTTGATAGGCTTGCCTCAACAATAATGTTGGTGTTGAAAGCAGTATAGAGAAGGTGCCTGCCTGATGTCAATAGACAGGGAGTTCCAAAGTGTAGGTGCTGCCACACTGAAATTCAACACCACTCCTACTCAGGAGTAGACCCATTGAAGTTAATGGACATGACTTATTTCGGTTCATTAATTTCAATGGGTGGATTTTGAGCAGGACTTAGTTAAATGGGGTTGGACTAGATGACACTTGGGAGGCCTTCCAAATCTGAGAGTCTACAAAATTCAATTTTTGTACAAGTGAGGAATGACTATTATACAGCATCTATAACAGATTGAAGTGATAAAGTGGGCACTATGGGGGTCAAACAATCGCGCAAGTATATCCCACAAGACACCTTCCCAGTGACGCTTGCCTTGGCTCACTAGCAAGCGTCACCTCTTTTATCTCTGCTCTGCAGGGGCCCCAGTATACCATTCCTCATGCATTATTACACCCTCCATGTGATGCACTGCTTCATTTGGAAGGAGTGTTGGAGTCTATTGGCATATTGGGGTGTAGGAAGGAGCTTGAGGCAGTCCCACATATAACACGTTTCAGGAACCTAACCTAGAGGTTACCAGAGCATAGACATAGACATGCAGTGCATAGTAATGGAGCTCACTCCCACAGGAGGCTGCAGTGGTCACCAACTTGGATGGTTTTAAAAGAGGATTGGACAAATCCATGGAGGAGAGGGTTATCAATGGCTACTAACCCTGGTGGTTATGCCCTACCTCCCTTGTCAGAGGCAGTAATGCTTCTGAATAACAGCTGCTGGGAATCACAAAGGGGGAGAGTGCTATTGCGCTCACTTTCTGCTTGTGGTCTTCCCACAAACATCTGGTTGGCCACTGTGAGAACAGGATGCTGGACTAGATGGGCCATAGGTCTGATGCAGCAGGCTCTTCTTATGTTTTTTTTTAAATGGGAAATGATCTCAACACTGGCTCAGGGACCAAAATGAGTCACACAATGGTTCTGCCTGACAAAAAAGCACAATGAGGGGGAATCCTGCAGCATGCTGGGCGTGGGGGAGACTCAGCAGGCAGACCCGTGGAAGCTGCTCAGAGCCTCAAGATACTTGCTCATCGGTGCTTTTGCACATGAGCCACACAGCAAAGCCACAGGAGGCTGGCAATGGCTGGCAATTATCCCATGGCGAGAGAGAGTGGAGAGCTCCATTCCGCATGCTGCTTCTTGCTTTTAAGGGGCAATCGCCATGGACGAGCCACAGCAGGAAAGTGGATGGCAGGTCTTTGCAGAATTCGGAAAGTCCATTTTAAAAAGGGACTCGTTTGAGCTCAGCTTCAGCATATCTAAAAGGGAACTGAATCCAGTTCACATTTGTCCCTTTGCAAAATGGATTAGTTCAGTTCACATTCAATGCACAGCTCAATTCAAGTTCATCCAAGCAATCCTTAGCAATTTTTTGGTCCACATTCATTTGGTTACAAACTGCTGTGCTGACGGATAAAATATATCCTTGGGCTGGTCACTCCCTCTCAGCTCAACCTACCTCACAGGGTTGTTGTGAGGATTAAACAAGGACAGGGAGAACCACATATACCATCTTGAGCTTCTTAGAGAAGAGGTGGGATATAGATGCAATGCAATGCAATACTGAACTAGGACTGGGCCTTTTTGTTGGCTCCCAGATTGGCCATGCAGCTCTTTCTCTTTCTCTCACTTGGAGCAAAGGAGAGCTGCTCTGTTCTGCTACCACTGTTTGTGCCAACCTCATGTGGCGGCACCTGCCCCTCCTTACCTGGCCCACTGTGCATTCCATGCCGCCCAAGAAATCGTCATCGTGGGTCCCAATGCTGCTGTGGCCATGAATGTCGTACACCTCAAACCGCAGTTTCTGCACCTCCTCAAAGTAATAGTCAACCATGAAGACCTTGGCAAAGATGGGGTTCAGGTTGCTTCTGATGACCTCTGATCGGTCCACCTGTGGAACGCATGGGAGGAAAAACAGACATTCCAGATGAGTGGAATATCAAGTTCAGGGTTAGTGGAAAGAAAGCTTCGAAATGAGCCGCTCACAGGGCTGGCCATATTCTTAGGCAGAGCGAGGCAACTACCTCTTGCGGCATATCTTGAGGGGCAGGGATTGAACACAGATGGATGTACCATGCAGTCTGTCTGCTGTGCTCAGTGCAAGTAGAGGACCCCATCCTATCACCAGTGTCAAAATAAGATTCAGCTGCCAGGCCAGTTAGATTTTTTTCATGGAGTGGGGAGGTGCCATTTTGCCTGAGACAGCAAAATGCCCTGGGCCAGCCAGCCCTGGACATCAGATCCAAGTCCAACCACCTTTGCCACTGACCTACTTGTGGTCTCTGAGAACAAGAGCAGCAAACCTCACAGCGTTGCTGTGAGAGGTAATACAGAACAAAGATTGTAGGCTGTTTTGCAAATTCACAGTGCAATCCTAGGCGTGTTGCTTACTCAGAAGTGAGTCCCACTGGTGTACTTTGCAGAGCTGAATGCCAAGTTAAGTGTGCACAGAACTGTAGCCTAAACATAGTGTAGACATTATAAAGAAGGGGAGAGGAGACAGGGTCACTACACCCGGAGTAATGCTGGTTTCTTGAGCAGGCAAAGCAGGCAGACTGGTGCCATTAACTGCCTGTACCGGGAGGTTGAAACACTTCATGCTGGAGTCACCATTTGGTGTCCCTGAGCCAGAACACAGAGTCTGTGGTGAAGACAGACCCAACTCTGATCACTTCCTCCTTCCCCTATGCCTTGTTGGTGAAATATCACTGAGTCCAGCTCACCAAAGCATTTGTTCTTCTAGTTCATATTAAAACAGAATGCAAAAGGGACAGGGGTATGTATGTATTATTTTTGAGTTCAGAAAGGGCTGTCACACAGTGGTACAGCACATACACCCAGTTTAAACCCCTGGCATCTGTAGTTTTGGCAGAGAAAAACTGCCCTGTCTGAAACTCTGGAGAGCCACTGCTAGCCAATGAAGACGATACTGAGTTAGATGGACCAATGGTCTGACTCAGGACTCATCCTGACTTCCTTCTGTGCCACATTACTAGGCACAGGTGCAGGCTTTAGAACTCTGTGTCCAAATGGTGTTTATTATTATTATTTGTCCTGGCAGCTTACCTGGGAAAACCTGCACTTTACTGCTGAACTGAAGCAAATGCCAATCAGTTTTTTCTGTGGATTGCCACTTGTTACGATTGGAAGGCAGCTTCCAATGTTCCTATTGAAATCAGCTCTTATTCAAAATCATGAGAACTGAGGTGAGGCTAGGAAAACTCCATCTGAAACTGTGGAAATCTGCTGCCACTCAGAACAGCTAAGAGTCTTGTGGCACCTTAAAGGTAAAGGTAAAGGGACCCCTGACCATTAGGTCCAGTCATGACCGACTCTGGGGTTGCGGCGCTCATCTCATTTTACTGGCCGAGGGAGCTGGTGTATAGCTTCCGGGTCATGTGGCCAGCATGACTAAGCTGCTTCTGGTGAACCAGAGCAGCACACGGAAATGCCGTTTACCTTCCCGCTGGAGCGGTACCTATTTATCTACTTGCACTTTGATGTGCTTTCGAACTGCTAGGTTGGCAGGAGCAGTGACCGAGCAACAGGAGCTCACCCCGTTGCAGGGATTCAAACCGCCGACCTTCTGATTGGCATGTCCTAGACTCTGTGGTTTAACCCACAGCACCACCCATATCCCTTAAGGTCCCGTGGCACCTTGAAGACAAGCAAATACTGAGCTAGATGGACCATCAGCCTGACTGAATAGAATGCAGCTTCCTGTGACTGAAAGTAAACTCAGGGCTTCACCAGCTAAGTGATGAGCTTCACGTTTTTTCTCCAGAGACCTACCTCTAAGTCCCCTGTCTTCTGAAGTTAGGCAGGGGATCGGGGGGGCAGTTGTGGTTGTGGCACCCCATGTATGGAAAGTCTTCCGGGGGGGGGGGTGTACCGCCTTGCATCATATACAAATTTGAGGTTTTTCCAGTGCTAGGCAGAGAGTTTTTATGCTTGTCCAGGACTTCCAGCATGTTACTGATGCAGTTTTTGTTTTCCCCCAATTAGTTATTTCTGCTGGATATTATTGCTTTGCTGCTTTCTGCAGATATTAACACTGAGTTTCCTTGTATTTTTTATTTAATCATTTTAAATTATATGCAACCATTTGGTTTAAACAAAATAAAGCTCACATGATGGCTCATATGAGTATGTTGAATAAATAAAAAATAGAAATGAGTAATTAAAAAAACAAAAACACCAAACCAAGAGTTCTTCAGAAGTAACAGCTTTGTAAACACAGACACACATGGACAGTGGACTTTTATAGCCTAAATTAAAAGGCCTTTTTTCCAGTAAGAAGAAAACGAATTCTGGAGCCAATTTTTTTTTATAATTAATATGAAATGTCGGAGAAAATGCCGCAAATCTGCAGGCCCTGTTCCCTGTATTCTCTACATTAGCAATATCAGTGTCTCTCTCCGTCTCTCTCTCTCTCTCTCCTGGATTAGCAGTGGAATTATTCTGATGAAGGAAAGGATATGCGCTTGCGATATTCGTGGTAGGAAGGGAAGGGAAGAGTGAGTGCCTTCTCCTGCCCTTTATCTCCAGCTCCAGAGGGCTGGTTATTTGAGGCTGGTTATTTGCGGCACCCGGATAGCATCACAGCTCCCTCCCTTCCTCTCCTCCTCCTACCTACCTTCTTAAGGGATAGAAGCTGACGCTCTTATGGAAATGGAATAGAATTTTGCCTAAACATTCGGGGAATGGAATCGTTACTGTGGTGAATGCAGATGAGATGCTAATGAGCCATTCCTCAGGCACTGATCCCAGTTTTTGTGGGGAGGCTTTGTGAGGGTGCCAGGTTTTTTTGGGGGTGGGGAGATTGTCAGGGTGGCTGGCAGCCTCAAGCTGAAGGTACCTGCCCTGCCTCTCCACCAGGGCCAATAGGGCCACTCCAGACTGGTGCTTGGTTTTTTTTGCAGCGTATACTGCAACACTGATGCAACCATAGTTCGCTGGCATTGGGTACAATCTGGACCCATCCACACATCTGTCTGAATGATGAGTTATCCTGTAATAATTCCCCAATGTCGCCACATCATGGCCATCTGGAGTGAAAGTGCTGCAAAAAGCGAGGCAAAAAATTTTAATCCAGAACATTTGGGGTATGGAAAGTTGCCGTATTTCAGCAGAAAGTTATGGGACATGCACCGAATGGAAATGAAGCAGTCCAAAAACTTTTGCAGGTGCAAACAGTATGGAAAGCAGAACCGCGTGAGACCACCCCAATAAATAATAATAAGCACAAATAATCAGGAATGCAAAATAAAAAGGGGGCCCTTCCCTTCCTTAGCCCTTCTGCTTACTTGGTCAGGGGCTGTCCCCTTTCTCTCTTGCCTAAAGTAGATCACAGGTCCTCTGTTCCTAGTATGTGAGTAGTGCTCTGTAAACAACAACTCCCCCTAGGCAGTGGTGGATCAGTGGCTGTCCCAGGTTCAGTCGCCAGCATCTCCACATAGGGGTGGGAGAGACCCCTTCATGAAATTGTAGAGAGCTGCTGCTAGTCAGTGTAGTAGATAAGATAAGAGCTAGATAAACCAAAGGCCTGACTCAGTATCAGGTGTCTTCCTATGAATCTACCCCAGGCAGCCTGAGCTTTCTTTCACTTGCTATCCCTTCACTGCCCCCACCCCAACACACACAAGCACAGTGATGGCATCAGAATCCACTATAGCTCCATATTCCATCAGGGCTGGCGCCAGCAACTGCAGGACAGCATCCCTTGGGGTGCCAGTGAGGGTGCCAGGGTGACACTGCTTCATAGCAGTTCAGATTGGCATTGACATTGCTCAGGAATGTGGCTTAGCTGGCTTGCACGAGCCATCTGCAGCTTTCCTTCTGCGGGCCACCACTTTCAGTGCCTCTGCTCTCCAGTTCTGGCACACTGTGGCAGTGGAGATGGTGTCAGTTGGTTGCGGCAGGAGCCGATGACAGAGTTGGCCATGCCTTGGAGAAGGAGGCAGGTGAACGGGAGGCGTGCAGGTGTGCTGGGGCCCTATGGAACAGCTCCCACTTCGCTCAATGAGCTTGTGCAGGAGACGCTCCTGGTGCTGTTTGTCCAAAAGTGATTTCTTTTTTTTGTTCCCAGTTCCTCAAGCTGAATTGAAGCCTTTCAGACCACCAGCCTTTTCCTTTGGGGGAGGGAAGAAAGTGCTCTTGCTTGCTTTCCCATCTGAAAGTGGGAACTTTCTTTCTCATCCTGGCAGGGAAGGGAACAAGATTAGCCTGGCACAATGCCTCTCTGCTTTCCATATTGATTACGCAGCAGCAGGGAGGGCCCTTCCATTTGCTTCCCCAAATCCTGATTTCATTTGAGTTTCAATGAGCCAGCCGGAGGGATGCACGCTCCGTGGCAATCGATTCCCCTAAAGCTCCTTCATCTCAGGAAACTTCACCAAAAACCTCCCCCCTAATGAGCAGGGATTTATTAATTTGATGCAATAACTGTCAGCTCTAATCTCCTCCAAACGTACGGCTAAGATCATCCTGGAGCAGCGCTTGCCATCCCTCAAGACGTCCTCTGAGGGTTTAATGCCAAGAGTCAGTAGCCAAACTGGACATGTCAGAGCGGACAGAGCAGCTTCCAAGTCCTGTCCATCATGTATGCTCCAGCTGGAGCTGCTGGCTGGGATTTTCTGTTTAATGGATTGGCTCAGTTCTTCCCACTAAGCGACAGCCGCTTCAAAGTTGCTTGTCCAGTTGCACTGAACAGCAGGGGGCTTTGAGAGAAACAAAAAAATGAGGCTGAGGTTGAGTTTCCTTGAACAGGTTGAGCCTCCCTCAACCTTGGGTTCTCCCAGATGTTTTGGACTACAATACCCACCAGCCTCAACTGGCCAAAACATCAGGAGGGCCCCAGCTTGAAGGAGGCTGTGCTAGTTGCTGGAAATGAGACTTTGGAAAATTATCCCCGTTGTGTTCTGCCTTTAGTGGATTCTGGAGCATGTGTTTATCTGCAGTGGGGCAGGCGTTGCCCTGGCTTGTAGCCTGGAAACAAGAGATCTTTGCAAAGATGCTGTGATGAGCCGTCCATTTTCAGTTGCACAAAGATAGGTGATCTATCCCAGTGGTTCCCAATGAGTAAAGTACTGCCGACCCCTTGTCTTTCAAAAGCTAAGCCATGGATGCCTTACTTTTGAAAATGTTGATGTCTCTGTGATAGTTTTCAATATGTGAATGCTGCCAACCTACCCTCCAACATGCCCCAGCAGAAAACTGGGATGTGTGTCTTCCAGGCTACACTACTGTGCAAGTCACATGATCTGCACGAGAGCATGTTGCCCCAAACCACACATTTTTGGGCATTGCAATCTCATGCGA
The DNA here is from genome assembly GCF_964106645.2 of Podarcis pityusensis. Taxonomy (NCBI): domain Eukaryota; kingdom Metazoa; phylum Chordata; class Lepidosauria; order Squamata; family Lacertidae; genus Podarcis; species Podarcis pityusensis. The sequence continues at coordinate 50,675,467 of NC_138033.1, read as the reverse complement.
GGTGTGTACCTCGCCATGATCTTGCATGCTTTTGGGTGCCATGCTCTCATGCAAGAGCACAGCCCCCGAAAACAGGATGTCTCAAGAAAGTTGAGGGATATGTGCCACGGACTCCCTGGGTAGGTTACTCAGACCCCTGGGGTCTGAGTCCCACAAACTGAGAATCCCTGATCTACACTGTAAAGGCCACCTTACACTAACCAGCAACCAGGTAAATGGTTGTTTCCTCTCCCACCCTCAGGGTTGCCCTGGCTGCACAGCAAGCAACAGGTGCCGAGCTGTGGAGTTGGCATTGGTGTCAGCTGCCAATAACCCTTTGTCCAAGGAAGCCTGAGCAGCTATCAGACACTCCCAGAGGAAGGCAGAAATTGCTGCTACATTGCTGTACTTCTGTAATGATTTTTAAATAACGACAAAGCACAAAATGGTAACTTTATCAACATCAGGGCAAAGCGCGCTGTCAGGATGCTGGCCAAAGTGATTTTCCATGGCCGCTAATATGGGCCAAGACGGCTGGGCTCCCTCGAAAATACAAGAGCCCATTTCAGTATTGATTTTTGCCATGCCATCTAAGTGCAAACAGTGGGTTTGCACTGCCTGCTTCAGACAATAAATTAGCCTCGGCAACAGCCAAGCGGGCTTGTTCCAGGAAGGGAGACTTTCACTATGCTCAGCACCGCTCAGACCTGTCCCTTTCGCAGGGTGATCTTCAGGACGTTTTCCATGCTGTGCTGGGCCAAAGATCCACTTAGCCCAGAGCTTTGTTCTCTGGCAGAGGCCAGCCTGATGCCCTTGGGAACAAGACACGAGACCTTTTGCAGAGAGGCAGCAGCTGTGCTGCCCTGTTGCAGCGAAACCAGCCAAGATTCCTGTAGCACCTCAAAGGCAGACACGTTTATTAGGGTATGGACGGTGCATTTCGAACAATATGGATCCAACTGCCCAAAGAAGTGGGTGTGCATAGCTGGCTCATTATCTACTGGATTAGGCTTCAGAATATGCTGCCTTGGATCTATTGATACGAAAGAACACAAAGCTGCGATCTCAGATGAAAAGCGTCACATGCTCTCTGGCTCTGCTATAATTGTCTCTTCGTCGTCACATTTCAAAGTAGCTCTTCCCCAGAATCGAGGCCGAGTCTGGCTTACTGGGCCTCTGCCAGAGAAGGGGATGGCGAAAGTTAGGACTGGACAACTCTCCTCCTCCTCCTCCTAAACAACTTTCAGGCTGGTTTCCCTCCCTCTGAAAGTGGCTCCCTTAATTCAGCCTTTGTTCGGCTGCGTTTCCGCTTCACTGTGGATTTTTCACAATGTGGTAGGCAATTAGAGCCCGCTTTCCAGAGCTCAGCTTGCTAGACCAAATGAAAGAATCATGAGAGGTGTTGCTTGCTGCCAATTAAATTTCTTCTGGAATGACCAGGTGGGTGGGCCACATTTTGCTCAGGGCCTGTCATATATTTGGGATTGAGAAGGGTATTTAACTGAAATAAAAAATAAAAATAAAAATCTAGCTTTTGGGAGGCTTTTCTAGGTTTGGCTCCCCTGCAGTTTGTTGGTGGCTTGGCTCACTTTGGCTTCGCTCGTTCTGAAACGCACCGCTTCTCTGCTGAGGCTGGGGCTGCCCAGGCTGCTTATTGCCTTCTGCCATGCTGGGACAGAGAATGGTTGAGCAGAGGAACATAGGAAGCTGCCTTACTCTGAGTCAGATCAGCAGTCCAGCTGGCTCAGTATTGCCTACCCGTGAGTCAGGGAGCCAAATGCAGCTCTCCAAGCCTCTCTCTCTGGCCCTTGGGACTTGGCTCATGTCATACACCCTCCCTACTTATACCTCCACCAGCCCCTTTTTGCTTTTTGCCTGGATGGAATGTGCCCTTGAACTCTGGTCATTAATCTTGCTTGCCTCTGGCTCCAGCTTCTGCTGGCATGTGGCCCTTAGAAGATTGCCCAGAACTGAGTGGAGCCCTTGGGTTAAAAAGGTTCCTCACCCCTAGCCTACGCTGACTGGAAGCAGCTCTCCAGGATTTCAGGTTTCCTTTACAGCCCTACCTGGAGATGCCAGGAATTGAACCGGGGATCATCTGCATGCAAAGCAAATGCTCTACCACTGAGTTATGTCCCCCCTGCCTCTTTTGGCACAGCTTTGGGCTAGGCATCCCTCTGGCAACTATTCTGAAACTAAGCTTATTTAAAGTAAGCCTTGTAGAACAAAGAGAGGCTGAAGCAGACATCCATGCAAGACCAGAATTAATCTGATTCTGCTAAACCTTAGCTGCTAGGTAGCTCAGACATAAAAAAAGACGTAGCAGAGCTTTCATGCAGCAACTTTGTCAGTCTGGTAAGAAGATGACGCATGACCCAGAACTTAAAAATGACGGATAATGACACACACTAAAAAAGAGATAATAACGTAGGCCGTGCTGCTGTAAAATCGAGCTGTTTAGAGATACACACACACCAACCTCACAATTAGGCTTCGTGAGGAGTGTGCTCTGTATTAATGCAAATCTTAAGATCTATATTATTTAAGGAGGGCTGGATTGTTTTATTCTTCACGGCAGCTGTCTGGTGCCCTCACCTCAGGATGTCTTGCAGTGTTGCTGTGGGTCTGTGGTCCTTAGGGTTCTTCCTGATGACCTCCTCCTTTATTGAGCATTCATCCTGATTTGCTTGCACAAAGCCTGAGTGCAGCTTAGAACATAGCCAGTCTTTACTGAGCTTTCATTCTTATTTGTTTGCAGGGAAGTTCTATGACAATGAGCCTTCGTCCTGCCTTCATCCTAGCTTGGCCTGCATCCATCCTAGTTTGGTGCTTCTATGTCTTGCCGTTAGCTCTTTGTTCATCCCCCGTGTTTCAATGCATTTCCCAGTCGCTCTTCCAAACCACAGATGTCAGTTTCTTTTTAAAAGCAGATTTGTGGCACCAGGGCAACAGAGCCTTTTCATCTGCTTCAATGGCACAAACATTAAGTTCCAGTATGCACATCACAACTGCCCCCCCCTTCCTGCAAAATAGTGGCATTTTCGAGGCGCTCTCAGACCATGCAATCCTGGAGTTACCATTCCAGCATTTATGGCGTATTTCTATACCGCTATATCATATCATAAAAGATCTGGGCACTGTACAACACTAAAGCATAAAGAGAGCTAGTGTGGTGAGTGGTTAGAACATTGGACTAGGACCTGGGAGACCAGGGTTCAAATCCCCGCCATTAGGCTTCTCGGGTGAGCTTGGACCAGTCAGTCTCTCAGTCTAACCTACCTCACAGGGTTGTTGTGAGGATAACATGGAGAGCAGGAGAAGCAACTGTTCCGCCTTGAGCTCTTTGAATGGAAGGTGGGATATAAAGCTAACAACAGCGATCAACATTAAAAAAAAATACAGATAATTATCAAAGAGACTGAATAAAAAGTAATAGTTAAACTGCTACAAGAGCCTGTCTGCATAAAAAGGTCTTCAAGGGATACCTGAGAGTCAAAAGCAATGGCTGCAGAATTTTCAGGGTGACTTAGAAAAATTAATGAATTGCAAACTGATGTGTAAGTGTAGATAACTGAATTTAGGACTGAAAAAAAGGAGAAATGAGAAAATTGACAGATTTCTCTCAGGAAAATGTGTGTAGGCTGTAATCCTATATACACAATTTCCTGGGAGTAAGTCTCATTGAACTCAGTGGTGCTTACACATCTGAGTAGGCATGTCTAGGATTGCATGCTAATTTGCCTTCTTTTGAATTCTCAAAAGTTGGCAAGTACGTTGGTTGACGGCTGCTACAAGCAGGGATTGAGTGGAGGCAGAACAGCTTATTTTTGCTAATTTTTAAGAACTGTCGAACAAACCCAGTTTGTTGGCAACCTTCCATTCTTCTGCCCTTGACAAAAACACTTCTCCTGCTGCTCCTTTCTATCAGCCACTGATGTCTCTCCTGACCTTGCGCTGGGGACCCACATCTTAGCAGTTGCCCACTTTTTTTACCAAGGCACCTGTGCCTTTAATAACAGCTTAATCTGGAGAGCAGGAGCTGTAGCTCAATGGCAGAACATATGCCTTGCATGCAGGAGGTCCCAGGTTCAATTCCCAGTATCTCTAGGTAGGGCTGGGAGAGATCTCTGCCTGAAACCCTGGAAAGCCACTGCACATCAGTGTACACAATACTGGGTTAGATGGACCAGTTGTCTTCCTTGGTAAAAGGTAGCTTCATGTGCTCTTGTGCAGATTGTAACAGGAGATAGCGCTGACCTCCATGCCATAAAAGCTTCAGCTGATCCAGCCAACGTTAGTGGCACAGGAGCAGCTGGGGCAATTCTTTTCCTGGTCAGTTGGCAACCTTGATCAAATTCTCTTTGTTGATAGCATGACATCTGCTTGGGACCTAGCTAGGGGGACTGAAGAGTGCACTGTGAGCAACTGTGCTTATCACTGCAGTAAAGTCTGATCCCACAGGAAAAAGGACAGCTGAGGACTGTGTGTGTGCATCCCTGCAGTTGAGCAATCCAGAAAGCTTTAACAGCCCTCATTCATCATGCAAATTGCGAGGGAAGAGGGAATTAGTGGGAAGAATGCTATCGCTGTGCAACACATGAGGGCTTGGCCTGCTTGCTCCCAAGGTTGGCAGGAGGCCTCCTTTGTCATCCAGCAAGCTCCCTTCCTGTCTTGAGTAGCCCACTGCCCACTTCCCAATGGGGGGGGGGATCACATTCCCGCAGAACTGATTGACACCAGCATCTTTGGCTCTTCCCCACCATCCCATCTTGAGTCAATTGGGCTTGCAGGGCTGGGCCAACCTTGCAGGGTAACCTCCCGCTGCAAATCAAGGCACATTAGAGCACCCAGAGCTAGCCTAGTTATTACTGCATCTGACACCCCAACCTTTTATGATAATGAGACACCCTAAGGAAGGAAGCTCTATACAGTACTGGCATGCATGGACACATGTGGACATGCACAAAAGCATGCACAGGATTGGAAAGATTTCTCTTGTGCAAGCTTTTGGGTATCACAGAACTCTTTACCACACACCGGATGCAAATGGATCCTTTGGGACTGATGTAGCAGCTGTGAGCAACTGAATAGATTTTAATAGGGTTGAATCCCCCAAACATTTCCCCCTTTCCATGTTCATGATGCCATGGAAGTTGCAGGATGTGAGCAGGGTACTACACAAATTAGTAGCAAACAAGAAACCCCTTTTGGAGAGGCAAAAAGGACATGAAAGTTTAAAGAATTCAAGGAGCTCTCAAGTCCCAAACCTCACCTGGATCCTTACTAACCACTGCAAATATAGTAAGCATGCCCTTCGGGAGGGGGAAACTCCCAAAAGGTTTTATGGCACCTTGAAGATGAACAGCAAATTTTCTCATGGATTTTACAGGGTCCACTTCATTAGAAGCATGAAGCATAATCCTCAGTTGCAGAGAGGAGACAGAGAGAGAGAGCACTTAGTTTGTAAAGGGGCAAAGGCTCTAAGTCACGGTGCCAGATGAAAATGAAATTCAAAAGGTGCACATAGTGACAATTCAATTAGAGCCAGAAAGAATGTGAGATGAGCAGAGTGATGCTTTACAACAGCAGAGACAGGCGATAAAACAATCCACTTGGCAATGCTGAGTGAATTAACATCTCTAGTGGGAAAGGAAGGCATGGTCTCCATTCAGACCCAAATGAATAGGGTGGCACTGAAGGGCTACACTTCCTGCATCTGATGATGCAGTCCATTAATGTCTATGCAGTCATAAAAACACATTCCTCTTCAAGGTGCCACAAGACACTTCATTGCAACTGACTTACCACAGCTGCTACCCTTCTGGAAATGACCCTTTAGCCTCTCCCAGCTTTGTGTCCTCAAGATGTTGTTTTGAGTTGTGTGACTTAACTAGACACCACATTTTTCAGAGTCTGGGGCCCCTCCAAGATTAAGGGCTCTGAAGCTTAAACTTCATTCGTTTCACTGTAGATCTGGCCCTGCAGTGAGAACAGGATGCTGGACTTTACCCAGGAGCCAGGCTTGTCTTGTGCTCTGTGCCAGCAACCTGCTCTCATGCCCTGGGGTGCCTGGTGGCTCTTGTCATTCCCTCTGCAAGCTGAGCCAGAAGGTCCATCAGCCTGAGCACATCAGCCCACATCCTCTGGAATGGGTAGCCAAAGCGTCTTCTCCAACCCCAGAAGTCCCTGATGGAGAAAAGGGCCTTGGATGTTTCAAGGGACTGACTGTCCATCTCTTCTAGCCCACCTGCCTGCCCTCTATTGCCACTGCCTGCTCAGCGATTCATGCAGAGGATGAAAACCTTCAGTGCCAACATCTAACGAGCATCTGAAGCTACAGGCAATTAACCCTGAAACTGTTACAAAAGAGCCATGTGCCGGGAAGTGAGGAGAGGGAATCAGCCTGAGAGCCGGGAGCAATGAGAAAGCCAGGCGCTCTCCCTCTCCTTTGCAAGTGCACAAAGGAAGGAAAGGAAGATTGCAGGCAGGAAGTGGTTGGCAGCAGGCCCAGGTGAGGGAGTGAGCAGAGAGTGGTTTGCAGGTGTCGTGACCCAGCAGTTGACTGCTGTGACTCCTCAGAAGCCCCCCTCCCGGGGGTCGGCAGCAGGGCAAACCAAACTAACCTCATTCCCCAGGACACTCCAAGAGAGAATAATCACAGGATCAAACCCTTTTATCCTGCAAAAAGTCACCTGCAAATGTATCCCTTTAGACAGATTAATCAGGATTATGCAGAGTGAGGTAGCTGCCTCAGGCGGCTGATGGAGCAGGGCAGGTAGCTCAGGGAAGGTGTCAGCTGTGGGTGCCATGCAGCCTGCCCTCTGCACCCTAAGTCCGCTTCCAGGCTGTCAGCATTTTGCAGGAGGAATTCAAGCACATGCTGGAACTGCAGGCTTGTGCATTTAAAGCAGATTAAAGTGCTCTGTTGCCCCTGTGAAACAAATCCGCCTTTTGAAAAGACACCGACTTTTTTGTGGTTAAGAAAAGGGCAGGGAAATGCACTGAGAAGTGTGGGATGGTGAATGAATGATCCGCAGGAAGATGTGTAAACACCATGCAGGGCAAATCAGGGTGAATGCTTATGGTTGTATAACCTCTCCGCAAGCCATTTCAGTAAAGACTGAACACAGTCTAACCTCCACATAAGCTTTGTGCTGGCAAATCAGGATGAATGCTGAGGAAGCAGATCGTCTGCAGGAGTCTTAAACCTGCCTGCTGCCCTCAGGTGCAGTATTGGAATAAGATTTAACTGCCAGTTCGATTGGTTTATCTTTTTTTTAAAAAATATATATAATATTTATTAGTAGTTTCAGAATTATAAGGGAAAAAAGAGACATTAAAAAACAACACTATAATACATAAAAAGGAAAAAAAAACAAAAAAACAAAAAAACCAATACAACAATACAACAAAAAAAGAAAAAGAAAAAAGAAAACAACACAGATCCCAAATTGCGTATCTAAAACTTCCATTTGCTTGTTTCATTGACTTCCTCACACCTCCCTTTTTGTATTCTAGTTTAATTAGTTATTTCAGCAAATTCTTTCCATCTTTCTCAATTTTTGTTAAAACATTTACCTAACCTAATTTAACCTAATAATTAGCTCAACAAATCCTTTCCATCTTTCCCGATTGGTTTATCTACTTGGTATACAGCTTGGGAGTGGTGGGGGATACAGACCACTTTGCCCTTAGCTCAGGCAGGAAAATTCCTCAGAGCTGACCTGGAATTGAAGCCACAAGTAATCATGGTTTAGTTCCAGAACATCTCCTTGTTCAACGTCAGGGCTTACTCCTGAGGTATGTGACTTGATAACGGAGAAGGGTGCCTCAGAGCACATCAAGAGGGCATTGCCTTCACCTCACTGAATAATCTCCACCAACTTTCCATGCTTCTGGGATCAGGGAGCAGAAGTTCAAAATTCTAGGCAGCTTGTCCATCTAATGCAGGTCTGGGGAACTTTTTGCCCTGCAGATTTTGCTGATCAACGGCTCCCATTGTCCCTGGCCATTGGCCATGTTTGCTGGGGGCTGATGGGATTTATAGTTCAGCAACATCTAGCTTTCCCAAGGCTCCCCACACCAGCTCTCATGCAGTTGCGGTCCTCTGGGCAAGGAGGGACTGCATCTCTTCTAGGAGTTGTAATGAACCTTACCCACTATGTTGTGCAGCCATGGCAGTGACCAGAAAAGGAATGACTACTGAGACGAACACAGACAGAAGAAACGCCTTGGTGCATCTGCAGCAGCACAACCAGATGCCTTCATCGGTCCCAGCTGCAACAAAACATGTCTTTCCCGTATCAGTCTCTACAGCCACAGCAGGTGCTGTAACTCTCCAGCAGTTTGACTTCACCACCAAAGGCGCACCTCTTTATTGTCTCCCAAGGCGGACAGATGCCAACCATAACACTGTTTATTAATTAAATTACTTACATGCTGCATTTTGGGGCATTGCTGTCCCAAGGTGGCTCACATTATCAGAAAAAATAAATAAATAAATACTATCTTTTTAAAAATAATAATCAACGGCAACAGCACTGACAATTATTATAAAAGGCCAGCTTAAAACAGTTACAAAGACTAACAAAAACAGCTAAGCAGAGCTATAATTTTGTTACAGCGCTGCAAAGAAAGCCTTTATGAAAAGGAAGCAGAGAAAAGGCATGGTTTCTAAATCAGTTTAAAAATCCATAGCATAGAGGCCATGCACCCCTCTGTGGGGACAGAGTTCTATTCATTTATAAGATTATTTATCATTATTATTTTAAATTATTGTGAACAGCTGAAGAAATAATTAAGGTCACTATCATCACTAACCACTAATTAGAAATGCAGATTCTTCTATTCCCATTTATCAAAGCACTATGAATGTGCATTCTTCAAGCTTCGCATAGAAAACGTTCCAGATTTTAATAGCATTTATTGGTATCTCCTCTCTCTTTTTAACTGTTTGCTTTTTTATCTCTGGTTTATTACCAGACACATTTAACCTGTAAATAATTAAGCAGATGAGAAGGTGAGTTTGTGATGCAAATGCATTTTGCTTACTGAGTGGCCACAGCCCGTCATCTCCTATTGGAAAGCAAAGGCCAGGGATGCTGTCCAGGGCAAACTTGGGCCTCCCCAGTGCCTTGATCTTAGAAATTAGCCACTGAGGCTGGCAGGGGACCTGGTATCCTCTTCCCAGTTTGACAGTTCACAGCCAGCAGGAACCAGCATCAGTTGAAGCTAAGGGTAAGAATGCCTGGCACACGCTACTCCAGAAGTGCTCCTGCCTTCAGCATCAGTTAAGTGCTTTCAGTAGGGATCCATTTGTATTTAACTCTTACAAAGCACTCAGTAGATTGACAGAGATGCATCAATGCTCACCAAAGATGTGCTTGAGAGTAGCATCTCCAGAAAGACCCTTCCATTGCATTGCTGCATCTCCCAATAGATTCCCTTCTAGGCTGGGAGTTGCCAGAGAATGGGAAGGGGTAAAAAGACATACTGGAGCTGTTTGAGATTCAAGCACCACCACGGCAAGGTAGAACCATCCTCAAATTGACTCCCCTAGCGCACAACCTGTGGCATAGGTCTATGCAATGGGTGAGGAGCCCTTTTCAACCCGAGAGCCACATTCCCTTCTGGGTGACCTAGCAAGGGCCGCATGCCAGTGGTGAGTGGGGCCACAGGCAAAAGTAGGCAGAGCAACAAATGCAGATTTTACTTTTGTACAGGAGGCTCGTTTCTACACCCTCACACATCCTTCTCGGTCCTCCATCCTGGTAAACAAGAGTTGTTATCAGCGTTTATGGGAACACTCCATAACCAGAGAGGAAAAAATCTCTATGACCAAAATAGGGTCAGTGATGGGTGTGGCCTGGAGAAAGGGGGTGTGGCCTGAAATGGGGTGTGCCCAGGACCAGAGAGAGGTTTTGCACATTAGGTGTATGCAGTCCAGTCCACCATAGCAAGGTAAGAGCCAACGCAAAACAGGCTGGAGCCAGCCAAGCTCAGAGCTCCAGAGTGAGCCAAGCTGCATTTATGAAGGAAGACAAAATGTCCCTTATACAGCAACATCCCTTGCCACGGGATCATATTCACCCAGTGCTATACCAGCTGCACTGGCTCCCAGTGGAGTACAGAATCAGGTTTGAGGTGCTGGTTTTAACATTCAAAGCCCTATACAGCCTAGGACCCTCGTACCTACGGGACTGCCTCTCCTGGTATGTCCCACGGAGGACCTTACAGTCTTCAAATAAAAACATCTTGGAGATCCCGGGCCACAGGGAGGTTAGGCTGGCCTCAACCAGAGCCAGGGCTTTTTCGGCTGTGGCCCCGATCTGGTGGAACGCTCTGTCACAAGAGACTAGGGCCCTGCGGGACTTGACATCTTTTCGCAGGGCCTGCAAGACAGAGCTGTTCCACCAGGCCTTTGGCCAAGGCACAGTCTGACCCCCTCCTTCTGTAATCCTCAAAGAACTCTAGCCCAATGGTTGCCATTAATTTGATTCTGAATTGATTGTAGAATGAATTGATTTTAGAATGTATTTCAATTAATTGATTGTGATTTTACGTAAACTGTGCTATTTTTACTGTTGTTAGCTGCTCTGAGCCCAGCTTTGGCTGGGGAGGGCGGGATATAAATAAATTATTATTATTATTATTATTATTATTATTATTATTATTACATTCTTTAACCAATCAGTTAGCTTCATTATTATTATTATTTTAAAAATTACTAAAAAGTGTCCCCCAGTTAACCAGGCTCCTGCTTTAAAATTACACGGACACACACATACACACACAAAATTGTAAAAACTGCAGATGACAGGTACCCTCTTATAAGAGGCCCTGCCTTTACTCTCTCATGGAGAAGGGGAAAAACATTGCAAATATAACAGAGGCATCCTTCCTCTAAAAACGTCTTCATTTTGCTTCAGGAATATGGTTTTACCCACATGAAAATATATGCAGTTTTAATTGCTAGATTAATTAACTAAATCTCATAGGATTAACTGAGTAAGATTTCTTTAATCAAGTGACAGCCCTAAGTTACTAATCAGTTGAACTTTATAGTGTGTGGGGAGGGGGAAATAGTCCTTCTTGAGCGCAAATCAGGCAATCTGAGTTCGAACATGATAAAATTTGTCTGATGAATCTCCACCAAATCAATTGTGCTGGGCCTTGTAAAACCAAGACACCTGGGCAATTAATGCAAGGCTATTGGAAGTGGGGCTATGTCCCACCTCCCCTCTTCCCCAAAGCCAGCCCTTTGTGGCCCTCTGAACCTCCCACACACAAAACCACACTCCTACAAAGTAGCCTACAATTGTTCCCATCAGTGGACAGGAATTCAACCATTACAAGCCTATGTGGTGGCTGAAACACGACTGCATGGCAAGCACCGCACCCTGGGAGCTGCCATTTTGGAAGCAAACAGTGAACCCATCTTTCTGCTCTATAGTTCAACGGGGCAGGCCAGTTTCCAATTTCCATGTTCTCCTCATGAGCCTTGTCCAAGTGAAGCCATCCAGGCAATGAGGATTGCAAAGGTTTGCATCCATTCATTCATTCACTCATTCGTTCAAACACCCATTCATGTCTCTCCTTCCTAGAAGCTCAGTGAGATCCAGTTCAACAGTTGAAATCATTATTTTGAAAGCCCTGCCCTTCCACTAGCTCAACCCTGGTCCACAAAAGCCAGTCCATCTAGAAAAGGCTTATACTCAGACTTTTACAGGTCCATAAAAGCAGAACCACCATCAAAAACGCTTCTCAGAAATACACCCTTGCACTTCTATATGGGTGGAAATTGGAGGAGGGTGCCCTGAGTCAGTTTCATGACCAGGATGAGCTAAAAGATGATGAGCTATAGCATAGGGCCCGATATACCTCAAATAATGCCTAGAAGAAGAGGTGAGAGAAAGGGGAGGGCCCCTGCAGCAGTGGCACCTTGTGCTTCCAGCACCAGCAGTTGGTTCACTCTGCTCTGCGCCTGCTGAAGATGGTTGCAGGGCAGCAGGTGAAACCAACCTGGTTGCTTAGCAACACCATCCTCCCATCTCTCACCAGCCCGCCTTGCCTCTCTCCCCATTCTGACCTTCCGTTCCCCGTGAGCCTATTGCCTACCTCCATCCACTGCCCTTGGGACTGCATGAGGAGCACCACGCAGGGATCCGACTTGTTGAGCGTGTCGCGGTCAAGCAGGTGCTTGCAGCTGACCCGCAGCTCCACCTTGGAGACGCAGGTGGCAGAGACAACGCCCAGGTTGGCCTGGGAGGTTGGGTCCAGTAACTCGTTCATCCTGCTCAGGGAGGAGGGCCCTCGCTCAGCAACAGCTGCAGGTAGCAGAGGCAGCAGAGAAGAGTGGCTCAAGGGCTTGGGTGCCCAGGAACATCCACAGCCAGATCTGGGGTCCGGTGATGATGGGTTAGCTGCAGGGCGGCTTACGGCACAGCCAAGGAGCCTGGCTCACCTTCAGCCCTGAGGCGTCGCCACTTAGCAAAGGACTGCTGAGTTTTGTCTGCAGTCTATGTGGTCAATGCAATCCCAGAAGCTTGAGGAACATAGCCTGAAGGAGGCACTGCCTCTTGTTTGCTTGGCTGCTGCCAAGCAGAGCTAATTAAAGGAGTTTGTCTTCTCCCTACAAATTAACAAGTTGTGTTTTGCTGCCTTCTTCTTCTTCCTCTCACCCGGATGCCAGATCCCACTCAGCTTCCCTTGTTGCTGGCACAGATCTAGCCTGGGTGCGTATGTGCCCAGGCGCCCTCCCTGGAGAGATTGGGGGAGGAGGTGGCCCTGTCTTCTGGCCTTTGCTGGTATTCAGGACTTCAGAGAATAACAGGGCAGGTTGGGGAGGAGGACAGGTGTGTCGGGGGAGAGAGACAGAGACGAGGCTCTTTTTCCAAGTCACCAAGAGCAGAAATAACCTGGCAGTCCCCTGGATTTCTCGATCTTGGGTTGACACAACAGGAGACAGGGCACGTATTTCACAAGGCAGATCTACCAGAGGATACCCTGACGTCTTCTTGTATCTGACTCAAGGCTGGATCTCTAGACACGAGTGGAAACCGCAATCCACAGCAGCACCCGGGTCTTTGTGTGATGCTCACAAACTGGCAGAACGGGTTACCTTGCCATGGGAAATGTGCTGACAAGGTCACTCAAGCAGCTGCCTAAGGGGTACATAAAAAACACAGGGTAGGTAAATTGACAAGCCACATCCCAAACATTCAGAAATCAGGAGATATCTAATAATGTAAGAAGAGCTGTGCTGGATTAGACCATCTACGCCAGAATCATGTTTTCATGCGGGTTGGGGATGGCAGCATGATGCTTTGAGGAAGCACACAGGGCATGAAGGCATGGTGGTCCCTAGCTGTTGTTCTCCAACAACTTGTATCCAAAGGTAGACTGCCCTTGAATTTGGATGCTCCGCATAAGCATCATGACTAAGGGCTGAGATTGTGTCGGAGATGGTGAAGTCAATTTACGTGAGCGTTCTGAATCATCACAAGTGAGCAGCAAGAGCAGAGTCTCTCTTGCAACCTTTTCAAAATGTGAGGATGCAGTGGAGCTCTGATCCATGTCAGACCAGTCATACCAAACATTAGCTTCACTGACAATTATTATGAAATATTTGCCAAATGGTCTATGACTCCACAGAGGCCTGAAACATGTATCTTCTCATTTGTCTTTGGAGTGCCGCTATGGTAATTGTCAAAAAAGCTGCTACGCCATCTACCTAGTGGAATTGTCCATTTATACGGGAGTTATGAACACAAAAACATAGGAGAAAAAAATCAAAGAAGTAACAGGTTTGGGAATCTCAGTAGATCCTATAATTCCTCTCCAGAAAGATAGTCATGTTAGTTTTTTGCAGCAAAAGCAACCAGGTGTTTTATCACACCTTAAAGACTCACAAATTTATTGTGGCATAAGCTTTCATGGGCTACAGTCCACTTCAACATACAATCATCTGATGGTAGATTGTAGAGCACAAAAGTTTATATTATAGTAGATTTGTTAGTCTTTAATGTACCACAAGACTCTTTGCTATAACTTTTTTATTAGGGTATCTGGAAGGAATAGGATCAGATTAGGATATCAAATTAAAATATTTCTTATTACTGGCATCAAGAATTTAGGTAGCTCAGCACTGGTAATTATTGAATGACAAATTAGGATATGGTCCTTAGTTAAATGTGTCAGATTCACTTCCCCTAAATGAAAAATGGGGAAGAAATAAGTAAATAATAACAAGGAGTATTTTCAAGAAATAGTTTTCCTTTACTGCACCAAGGTCCTAAACCATTTGGATTGATATTATGCACTATTTTTCTAAACAGATTATTGGATTCAGATTGCTCCTTGCACTTGTGAATTGCTGGGTTCCCAGAGGTATTTGGTTGGATGATGTGAGAACAGGATGTTGGACTAAATGAGTCTTTGGCCCAATTCAGCAGAGTTCTTATGCTGGATATAATGGACAAAGGAAGTTTCAAGGTGTGGTAGATTGATTTGGATGGAATTCAAGATAGATGCTAAACAAAACATTGGATATCTGTTAAGAATTGCGATTGGAAATTTGATCTGTTTCTCTCTGTGTGTTATAAGGGGAGTTACACCAACCACCACCAACTTGATCTCTGCAGGTGCTTTCCCTACCATCCCTTCCATCCAATGGGGTTGGATGGGCACCAGCTTGTATTTTGCTCATGTGACCTGATAGACCTTGGCTGTAACCAAATCCTTTGGTCTGAGGTAGCAGGACTCTCTGTTGTTCCCCAGCAACAGGTAGCCAAGGTCTCGCGTCTCCATGAGACATATTTGCACAAACTGTTCGTCACGTATGCACACTTTAATTAAGAACAGAAAGTCGTGAGCACCTATCACTGCAATGGTGCACCTAGATTCCAGCCCTTCACTATGCATGCTGGCAGTTAGCTGTGTCAGGTGTCTCTGCCTGAGCCATCGCCATCCAGTTGCTCACAGACATTTTGGAACTCTAGGTCATGTCAATTGAGAGCTCCCTCTCTCTCTCTCTCCCCTTCACTGGAGGTTGGTGGAGCAGCAGGATGAACAGGGCGACATCTTTAGAGGCTTTCCCCATAAACTGGAGAAGACAGAAGAGAAGCCTGTTTTCTTCAGAGTCCATCTGGTATTTGGGGTTGAACGGCTCCTGGAGATTTTCTCTAACCCGGGAAGCCCTTTGCAAGCTTGCTGCCGAGGCCCCAAACCAGAACCGGCAGTGCAGTGGACTGTCATTGTGGTATTTGGCACACCAGCGACTTCCTATAGAAAATAGTATTGGGTGTCATGGGAGTAAAATGGGCATCCTTGTGGCTTTTCTTTCTGCCCATTCTGTCAGAGCAGAGCTCAGCACTTTCTCTGGCAACTAATTCCTGGGCTCTGGGAAGTTCCAAATTCTTGACCCTGCACACACACACACACACACCCCATGGCAAGTGGAAAGCGCAGCAGGGGGTCCCCCCAAAGGGGAGGAAGTTGGGGGCGTTCCTGTGGCCAAGGACTTACTTAATTGCACACAGCTGGTGCCTCGGCTTGTCAGTGCCTGGGATTGGCGAGGAGACTTTTTGATGCATGTTTGTCTCCCCCCCCCCCGCAAAACATACAACCCACATTTGCCAGTGCATGGAGATGCTCAAAAGCATGCAGTCCCATATGCATGCACATGTGGGGGCACACTCATGTGTGTGCATGCTTCACAAGCACACTCCTCAGTGTAAACGCCGTTGATTATAGATACACACTTCCGTAAACATTCCCACATGCATGGGCAGTTAATAAGCTTGTTAGCTATTTTTGTTATTGTCCAGAAAGAGAAATGCATGTTTTGTGAGATATAAGCATAAAATCAAAGTTACTTAACATGTATAATACAGCAACATTCAGGCTATGAATTACCCTCTTTGCCACCCAAATGGTAAATAAATGTTCATGCAGAAGTGTGTATTTCCTTGCATATGCACCCATTTCCTGGATGTTGCATGTTATTTTCCTCAGAGGTTTTATTCACACACATCCAAGAATGAACACCTTGATGTGCAAACACTGGTGTGCTTCCTTTTGCTCCTTCTAAGCCTATCAGGAAGCCAGTGTAGGTATCTTCTTACCAACACTCTGTCATTCACGCAGTATGGTGCAAATACAGTTTTGCTGACACATAAACATTGCTGTCTAAAAAAGTAGTGCAGGGAGTATCCTCCAGGTGTGCATTTACACACACACACACTGCTGCATGCACCCCAAATGCACACACACACACACACACACACACACACACAAACAATTTCCTGCATGCACACTTCTGTCAGGCTAACACAACTGCTCAGGCACAGAGATGACGCCCATGCTGCCACAAACACACCTGCACAAAGTTTGCGGGCTCTTCCCACGTACCAAAAAGAGAAAAAGGCAGGCATGGGTGTAATGCCACTGTGCTCATGTTCAACGCCACGTCTCTGGAATTTCGGTTCACCCATCCACACGTTTAGCGTTCACGTGTCTCCTTCCGGAGTAGCTAGAGAGCCTCCCTTACCCCGCGCGGATCTGGAGCTCGGCGGTGGGGAGGCTGGCTGGCAGCGTCTGCTGCCCCGCCGCGTCCGGAGCTCATCCTGCCAAAGTTGCCGGCAAAGGCGCT
Source organism: Podarcis pityusensis (assembly GCF_964106645.2). Taxonomy (NCBI): domain Eukaryota; kingdom Metazoa; phylum Chordata; class Lepidosauria; order Squamata; family Lacertidae; genus Podarcis; species Podarcis pityusensis. The sequence goes on along the minus strand of NC_138033.1, from coordinate 50,658,837 downwards.
GACCTCCCTGGCGCTGGCCCGCTGCCCACCCCGGGGCAGCCCACCCGCCGCCTGGCGCCTTGGCTCCCCCACTCACCGGCTCTAGCCACAGCGCGCGTCCCTCTGTCCGCCTGCCAGCAGCGCTCGCTCGCTGCTGCGCCTCTTCTGCCAGCGCCAAGATCCGCGCTCTGCCTGCCTGTGCCCGCTCTCTCCTGCGGAGCTCCGAGAGCCAGACTCGACGACAGCAACAGCGCAGGGATTAACTGCTTCAGCGCCGGCTCTCTTCTCAGTCGCGGGTGGAGTGGGGGGACTGCTCAGTCCTCACAGTGGAAAGATTGGGGCGCTGTCCCACCAACCTGCCCTTAGCCAGCTCCCACCTGCCTGCCTTCTTACTTATCCAATCCAGGGGGTGGCACCGCCTGCCAGTTTCCTCCCCCTCTTGAATATCAAGAGCTGCGCTTGTAGAACTTAGCAGGGAGAAGGAGGAGGAGGAGGATGGGGGCAAAATAAGGGGAGTTGCCTGTCATTGGTTCTGGAGCCTCTTGCTGTTTGGGCTCCTTGCCTTCCGCCTTGCCAGCTCCAATGGGCACCAGCCACCTCTGAACGCTCAGGATAGGGCTCTCTGTCTCCGAGGAGGGTTAGGTCCTTTGCCTGAAACCAGAGCCTCCCCTCTTTCCCATTTTTATCACACGTCCATCCTGACCTGCAAACAGGTTACTGCAAAATAAATGCACGCTCTCCCCCAATCTCAGCAATGCTCAGCGTTTTGCAAAATCTGGCCTGGTGGTGGTGGGAAATTCTGCTTGTGCTGCTTGTACTCAGTGAGCCAGCAGCACACCTGTGCCCTTGCCCTTAACGGTGGGGCCATTGCCTCCCAGAGCACGCAACCTTTCCCTCCAGATGAATTGATGCAGCCTCATGGCACGTGCTGGCCCTAGAACTCACAACCAAAAACACCATTTAGAATCATCATCTTCCTCCTCTCTCCAAAATCATCTTGCTGGTGGTATCCGCCTGTCTTGTTTGCAGCACCAACGTGACCTCCTGCGATGCGCAATGTGTATGGAGGTCCTGGGTTGTCCAGATGACAAGAACCCCCTCTCTGCCTCACTGATGTCCAAAGGAAAGCAGAGCAATACATTTGGCACCAGCTTGGCTGCAGGAGTTGTCAGTATAAGGTGCCATCCAACTGTCTTAAGGACTCCATTCCAGATAGCGGAGGTTAAATATCAGAGTTTTCCTTCTCTTAGAAGGGCTCCCTTCCCAGATTGACGAGCCCCATCTGCCCCTCACTTCCCTCTACATCTTCCCTCTTCTTGACCATTGGATCCACTAATGGTCTCCTCCACTCAGTCCACTGGAGCTTGTTTTCACATGCAGGGAAAGTCCCTAACTCACCAAGGATTTGAGACCAGGGGTGGCGACTTGAATAAAATATGGGAGGGGGAGAGATAAGCCCCACACAATCAATCATGTGAACACCATTTGAATCGCAATGCCCATCAACTTTCGGGTGGGCTCCTATGTTTGAGATCCATCGGCTACCCTCACCTGGTTTAGCTGGCCAGACAAAGCCATTTCGCAGGGTGTGGCTGCTGTTGCATGCTGACAGCTTCTAGGAGCCACAGGTGAGAGCTGAGTGCAGAGTGGGGACCAAAGGTGGACAAACTATCCCGGAAGGAGCATGGTTTATCCCCCACCAGAGGTACTACCACTCCCCAAAAATCTATTGAAACAATAACCTTCCTCCACCACCAAATCCACCCTTTCATTTCCAGGTGGATCAGCCTGGCTGCAAGCACAAAGAGCTCAATGCATGGCATGCTGGCTAACCTGTCAGAGCCAGTGTGGTGCAACGGTTAGAGTGTCAGGCTAGGACCTGAGAAGCTGGGGTTCAAATCCCCACTCAGCCACGAAAGTGTCTAGGCTGACCTCAGGCTAGCCAGCAGCCTAATCTATCTCCCAGGGTTGTTGGAGTTATAACTCAAAGAGGGGGAAATACTGCCTCATCTACCTTACAAGCTGCTTGTGAATATAAATGGGGAGGAGACCCCTGTCTGTCACCTTCTTCTTCTTTAGCTCCTTAGAGGAAAGAGGGAATATCAGATCATATCGGCCTCTCTAACTGGCCCTCTTTCTACAGCTCAGTTGCTGAGGTGAACTCTCTCTTGCAGTCCTTGGCCAACTTCCCGCCTTTCCATTTTGCTCAATGTTGGAGTCTCAGTGATGTCTCTGCCTCAGTTTCCCTCCTTCTTTCATGCGAGGGACAGAATCACACCTCTGCTTGCAGACTTGGCGCCTCCTAATTTTCCCCGCCTTCGATTTTCAGCTGCTAATTTGGCGGGAGCCTGCCTCAAAAGCTTCACACCTGTCTCTGTGAAAAATAATTTGCCATCCTGTGATCATTCTGGGCAATGTGCCAGCTTTGATCTCTGCTGCCTGGGGGCTCCTATATAGTTGTTTTCTTTGTCAACAGACTTCCTGGGAATTTTTCTGGGGTGGCCATCCCTGTCCAGAGCCCTCTTCCAAGCTGCAGACTGAGGAAAAGCCTGTTTTCCAGCACTATGTGTTCGGAACGTAAAAGTATCTCTGCTGGGTGGGACCAAAGGCATATCCAGTCCAGCATCCTTTCCCCCAAAGTGAGCAGCCAGATGCCTCTGGGAAGCACACAAGCAGGACAGCAGGGCAGAGGTAGACCGCCTTTGAACAGGATAGCAGCCATTGAGAGACCTGTCCCTCTTTAAAGCCATAAAATCTTGTAGCAATTAGCTGCTTTGAAGAAAATAGCACCAGATGTTGTTTGTTTTTGCATTGAAGAATTTTGCTGAAAATTTGCTGGCACCAGTATCTCTGCCATAGGAAGTGATACCCGCCTCCCTCCAGCTGGTTAGAGCTTCAGGCCACACAGGTAGGCAGAATGGTGCGCCAAGCCTGCCAGTTCTGCAGCAACAAGTTAGCGGGAGAACTGTAGCTCCGTGGTAGAGCATCTGCTTTGCACACACAAGCTCCCAGTTTCAATCTCTCGCATCTCTGGGTGGGGCTGGGGATGACCCTTCCATGAAAGTCACTTCCAGTCAGTATATACACCAATGAGCTAGGTGAACCAATGGTATGACTTGGTACTGGGGAGCATCCCATGTTCCTTTGTTTCATTGGCACAGGGCTGCAAAGCCAGCGCTTCTTCCAGACAAAGGGAGCCCAGTGAGTGCATGTGCAGAGTTATCACTTTGCAACACGGCAGCCAGCACTGCAGGGCTGGCAACCTGCAAGCAACAGTTGCATGTGAATCCAACTTCTGCCTCTGGGGCATAAGCTGACCTGCCCTACCATTGAATTCAAGGGCAGTGTCTTAACAACAGCTCTGCAATGGGGCTATTCACATTTTCAATCTGTCTCCTTGCACGAAACCTGTCTGCACACCAACCCTTTTGCATGTTCGTGGGAGTGCACACAATTCTTATGTGCATACACACTTGTCCACTCTGTTTCTGGGAAGGAACGGAGGGTGCAAGAAAGATGGGGGGGATGATGGAATTAGCCAATATTTCAAAGATTTTGCAGTGCAAATGCTCTGGATGAGCCTGTTGATGGAGGCCACAGCAGGAGATAATCCCCTCACTGCTGGCAGAACTAGGACACCTGCCTCTTGGTTCAGCAAGGTACACAGCATGAGGCAACTTTGTGGGGTCCACATGCTGGGGTCCACGTGCGCCACCATGCAGAAATCTGGGAGCTGACATGCTCTAATGCAAGGACATCTACTTTGCATGCACAAGGTCCCAGTTCAATTCCTGGCATCTCTAGGTAGGGCTGGGAAAGATTCTTTCTCTACGTTAAAGATTCTCTACCTTAAGATTCTCTACCTTAAATGCTGCCAGTCAGTGCAGAGTATACTGAGCTGGGTGGACTAATGGGCTGACTCAGTATCCCATGTTCCTTGGAGTGCAGGAAGGAATTTTGAAGGGGCAGGAAATTCCATTATAGAGGATCTCAAGGGCTCACGTCTAAAAGAGAGCAAAACAGTATGCTCTGCTCTCATAAGGGGCTGCTATATACTGAGTCAGACTGCTGCTCCTTCTAGACCAGCATTGTCTACACGGAGTGGCAGCGGCTCCCCAGGGTTTCAAGGAAGGGGGCTTTCTTTGCTCTGCCAGCAGATGCTGGGGAACAAATTCCAGGCCATCAACAGGGAAAGTCAATGTTCTACCCTCCTTAACAGGGTGGGAGATCATTTGCTTCTGGGCAATCCTTGGAGGACCATATGCCAGCAGTAGGTGGAGCAATGTGTGTAACTTGAATGTGGGAAGCTAGTTTTTACCCACACTTGCACAGCTCCTCTATACTCCATCCAGCCCAGGATGCATTGTCAGAGTTCAAGGCCAAGCAAAAACACTGGAGGAGGAGGAGAGTGTGAAGAGGGGCTGTGAGGGGCGTGGCTTGGTCAGAAGAGGTGTGGCTGGGGAGGGTGTGTGGTTTGGGGGACATTCTGAGGGAGAGAGAGAGAGAGAGAGAGAGAGAGAGAGAGAGAGAGAGAGAGACCTGGAGGGCCTGATTCCTTGCCTCTGCTCCTCAGTAATGGGCCAAGCGGCAACTGATTGCAGGTCTTGTTCCGCTTAGAATCTCACAGAGAGTGTAGGAAACAAGAGCCACTCCAACCAACAGGACCCTGTTCCGGTGCATGAACTGAAGATTAACCTTATCTCTAGGCCCTTTGATCCTCAGCAGGAACAACAAGTTGGATGCAGGAGCTCCAAAGGTTCTCGTGAGGCCGCCAAGCAAGTCAGACAACAGACAGAAATCAGAGCGGGGGGGGGGTTGGCTGGAGGCGGGCAGGAAGGCCCCCCAAAGACATCCACAATTAGGAAGCCGCACTGCCGGTGCTGCTGGAGTGGTGCTAATCTTGTGAAATTGTGTGGGTGGGCAGATCTGCTTGGCAAGGAACCAGGCTTCCTAACTCTAGAAATGTGGGGACTGGCTGCAGTTAACAACATAAGAGGAGTCCAGACCCTCCAAGTGTCCCTGTTTTGCAGGGAAAGTCCTGGATTTACAGAAGCCCTCCATGTTTCTGATTTGTTCTCAGAATGTCCCACTTTTCCTTAAGACATCCCTACTTTCATCAGAGAAATGTTAGTGGGAATGGAGTTATGCCACCCCCAAGCCAAGGAGATAAGTAGCTATATAACCTTTAGAAGACCTCTGATGGCATCCCAGTATAGGGAAGTTTTTTTAATGGTTAATGTTTTAAAATGTTTTTATATGTGTTGGAAGCCTCCCAGCATAGCTGGGGCAACCCAGTCAGATGGGTGGAGTATTATTATTATTATTATTATTAATCCCTGTTTTCATCAGAGAAATGTTGGAGGGTATGAGAGTCTGCTGGATCAGGCCAGCATCCCATTCTCACAATGGCCAATCAGATGCCCCTGTGGGACCCAGGCACAAGATCAGTCCTCCCTCCCAAGTTTCCAGCTGCTTGCATCCAGAAGCATTTATTGCTCTCTGACTGCAGAGGTGGAACATAGCCACTGATAGGCTTATCCTCCATGAATTTCTCCAATCCCAAGTGTTGTTCAGAAGGTGAGGGAGGGATCCTCTGGACGTGCTCAGAGCAACTCAGCCATCTTGCAAAGGAGATGGTTGTGGCGGAATAAATCCCAGCTAATGCCATAATATTGCTTATTTGATCCCCGGGGATGAAACTAAATTAAGATGCCATATGATTTCCTGCTAGGCACCAATAAGTTGATGGAGCCAGGTGGGTGTGAGAGGACATGGTAAGCACTGGGCTGTTCTCTACCTCTCTCCCCAAGGGTCTCCCTGCTGCTTCTTGTACTAAGCTGTCACTGCCCTCTGCTGGGCTCTGCCACCATCAGCCAGGATGGTGCCTGATGAAGAGGCACAAGAAGTTAAGGGGGAAATAAATCAGGTTCACTTTGCATGTAAAAGTGATTCTGACTAATTCAGACTTCCTGAAGGAACACACAAGCCAAAACACAGGCATCCTTCAAAATACACACTTCTCGGAATGTTACAATGCAGATCTCAAGCGGAAAAACAGATGCATATAAATGTATATATTAGCGAAAACAGCATCCAAAAATGTATTTTATTAGGGGGAGATTGCTTTGCAAATGCATGTGTTAGATAAGAGTGTGTGTGTGTGTGTGTACATTGAGAAATTTACACTAAAATGTTGATGAATTTTCATGAGCTTTTTTAAAAAAACAAAGAAGAAGAAGAGGAGGAGGAGGAGGAGGAGGAGGAGGAGGAAGAGGAAGATGAAGAACTGATGTGGAATAGTGGAGATTGGGAAAATGAGCAACTGAGAGAATCTGAAATATATTTTCTCCTCCCTAGGTATACCATAGCTGGCACACTTTGAAAGGCAGGGACAACAGCCTAGAGACCCTGGGTTAGGTCTGGGTCATATGTTCATCCCATGAAACCTGGAATCTCATCCAGTTATTGCCATATTGCTGGACCCCAGCCAGCCCCTCAAACAATCAAATGATAAACCCCATTGGCATTAACTAGGAATTCTACCTCACCTTTCCATGGTCGTTCTTTTCCTTTGCCTCAGTTTTCTTGAGCTCCCAATTCCTTTGGAATCTGTCTGTAATATTTAAGCTGTTTATGTAGACTCCTGGCTTCTGATACAGTAATTTGAAATACAGGTGGATGGAGGGATAATTATACAGGTTCACCTTGCAGGGCTGTTATATGCAAAGGATTACTATTCTAACCTATGCAGAGTACTTTGAACAACCTAAAGCACTACATAAGTGCTAAAAATATTAATCATTATTGGTAGATTCATGCAGGATTACAGCAGTTCATCTCTCTGACATTCTTTTGGTTACACAGCAGTTGGAATCCAATTTATGGTAAAACAAGCAAAAGGATTATGAAGGAAGGTGTATGGTGGGAAAGGAATAAGGTCAAAAAGAAGCAATGAATATTGGCATCCGTTTTTTTGGGGGGGGGTGTCAGATGCAAACAGAAGCTTGAACTTTGCTCTTTTCCACAACTACTAGCATATTTATTTACTTAGACATTTCAAAAGCTGCTTAGTCAAAGAGCTCTCCAAGCAGAGTGCAAATAAAATTAAAGCTAGAATGTGGCAAAAAATCAACAAAACCATTTAAAAAAGCACTTAAAATAGTTATAATTAAAACACAGATCAAATCAGTACAAAATTGAAATGTGAATTGTTGTTTTTAGTCAATATGTTGAGCTACGGCAAGAGAGTCCTTTAAACACCTTCAACTTGTGACTCTAAAGTTCCCATATGTGCTTGAAGACCTTCTGTGAAATAATGACTATCTGGAGATGCCTAGAAACTCTTCCTTGCAAAGTGGCAAGGAATACAATATCCCAGCCCAGATTTCACCAAGACAAGAGAAAATAAGTGTATGCTGTGCAGCATTTCTTAAAGTTTATGGCTTACTGCATCCAGGTTATTTCCTTAGGGCCCCAGGTTGGCAAAGGCTGCCCTAACCCCTTTGGAATAGAAGGGGCAATCCATCCCAGTTCACCCATTCTGTAAATCAACATACCCAGAACTCAAGAGAATAAATGACACATTTTTACAACTTTACAGAAATTTGACCAGCGTGAGCCATGGGCAGGAAGGTTCAGGTGACAGAGAGAAAGTCCTCATTCTGAAGAATAGGCAGCCCTCCTGAGTCAACCATGCCTGTGGCTTTCATCCATAATCATGACGCAGTGATGTACACTTTCTCTATCTGAGAGCATGTCTGGCTTCCTCCCAGCATCTGCTCAGCAGCATCTCATTTCTGAATTCTATGTTTTAATCCTAACCAATGCTGGTGATTCAGAACTCCTAGCCTGGGCAATGCATAATCCCCGTGGGCCTCTGGAAGCACCTTCCAAATAGTCACCAACAAACAGTGGCTATGAGTTATTCCTTTTCTGGGAGAGATTTCTTGGCAGAGAGCCCTTAGGCTCCTCCAGGCATCCTTTCTTTCGATGGAGCAATTGTATGATTTGTGCTCTTGAAGGTATCAAAGTGGTTATCCACAAGCCCACTTTTAACACTGTTTACACTTGCAAAAGTTTACTGGTGGACATGCCACTTTCTTTCCAGTTGCTGCATATCTTGGAACACCCTGCTGAAATCTTGTAACTTTTCATCATACAAATATCCCAGGGTAGATGGGTGTTGTCCTGCTTTTGCTAAACAGTGCTAGAGTGCAAGGGTGCCTCTCCAGATGGCAATAATGGGGAAGCATCGCAGAACAACTCAGAGGGAGAAATGATGTGTGAACGCAGCCCAGTACAAATCCACTGCTAACGCACTGAGATTGCAGCCTGTTCACACAGAGGCCAACCACATGCCTAAGGGAAGCTCATAAGCAGAACATGGGCACAACAGCTCTGGATCTGTAGAAGATTTGGAGAGGCAGGTATCATCACCCAGGCAGCACTTAAAGCCCAGGGAATGTAATTCTTCTGGATTACAAAATTTTTGCAGATATCTTGGCTAAAAGACTAAAAAGAGTGTTAGTGGAAGAGATACATAAAGACCAAGCAGGCTTTCTCCCAGGAAGACATCTATCTGACAATGTGAGAAACATAATTAATATTTTAGAAAAATTACAAGTGAATATAAATACTAAGGCAGTTTTAATATTTGTGGACGCGGAGAAAGCTTTTGACAACATTTCTTGGACTTTTATGAAAAAGAACTTACAGGGTATGGGGGTAGGCCAAGGCTTTGAAAACGGTATAAGTGCAATATATTCTGAACAAAAGGCTAAATTAATTGTAAATAATGTGGTGACGGAAGAATTTAAGATAGAAAAAGGGACACGACAAGGTTGCCCAATCTCCCCACTGCTTTTTATATCGGTCCTGGAGGTTTTGCTGAATATGATTAGAAGGGACCAGTTGGTTAAAGGTATACAGGTCGGAGCCAAACAGTACAAATTGAGAGCATTTGCTGATGATTTAGTATTCACGTTACAGGAGCCAGAATCTAGTACCAAAAGGGTTTTAGAACTGATTCAAGAATTTGGTCAAGTTGCAGGATTTAAATTGAATAAGTTAAAAACCAAGGTTTTAGAGAAAAATTTAACACCAATGGAGAGAGAGAGGTTTCAGAATGAGACAGGTTTAACAGTGGTCAAGAAAGTTAAATATCTGGGGATTAATATGACAGCAAAAAATAGGAATTTATTTAAAGACAACTATGAAAAATGCTGGGCTGAAGTGAAAAGAGATTTAGAAATCTGGTCAAATTTGAAGCTTTCACTGCTGGGTCGTATTGCTGCGGTAAAAATGAATGTATTGCCTAGAATGTTGTTTTTGTTTCAAACATTGCAAATTGTGGACAAAATGGACTGTTTCAAGAGGTGGCAGAGAGATATTTCCAGATTTGTCTGGCAGGGCAAGAAGCCTAGAATAAAATTTAAAATATTAACAGATGCAAAGGAAAGAGGTGGATTTGCCCTGCCAGACTTTAAACTTTATTATGAATCAGCAGCTTTTTGCTGGTTGAAAGAATGGCTGCTTCTTGAAAACACTGACATTTTGGATCTAGAAGGTTTTAACAATGTATTTGGATGGCATGCATATCTGTGGTATGATAAGGTCAAAGCACATAAAGCATTTAAAAATCATATTGTCAGGAAAGCATTGTTTAATGTTTGGATAAGATACAAGGATTTATTGGAAAACAAAACCCCAAGGTGGCTGTCACCGATGGAAGCGAAAGCTCTGAAAAGGCTCAATATGGAGGCCAATTGGCCGAAATATTGGGAAATTTTGGAACAAGATGGAGATAGACTGAAATTACAGAGTTTTGAAAAATTAAAAAACAAAGTGCGAGACTGGCTTCATTATTATCAGATAATGGAGGCATATAATTTGGACAAGAAAATTGGCTTCCAGGTGGAAAAATCAAAATTGGAAACAGAACTGTTAGAACCCAAAACTAAGAATTTGTCAAGAATGTATAACTTGCTGTTGAAATGGAATACTCAGGATGAAACGGTGAAATCTGCTATGATTAAATGGGCACAAGATGTTGGACATAACATAATGATGGCTGACTGGGAACAGTTATGGACCACAGGTATGAAGTTTACGGCATGTAATGCCTTAAGAGAGAATATTATGAAAATGATTTACAGGTGGTACATGACACCAGTCAAGCTTGCAAAAATCTATCACCTGCCTGATAATAAATGTTGGAAATGTAAAGAAACCGAAGGTACATTCTTTCACCTTTGGTGGACGTGCCCAAGGATGAAAGCTTTCTAGGAGATGATTTATAATGAAATGAAAAGGGTATTTAAATATACCTTTCTGAAGAAACCAGAGGCCTTTCTCCTGGGCATGGTCGGCCAAATGGTGTCAAAGAAGGATAGAACTTTCTTTATGTATGCCACAACAGCAGCAAGAATTCTTATCGCAAAGTACTGGAAGACACAAGATCTACCCACCCTGGAAGAATGGCAGATGAAGGCAGATGAAGGACTACATGGAATTGGCGGAAATGACTGGCAGAATCCGTGACCAGGGAGAAGAGTCGGTGGAAGAAGATTGGAAGAAATTTAAAGACTATTTACAGAAATATTGTAAAATTAATGAATGTTAGAATGATGTTGGAATGAAGCTAGGTGGTTTAAGCAGCAATTCTATAAAGGTGTAGGTAAAAAAGGATTGATAACAGATGAAAATTTAAAGTTATAGTATATTAAGTTTAAGAATCATGAGAAAACAAAGAGGGAAAGAAATTGCTGATTTAACTAATTGAACTGGAATACAAAAAAGGGAGGTATGAGGAGGTCAGGGAAACAAGGATATGAATGTAAGTTATGGAAAGATTGATCTACTTTTCTTTTTCTTTTTTCTCTTTAAGGGTTTTTTAATTCTTTTTTCTGTATTTTGTATTTTGTATTTTCTTGTATTTTTACTTTTTGTTTTTGTGTAATTCTTGTATTCTTTGAAATCTTAATAAATATCATTAAAAAAAAAAGGGGGGGATGTAATTCTTCTGAATGTCCAGCTAACTCCAAGCCACCAATTTGAAAAGCTTTAAAAGAGGATTAGACAAATGCAGAGAGGGTAAGGCTATGAATGGCTACTAGCCACAATGGCTATATTCTACGTCCACTATTGGATGCAGTGTGCTTCTGAATACCAGCTGCTGGGGATCTGTTGTACTCATGTCCTGCTTGTGGGCTTCATATAGAGATCTGGTTGGCCGCTGTGAGAACATGATGCTGGACTAGATGGGCCATTGACCTGGTCTTTCAGGGTTCTTCTTGGGTTCTTATTTAGTCATATGAAGGTGTCTTAAACCAGTTACAAACCATTGATCCATCTAGCCCAGTATAGCCTACTGACTAGTAATGCTTCCCCCAGAGTCTCTTCGGCTGGGGTCTCTGGAGATGCTGGGAACCTTCTTCATGCAAAGCAGATACTCTATCCCTCCCTACTGACAACAGCCCTTTTCTGTGGTCAATCTGATCTATGCATTATGCAGCATGTTGGCTGACCTGAGTCTGGATTGCCTTTGCTGATCTGGGAGGATTCTGAGTGGGCTGAAGTGTGAGGCAGCCCAGTTGTGTTCCAGGGGGTGCTGGATTAGGTGGCCACTAGGTCACGCCCATCTCCTGAATTCAGGGGTTAAGAAACCAAGCAAGCAGCCAGCAAGTCTGCAAGAACGAGAAACCACACAGGCTGTTTGAAGAACAATTTGCCTTGAAGAAATTTATTGTAGCTTAAGCTTTTGTGGGCAACAGCCCACTGGATGCTGGGTTCTTGCTCATGCAGAAAGGAGATGCAGCAGCCCAGAGATCCTTGCCCTGCCAGGATAAATGCCTTGGCATTGGGTGCTGAAGGCTGCACCCGGCCACTGATGCTCCCGTTGCTGGGGGCAGATGGCAGCAGATGGATGCTTTTCATTAGTCGTCCTTTCTTATTGCTGCCATTCATCCTTGGTGAAGCGAGCTTAGGAGGTGCTGCAGGTCTGATGGTCTGTGCCTTATCTGTGGCTGAGATTTCTTGCAATATTGAGGCCATGCTTCCCCAAAGACATAGTGTAAAGCGCTCCTTCTGAAAGCTTAGATCTCATGATTGCTCCCATTGTAAAATAAAGTCACCACCGCTATATGAAAGCACCCTGGCATTCCCCCACAACCAGTCCGTTTTCACTCTGTTCTCTTTCAGCTCAGTAGGCACTCAGCTACAAAGCAACCCACACAATGACCAATGTCCTTCCCGTATTGGTCTCTACAGCCACAGCAGGCACTGTAGCTCTCCAACATTTTGACTTCACCCCCAAAGGGTGAAGTCCAATGTCTTCCAGTATCTCCCGAGACAGACAGATGCTGCCAACCTTCTCATTAACCCTACCCCAGTCTGTGCTCTTCTACGGCTGGGCCCCAGATGTCTGCTGCTCATCTCTCCTCTGCCCCTTTAGAGGAAGGGCCATCATAGCTCAGTGGTATAACATCAACCTTGCATGCAGGAGGTCCCAGATTCAATCCTCAGCATCTCTAGCAAGGGCTAGGAAATACCCTGGTCTGAAAGCCTGGAGAGTCACTGCCAATCAGTGTAGGATCAATGGTCGGACCCAGCAAAAGATAGCTTCCGATCTGTCAGAGCAAGTATTCTTACATCATCTGATTTTGGGGAGGCACACTTGAGAGTCTGTGGGCACCAGTTGTGATGCATGGGTATCAAGGTTTCAGGCAATCCTATCCATCTCACGGTGGGATGCCAAGAAGCAGAAAAACAAGAAGAGTTCTTACCAGGTAGGTTATTCAATATTCACAGAGAGAGATGAAGGAATGTGGTCACTCTTAGTTAATGGCATTGCTCCAAGTAAAGTACCATCCCCTCAGTCCCTCGTATTCTACGTCACCCCTATGCCAGCTGATCTGTGCTTTCTGCCTCTGAGTTTTCTATTCTATCACTCTCAAGGCACGCCTTGTTCTGGGAGAGGGGAGTGAGTCAGGAATGCTTTCAAGAGACACTGAGTCTGTTAGCTGTCTCTCCCCTGGTGCTTCTTCCTGCTGCTCTCCCAATATTTCCCAGCTCCTCCCCTCTGCAGCCTCAGAACTATGACCTTCTGCAACCCACTGTTCTAAATCTATACTGTCCTCCTCTTCTCGGGAAGGTGCAGGAAGAGGGGGGCAAGCAGTTCCCATCATTCCTCCTTAGCCCAGCCCCTGACAGTGAGTGGGTGGGTGGGTGTTTGCACCCAGCGAGTCCCCCCCCAGTCCCAATCCACCCTGATTTTGTTGTTTGGCCACATCCCCACTCAAAATCCTTCTTCTTCATCTCACTCTTTTCCACAAGGAAACAAAAGTGGGTTTTCTAAAGGCCACATTGCAAGTGTAGTATAATGGTTAGAGTGTTGGACTATGACGGGGCAGACCAAAGTTTGAATCCCCACTCAGCCATGTAGCTCGCTTAGTGACCTTGGGCCAGTCACTTGCCTAACCTACCTCACAGAGTTGTTGCGAGGATTACTATGCAAACTATGCACATTGCCTCAAGATCCTTGGAGAGGAAGGTGGTATATAAATGTATATGATAAACAACAACAATAAATAGACATCTACATCTGTAGGATGGCATGAAGGACACCAGGAAGGTTTAAAAGGCCCAGCCCAGGGTCTTCATGACTGAGAGAGGTTTGTCCCACTCCTGCAACTTGAAGTCCTGGGAATTAAACCTGGCTTGTTTTTTTTCTGCATGCATAGAATGTGCTCTACCAGTGAGTTACTGCCTCTACCCTAAATGCTCCCCCCTTGGTTGCATCATCCTTGAATCGCTCTGATTCAAGATGGAACTTTGTTATTGCAGAACTCTCATCAGCATGAAAATCCCTACATGTGTGCGGTGGTGTTTTGTTTTTCTCCCTTTTGAAAATCTCTGTAAAATCTTGCTCTTCCACGTGCCGCTTGCTGATTACTCAGGCGGCTGCCTCGGCTCACACGCACACGGGCTTTTGTGCTGCTGCCCTGGCATTTGAGCAAGCAACATTTCATCTGATCCAAAGCAGCTTTCTTACATACTCCCAAGGAAGTTGCATTACAACACGACCTGGTCAGCACCCATTCTGCGTCTCAAGCAAAGCCTGCTTTTCCAAGGCAAGAGCTGGTGCACTATGTGGAGACCTTGCTGTGCCAGTCAAGCCACCCTCCCTTCCCGGAGGGGCTGAATATACTGAAGCTTGCCTTACTACTGAGTCAGACGACTGGTTCCCCTAGCTCAGGTTTGTCTACACTAACAGGCAGCGGGTCTCCAGGATTTCAGACAGGGTCCCCGCACCCACCCAGCCCTACTTAGAGCTGCTGGAGATGGGATCTGAGGCCTTCTGCACCCAAAACATGTGTTTTACCATAGAACTAAGATTCCATTCCTCCTGGTTCTAAATAAAGGGCTGGCTTAAATAGGATCACAGCAAACCGCCTTCTACCAAGTCAGACCACTAGGTTCATCTGGCTCAATATGGTCTACACCAGTTGTGAGGAACCTTTGTCCCTCCAGGTAGGGTTGCCAGGTCAGGAGCATCCCAGACCCTGAGATTTCAGGGCTCAAGCTTGAACTCTAGGGGTGGGCCCTGGTGATGTCACTGGGGCAATCCCCAGTGATGTCATGGAGGGTGATGTCATTCAGCATGATGCAGTAAACATTGGCCACAGTCATCGAGAGCATGTCGTTCAAACAAAAAACACAGTCTAACAAATTAGCAGATATGCTACTAGCTGGAAGTTGATAGAGGCCTTAGCTAAAGTGAGTTGATCCCAGGTCCAGCTTAATAAAAACCATTTTTTTAAAGGCACTCTCCCCCACATGGAGATTCAAGCCCCCCATCTGCCCCCTGGAGGGAGCCAGACAAACCTGGAGACTCCAGTTCAACCTCAAGGTGATGCTGAACTGCAGCTCCCATCATCCCTGGCCATGAGCCATATTAGCTGGAGCTGATTGGAGTTCCCCATACTATGCTAACTTCAGCAGGTCTCCAGGGTTTCCAAGAGGGTCTTTCCCCCCGCTGCACCTGCAGAAGCCGGGGGTAGAACCTGGGACTGCCTGCATGCAGAAGGGATGCTCTGCCACTGAGCTGCAGCTGCTGCTTTCCAGCTGGCAGGAGATTGGAGGAGAAAGGGGGTTTTTTAACCAAAGCTGCCACCCCAGACCCTTTGATCTGAGCCTCTTCTTCCCTGTGTTATCAGTGAGGGGCTGCCATCCTTGCTCCATTGGGACTGCGAGGGGCTACACTCCTCTAGCCCCCATCAGAAAGAAAGAGCTGTTTCCTCTTGCTGGGCCAAGGTAGCCACTGCAGCCATACAGCTCCGTGTCCCAAGAGAGCCAGCAGGCAGGTTAATTATAACAAATGGCTGTAATTAGCAGAAGGAAAATCAATGCAGGAAAAATTACCCTCCTGCTGCCTCTTGTTTTTCAACATGGATAATTGCCTGGGACACAGGTCAGCACTTTGGAGAAGGAGGCTTCTTCAGTCAGTGTCTCTCTCCCTCTCTCCTCTCTCTCTCTCTCTCTCTCTCACACACACACACACACACACACACTACAAACACCACACACACTTACCTTGGAGGAAGATTCACCAAATACAGCATTAAACAGGACTTACATTCTATCATCTATCTATCTATCTATCTATCTATCATCTATCTATCTCTACCAACCAAAAACAACAGGACTTATATCTTGAGTTTTTAGGATTGTTAGGATTGTTCTGACACATGGAATTTTCCTGATCGAAGGATGAATGTATGTATGTATGTATGTATGTATTTAAAAATGCTTTGGGAACCTAGCTGGTCTGAAAAGAGGTAATGTAAATAAATTCAGTAAACTGTGTATCATAAATGCTGCACAGACATTTTCACCCAGGCATCCTTTTTGCTTAAATGTGCACATACTCGCAGACAGTCTTAATGTTTCTATTCATGTCCGGAGCAGCAGAGAAGTGAGCTGAAGAACAGAATATCTACTGTTTTTAACCTGGCCTTTCAAACATGGAAATCTGGGCCAAGGGAACCTCAGTTACAGTCCTCCCGGTCTCAGGGCCCTCTCCTGGCCATGTCCCCATTCTAGGCCACACCGCTCACCTGGTCCAAGCCCCACTTTCCTTGAGTGCTTTTGCCTCCCACTTGCCTGGGAGGAGAGGGGTGTGAATGGAAACCTCTGATTGCCTAAGAGCCTTGTTTATTGCTTCACTCACTTTTGTCTCCATTTTGACTGCCCTCCCACCCACCCCGGTCATGCAGCCCCAGGCTAGTTATCCATGAGCAAATATGACCCCTGGGCTGGAAAAGGGCCATAGCTCAGTGGTTAGGGCATCTGCCTTGCATGCAGAAGGTCACAGGTTGAATCCTTGACATCTCCAGGTAGGGCTTGGAATGAGCCCAGTTTGCAATCCTGGAAAACTGTTGCCAGTCAGTGCAGACAATACTAAGCTAGATGCTCCGATGGCCTGACGCAGTAGGAGGCAGCTTCCTGCGTTCTTGTCTCTGATCTAGACTATACAGATGGCTGGCAGCCGTTTGGCATGGACGGGTTAAAAATATATCGAGAATACAAAATGTGCTCATTGCTGTGGTGCTGAAAACATCGGAGAGCTGAAAACCTGCCTGGCTGAACACTCAGCGGATTCAATAAAAGCACCGTGGGATTAATTCTGCGATGCTGCCTTAATGTTTGGAAGAGGGCTTTGAATTGACAGGCAAGTCCCACTATTGACGGATTTCAGCCGCGTCCCGAAGTATTTATCTGTTCAGCAGCAACAAATCGTTGATGACTCATTCGTCAGCACTAATTCTCCTCCTCTTCATGTTTGTTGTATATTCACTCTCTGCCCCCCCCCCTTGTAGGTTTTTCTCAGCCTGCAATTTCATTTTTATTGTTTGCCGCCGAATACTCCAACATCTGAAGGTCATTTTTTAATTCACAAGTTCTTCCCAGAAATGTCTACACATCCGCTCTTGCCTCCCACCCACTTTGTGCAACAGGCACCTCTAACATGCCCTCCTCTTTCCACCATGAGCCTGTCCCTGAACGTAACCACGTGGAGGCACATGCCGCTGGAGACACATGGCGTCCTTGGAACAGTGGTGAGGAGACCCCTCCTGAAAAAGCTGGCGGCTGGCTCTATCTCTCTAACTCAGCAGCGGCAACCTGGCAACACAGCTTCCTCTCCCACTACAAAAGGGAGGCTCACAGCGCATACGCAGAGTGGGTACACCTCCCCTCATGCGGCCCTTGCCTTTTGCACACATCCACCCTTCCTTCCAAGGTGCAAGAGGGAGGGCATTAGTGGCCATGGCAGGAGGAGACAGCAATATAGGTGCAGTAGAAAAGAGCAGAGCCCAGTGGTGGCTGTGAAGGCACAAGCCACAGTGGCCGCTATCCAGAGCCCTCTGAGGCAGCACCTAGAGTGGCCTTAAGGAGTTTTGGAATACAACTCCCATGAGCCGCTGTTGGCTCAGCCCAATAGAAGTTATGGTCCAAAACAGATGGAGGGCACCAGGTTGGGGAAGGCAGAGATGGGGAACATTTTTCAGCCTGAGGTTCACATTCTTTTCAGTCCAATATGCCCGCGGTGGTGTGGGGGGGACCAGAAGCAAAGGTGGACAGACCAGTTTCTTTAAGTTGTATATTTGCAGAGTAGGTTAGTTTCTGCTCATTCACAGCCTCCTTCATGCTGCTCCAGAGAGTAAGACTCGAACCCATGGATTCAAGTTACAAGAAAACAGATTCCGACTCAACATCAGGAAGAACTTTCTGACAGTAACAGCTGTTTGATGGTGGGATGGACTCCCTTGGAAGGTAGTGGGCCCTCCTTCTTCCTTGGAAGTTTTAAAGCAAAGGTTGGGTGGTCATCAGTCATGGATGCTTTAGTTGAGGTTCCTGCATTGCAGGGGGTTGAACTAGATGACCCTCAGGTCCCTTGCAACTCTGAAATTCTGTCATTCTGTGATTCTTTTGAAGGAAGCCAAACTCTGGAAATGCTTGGAACCACAGGAGTCTCCTAAATAAAAAAGCCGCATCTTAAACCACTGCTTGACTCTTCAGTCCCGAGAGCCTCCTAGTGATGTCTTCACCAAGCTGGGGCAAGATGTGTCAAAGAATCCCTGGAAAAAGCAAAGAGACGTTTGACTCGAGCACATCCAAACTGACTGTGTGAATCAGGCAGAATGCTCAGCCCCGTCCCCTCTGGCCCAGTCAGTGACTTTTTGTGGTCCACGGAGCCAAGAGGCCTCCTTCCTTCCCCCTCGCACAGCAGCCCAGGTTCAGCTGCCTGGGCCAAGTAGCTGCCAGAGAGTCAGGCTAATTAAGCCGCTCAGTCAAAAGGTCGGTATTTGCTAATTAAATGAGTGTTAACAAGTGCCTGGGAGCCAAAAGGAGAAGGGGAGGGGAAGAGACTCGGCTCCATCACATGCTGAATTAATATCAACAGGATTCCTTGGGGAGGGGGGCCACTAGGCAGCCCAGCCTGGCCTGGAGACACTGGGGAAATCAAGGGCTTCCCCTTCTCAACAAGCAATGCTCACCCACAGATGAAAGGCTGTCCTTCTCTACGGCCATTTTTATACGATATGATCCAAGATCTTAAAAGACAGCTTGGTTTCTCTGAATGCAGCAAGCTGCCTTTTTATCAAGTCAAAGCATTGCCGAATATTATCTAAACTAGTAAGCGGTGGCTTCTCCAGGGTTTCAGGCAGGGCACATTCTCAGCCCTATCTAGAGATGCCTGGGATTGAACCCTGGACCTTCTGCATACAAAGTGGATCATCTACCCACCAGCGGTGTTGCTCAGGGCACAAGCCCAGGGCATAAATCTGCATGATGTTTGCATATGCTAATTTATATGCAGAGGTACAAACACGGGTCGATTTCAGAGGGAAAATGAATCTGGCTCTTGCTGTCAGGGCTTACTCTCACCCTCTCCTCAGTCTGTGGGCAAGAACTACTGCTGATGTATATAAGGAAACTAAAGCAAGTCTTATCCAGCATCTAATGCAGGGTAGGGAATTTGTCAGCCCCAAAGCCACATTTCTTTCTGGGCTGCCCACCAGATGCCAGTAGAGGGCAGGACCAGATGCAAAAGTGGACAGAGCAACAAATGCAAAGTTTACCTTTCTATGGCAGGCTGGTTTCTATGCACACTCACATATCCTGCTCTGTCCTCCATCCAGACAAGCAAGAGGCACATTCGCCTGCTCCAAGTCACTATCACTCCATAGAGTGACGGAGATTTTGGAGATAGCAACTGATACCAAAGGCTGGGAAACTCACACTGTGGCTGCTTGACAATGTTTCCTTCTGCAAGCCCCGAGGATTAGGAGCCCCCTGTACCCTCATCAAGCTCCAAGAGGCCTCTGCCAAGCAGGCAAGCGTGTCTCCCTCACAACTTGCCAGCACTCGGGGTTTGATCAAGCTGGGTAAGATCACTATGACTCCTGTTCCTCTACCAGGGTCTCTTTCTAGTTCACAGCGCATGTTAGCAGCTTCCCTGTGCCTGCAAGATGATTGACAGCTCTGGGGAAGATTCTGCTCATAGCAGGGCAGCCCAGAAGAAAGAGCATCCTCAGCAGGGCCAAAGGGTGGGGATCTCCATCTGTCAATTTCCTTCCCCGTTTGCTCCTGACAGCTCCATAGGAGTGGGCTGATCTCAGCTCCTGTTCTAAAAAACAAAAGAGATTCATGGAGGAGAGGGCTATCAGTGACTACTAGACACAATGGCTATGTTCGATCTCAAGTGTAAGAGGCAGTATGCTTCTCATTAGCAGTTACTTGGGAGCACAAGTGGGAAGAGCTTGTGGGCTTTCTGACTGAGCAGTGCGAGGTCAGGATGCTGGACTAGATAAGCTTGAGGTCTGATCTGGAAGGGTTCCTCTTATGTCCTTACCTGACCCTCTGAACCTGACTGCTGCCTTCTCATTTTCGCTGCTGGGCACCAAACATGGGGAACAAGTAGACTGATAAAAGCAGAGCTGTATGGGGAGGACCGGGTAGGGGGGGAGCAGGAAATAGAACCCAGAGGAAAGCTGAAAAGGGCATCCCATGATCTGAGAAGCACCTTGGACCACTGGCAGAGAAAGCATCACCCTTCCACCTGCCAGGCACAGCCAACATTTTGTCTTGTGCAAGGCTGTGCGTCACAATGCACATGGAAAGGGCAGTGCTCATTGCCGCATGCGCAAGGACGGAAGTCACTGCCTGCACTCGGAGGCAGCGGCTTCTGCAAAGCAGGAACATTACTCAGAGTAGCCCCTTCCCATCTGTGCTCCCAGCCCTGGCAGGTGCCCAAGAGTCTGCCTAGGACCAGAGCCCAGCAAAGGAGAAGCTGCGCTGGCTGAACACGCAAAGCGGGCAGCATTTCCTGCCTCTAATGAGAACAATTTGCAATGCTGGCTGCTTCCTGGTGAAGTCTCTGGAACACAGAGTTTCCCTTGAAATTTGCTTGGTAGAGTAGAAGGCATGCTAAACTTCATTGTCCAAGGAGCTCTGATGTCCTGGTCTCTGCAGAAATTAAGTTCCTTCTAGAATGGAGGAGGGATCCAACCACGGCAGCACGCAGGGGCATTAATTGTATTTCTTTACCACATTTTTGTCAAGGCACCCAAGGGGGTTTATAATTTTAAAAATAACAAAAACAAATAAACGATATTATATGTAAAGAGCAGGGTGAGGTTGGAGGAGAAGAGAGAGATGCAGAGGTATTCACAGGCTGAGGAGGGATTTATGCCAAGGTCAGATTGGCTAGTGCCAATGTCTCATCTTTTCTGCTCTTCTCTCGCTCTTTTATTGTGGAACAGCTCAGATGGATTGATCTAGTGCAGCTCTGCCTTTCAAAAATGGCCTTTTCACTCATTGAAACTCTTACCCTACGTGCTGGAGGGGCCCATGGCATAGCCTCAGGAACACAAGAAGCTGCATGATATGGAGTCAGACCCATGGATCAATCTCGCTGGGCATTGAACTTGGGATCTTCTGCAGGTCATGCAGATGTCCTAGAATCATAGAATCATAGAATCATAGAGTTGGAAGAGACCACAAGGGCCATCGAGTCCAACCCCCTGCCAAGCAGGAACACCATCAGAGCACTCCTGACATATGGTTGTCAAGCCTCTGCTTAAAGACCTCCAAAGAAGGAGACTCCACCACACTCCTTGGCAGCAAATTCCACTGTCGAACAGCTCTTACTGTCAGGAAGTTCTTCCTAATGTTTAGGTGGAATCTTCTTTCTTGTAGTTTGGATCCATTGCTCCGTGTCCGCTTCTCTGGAGCAGCAGAAAACAACCTTTCTCCCTCCTCTATGTGACATCCTTTTATATATTTGAACATGGCTATCATATCACCCCTTAACCTCCTCTTCTCCAGGCTAAACATGCCCAGCTCTCTTAGCCGTTCCTCATAAGGCATCGTTTCCAGGCCTTTGACCATTTTGGTTGCCCTCCTCTGGACACGTTCCAGTTTGTCAATGTCCTTCTTGAACTGTGGTGCCCAGAACTGGACACAGTACTCCAGGTGAGGTCTGACCAGAGCAGAATACAGTGGCACTATTACTTCCCTTGATCTAGATGCTATACTCCTATTGATGCAGCCCAGAATTGCATTGGCTTTTTTAGCTGCCGCGGCACACTGTTGGCTCATGTCAAGTTTGTGGTCAACCAAGACTCCTAGATCCTTTTCACATGTACTGCTCTCAAGCCAGGTGTCCCCCATCTTGTATTTGTGCCTCTCATTTTTTTTGCCCAAGTGCAATACTTTACATTTCTCCCTGTTAAAATTCATCTTGTTTGTTTTGGCCCAGTTCTCTAATCTGTCAAGGTCGTTTTGAAGTGTGATCCTGTCCTCTGGGGTGTTAGCCACCCCTCCCAATTTGGTGTCATCTGCAAATTTGATCAGGATGCCCTTGAGTCCATCATCCAAGTCGTTGATAAAGATGTTGAATAAGACCGGGCCCAAGACAGAACCCTGTGGCACCCCACTAGTCACTCTTCTCCAGGATGAAGAGGAACCATTGATGAGCACCCTTTGGGTTCGGTCAGTCAGCCAGTTACAAATCCACTGAGTGGTAGCATAGTCAAGACCGCATTTTACCAGCTTCTTTACAAGAATATCATGAGGCACCTTGTCAAATGCCTTGCTGAAATCAAGGTAGGCTACATCCACTGCGTTCCCTTCATCTACCAGGCTTGTAATTCTGTCAAAAAACGAGATCAGGTTAGTCTGACATGACTTATTTTTCAGAAATCCATGCTGACTGTTGGTGATCACAGCATTCCTTTCTAGGTGCTCACAGACTGTTTGCTTAATGATCTGCTCCAGAATCTTCCCTGGTATTGATGTCAGACTGACTGGGCGGTAATTATTTGGGTCCTCTCTTTTCCCCTTTTTGAAAATAGGGACAACATTTGCCCTCCTCCAGTCTGCCGGGACTTCGCCTGTTCTCCAGGAATTCTCAAAGATGACTGCCAGTGGTTCTGAGATCACATCTGCCAGTTCTTTTAATACTCTTGGATGCAGTTCATCTGACCCTTGAGACTATAGCCATTGTGCTATGGGCTTTCCCCAAACCCTTTGTTTTTCCCAAGAGTTTTAAAGCTGAGCAGTGAATCAGGAAGTCACCAGTTCTCAGACTGCCATCCACATTCGGAATATAGAAATTATCATCTACCATGCAGGGTTGTTGCAATTACTGAGATGGTGGATAAAGCGTGCCTCAACTACTCTGAAGCACTATGTTCTATTTCTCGCTCTCAATAGGTATTGCAAAGAAAGAAGATTTTCAGCAACTACAACAATTCACCTTGTGAAGCACTGAAGAAAGTGATACCTAAACAAAGTCTAGTTTCTGCACTGCCACCTTGTGGCATCTAGAGTCGGATGGCCCTGGTCATTAATTACCCTTCCGAAGCTGAGCTGAGAAACTAAAGAGGCAGGGCGTGAGGGAAAGGTACCAAAGGAGAGATCAAATCTAATCACAAAGGTCAGCTCCTCAAGACAGGAGTCTCCAGGGTACTTCCACGTGGGTTATAGGTTGTAAAGAGGAAATCCTGAAAACAAAACTCTGTTACTTTCAACAACTTGAGTGTTAAACTTACTGCTAAATTGAGGGCTTACTGCCACCAAGTGGAACCAACATGTACCTGCATGTCTCTCTTTGAGAGGATTTCTCCTTTGGGTTAGTTAACAACTCAGGCAAGGGATGGAGATATTCCAGATGTGCACCCCCTCCCTCTTCAAAAAAGAAGAACCTCCAGAGCATTGGCATGGGCTTTGAGAGGCAGATTTATTAGACTTGTTAGTTAAAAATGAATTCTTTCACGATGGTCAAAACAAGAAATGTGATAGCCACATATGAAATCAGTTATTCTGGCACAAGCATTCATGGGCCAGAACCCATTTTCTCAGTTGCAAGAAGCAGATTTGCAATGGCTGTCCTGGACTGTCAAGCAGTTTACCCCCAGCACCTGGTACATGATCAGATGTGGAGACACAGAGGACTGAACCTGTACTTAGAAATGGGTTGACTTTAGATTTCCTCAGTTTCCATCCATCACGTGCAAGCCTAGTATGAAGAGGTTGTACAAGTATGAAGAGTTTGGGAGGATTTCAAACAGTGCAGAGACTTCATGTGCAAGCTCCCACTGCAGAACAAAAAGCACCACTCCAAGCTGTGAAATCTCCCTGAGCCAAACAAGAGATGCAATTGTGTCCTCCCAAATGTACTATTGGAGCAATGCACACATGGAGTGTATGGAGCATTAAGGGAGGGGCAGTACCTCTGGTAGGTGACACATTGTGCTCCTTCTGGGGTAGTTTGTCCATCTTCGGTCCCCACCATGCACTCAGCTCTCAACTGGCCAGCTAAACCAGGTGAGGGCAGTTGATAGGTCTCAAACCCTCAGAAAGTTGGGTACCGTATTTTTTGCACCATAACACTCACTTTTTTCCTCCTAAAAAGTAAGGGGAAATGTCTGTGCGTGTTATGGAGGGAATGCCTACGGGTGGCATGCCTACGGATTTTCCTCCTCTAAAAACTACGTGCGTGTTATGGTCGAGTGTGTGTTATAGAGCGAAAAATACGGTACTCTCTCTGCATGCAAAGACAGGCTCCGGTGGATTGAGTGAACAAAACTAATCGTGGATCCAACAGTCAAGGAGGTGGTTTCTGCACACGCTGTACAGGGAAGTGAAGGGCAGATGGGGCATGTCAACCTGTGAAGGTAGATCATCAAGGAAAACTCTGGTCCTGAACCTCTGCTGCTTTGTGGAGCTATCTTCAGGGGGGAAAGGCTAAGGAGCAAACCCTACAACAATCTGGAATGGCGTCCCCAAGACAGTTGGATGGCATCTTATACACCTCCGTCCAGCAACGCCTGCCGCCAAGCTGGTGTATTGCTGGATCTTGTCATATGGGCAGCCCAGGACCTCCATACACTGTCCAGGCTTGTGCGCCAGGGGTTACTTCAGTGCCAACAGTGGTTTGACTTCACCCCTGTAGGCACACTCTCATCGTCCCTAGAGACAGGAGGATGCCAACTAATGTGTGCATACACCTATACCCCATTCCCAAGTCTGCCCTTCTTCAGAGCAACATGTGACACCTACCTGCTGTGTCCACAAAATTTCACAGAATGGACTGCTGAAGCATGAGGGGGGATTTGTAACTTTACCTGCTCCAGATCTATAGCATGTCAAGAGCATTAATCTCATTTCCAGATGACCTATGGGGATGGGTAGATAAGTGGAAACGCTACATTTATGGCCTGGCTAGTAAAACTAAACCAGACTTGTGGTTCCCATCCACTCCCATAGATACTCTCTAGTTATTGTAAATAGGATCCTCTGCACTTCACATTAAGCACACACTCCATTTTTCCAGCAGAGCTGAGTGATCAACCGAGCCCAGCTTCTATTAATCAACTAAGTACATTCATTTCCTCAATGGGATGCAGCGGAGGTGAAAAGGCAGCTCATCCAGACAGTAAAGAGTACATTCCTGGAAAATACATTCCTGGAAAATAACTGCATCGGATTCTCTGGTGGCTTGTGTGGTCTTCACTTCAGCCGAGCTCACTTTTGCTCTCAGAAAACACCACGCCTGGTCTACATTAATCCAGTAAGGAATTCACACCGAAATGGCACTGTGGTAAGAATCAGGTATCTCCGGTGAATCCCTTGCAAGATTCAGTGTAAAAAAATTAACAAGCCATCTTGTACGAAGTCAGAGCATTGGTTCATCTAGCTTGGTAATGTCTGCACTGACAGGCAGCAGCTCTCTGGAGTTTCAGATGGGCAACATTCCCAGCCCTACAGGGGCTTGAACTGGGACCCTCTGCATCCAAAGCCCGATGCTCTACCACCACTGAGCTATGGCTCTTCCCCATACATATATGAGGAACTTGCATTTATCATCTTCTGTTCTACTAAATACCCAAATTACCCAGCTCTGTATCTGCCAAAAGGGAACCTAAGTGAGCAAGGACCGGTAGGTCGCCCCTTTCATCCCCCAACCAGGGGGTTAAAAATATAAAATGGGATCCAACTAGCACTGCCTTCCATTTCCCAGGCTGCTTCAATACTGAAAACCCAAGAGGTACCAGCCTCCTTGCCAAACTACTGGAGCGCCCACAAAAAATGAGTGGGCATGAGATGGAGATGGCAAAGGGGCTATGCTCAAGTGCCAGGATTCCCAGCCCATGTTGCTCTTCCCCACATCTCTAAGACAAGCACCACATAGTTCCAAATCTATCCTTTATTGAGGTGCTCCGAACAAAGAGTTTATTTCTTCTTTTCCACATCCTGCTCTGCTGCTTCCTTGGCTCGCTTAGCTCGGATGCCAAAGAGCCGAGCATTTGCCCGGGCCATGCGCAGGCTGGCAAAAGCCTTGAAATTCTTCTCTTCCTCTGATATAACCCGGGCTTTCTCTTTTTTGTAGACCTAAGGAAAGAATCAGACAATCAGGGCACACACCAAAAAGCTGCTGCTTTCTTCCCATTTCTCATTCAATATTCACCCACACGATGGCTCAGTCTAACACTTTTAAGTCACAGGCTGTATATACAGTTTACCTTTAAAGAACACCCAAATCATATTCATTCCTTCAAAGAATTCTGGGCAGCAGAGTTTATACCCCAGAGTTACAATTCCTAGCAACCCTCAACAAATTGCAGTGCCCAGAATTCTTTTCGCGACAAAATGTGCTCAAAATATGTAATATGTATATACAGACTCCGCCCCTTTCTGCAGCAGCACTCAGAACACCAGAAGAGCCTGCTGGATCAGGCCAATGTCCCATTTAGTCATGCGTCTTGTTCTCACAGCGGCCAACTGGATGCCCTAATGTGAAGCCTACAAAGAGAACCTAAGCACAACAGCACCCTCCCTCACTTGTGATTCTGAGCAACTGGAGTTCAGAGACATATTGACAGTGGAGTTGGAACCCTCATGGCTAGTCCAGGCACAGGAAAAATTCATTGCCAAAATGATGCAGAAAATATTTTCTGCATCACTAGCAGAATCTAGTGATCAGTTAGAGGGACTAAAAATGAAGGTGGTCAGCAGCATAAGGCCTTGGATATAAACATAGAGGATATCCACTTTTGGAATAAGAGGAACAGTTATGGCCAGTCAGTCTCAAAAAGGAAGTAAGAGTCAGGAAAGGCAACCAAAATGACCAACAGGTTGGAGCATCTTCTCTTATGAGGGAAGGCTAAAATATTTGGGGCTTTTCGAGGGGTGGGGAGCAGCAAAGTAGATAGCTTCCCTCTTTCATAATTCTAGAGCTCATAGGTCACCCAATTAAACTGACTGGCTGTAGGTTCAAGATAGACAAGAGGAATAGACAAGGAGAAGTCCTTTTCTACTCAATGACTAATTAACTTGTGGAACCCACTGCCACAGGGTGTGACAACAGCCACTGGCTTAGGTGGCTTTCAAAGGAGATTAGACAAATTCATGTAGTAGGAGACAGTCAATGGCTTCTAGCTATAGTTGTATACTAGTTTATTTTACATTTACATACTGCCCCTCAATATACTGGATTTCCAGGGCATTCACCTTATTTCTATAAAATAAAACAAAAATAAATAAATTGAACGCCCATATCCAGAAACTCAGCACTGAGTACCTCTTGCTAGAGGACAAGCAAGAGCAGAGAGGACTGTTTTCTTTAAGTCCTGCTGCTGCTGGGCTTCCCAGAGGCACTGTTAGAAGTAAGGCCTTTAGAAGAGAACGATCCCCAGCAGGACTCCACAAGGCTAACCACCTACTTGACTGCTTAATATTCCATTTCTGTTAGAAATTCAGTAGCATCACAACTACCACCATTCACTTGTTCAGATTTCATGTAAAACTTACTCGAAAAACCAACCAACAACCTTCAATATTGATTGCAAACTTGTGTTTTGCAAGATTCCAAGGACATAACTGTGCTTGAGTGAATGAGTAGTAGCCAACTCAACATTGAAGCTGCTCCTTTTTGTTAAGTCACAGAACATCATTTGACACCCAAGAAACACAGCTGCTCCCAAGAGACCATTTCACTGAAGTTGGAAGCAGGAAATTTCCCGTTATAAAGTCTATAAATTTCAGAGGAAAGATCTATGGAAGTCACTTACATTTTTGATGGGCATAACTGGTCCAGAGAGCTGTGTGGCCATCTTGAGCTCTTCAGCCTGTGGTGAGAAGAAAATGTTCAGGAATTAACTTAACTATTTATTCCACCTCCCTTTTTTGGACAGCAAGAAAAAAAACCCTAGCTTGGATTATATCATACAAGTGCTGAGGGAGCCTCTAAAAATCTTACTGTAGGGGCAAGGTTAGGCAGAGTTGAAGATGAAGAATACCAAAATTTCCAGTTTAGCCTTATATTGCTGTCATCTCACTTTTCCTCAACACTTCTGCTCTCTCTCCAATACAGGTAACTGCAAGGTCTTTAAAGACATATGTACACACTTTGAGAATCATAGCAACTAAGGAAGAGGGCCCTGGAACAAACTTTTTTAAAAAATAATTTTTATTAAAGATTTCTTAGTTTACAAATATATGTGCATACTCTCTTTTTTCAAGTTGCGTTTTCTACAGATCAGTTTCATTTGTTGTGAGACATTAGTGTTGCATGCAGTATTGGGTTGGGAAGAAAAGAGGGGGAGGGTGGGGGTGGTGAGTGGGGTGGTAATGCTTCTACTTAGTGGTTTTGTGTCAGCGTCACATGTGGGGGTTATCTATCTATTTGCTTGTTACATTTCCTTGATGGTGAGGGGATGGGGGTGGCCTTGTCTTTGGGTGGCTGTATTGGAACAGACTTGTGATGTTGTGGCTGAAGTAGCATATGACCACCAGCAATGGAAAGTAAGTAGTGTTTCTGCCTCTTATACTGGCTTTTTTGTGCCCCAGTCATAATCAAGTACTCCTTGGAAGTTGTGTCCTTGGGAGTTTTATAGTGTGCTTTGCAGCACAGCTTTCGCCCCACCAGACTTATTAGAAATAAAGCTCCCTTCTCCTGCAACACCTACTTCCCCTGAAATTCTCCCCTATATACTTACTGCACTGTCGCCCTTCTTAGGGGCAGAAGGTTTCCGGGGAAAGAGAATGATCTTAGAGCGGTATTCCTTCAACCGCTGCACATTTGCCTGCAGGGCTTCTGTTGACCTGTTCCGGCGCCTGGGGTCCACTGAGATACCAATTGTCTGGGCAAACTTCTTGTTGATGCCAGCCATCTAGGGAAAGCATATTAACCTAAGCCACAAGTAAAATCAACTTGTACATTGCCAGCCCTGTACCTGCTATGGAGGCAGAACAGTCATCAGCTGGAAAACTTCTTACTTGTCTACTTAATAATATCGATACTTTATATAATAGTATAGCAATGTTTTCAAAAATTGTTTTCCTGTTAATGTATTAACAAAATATTTGTTTTGAAACTCTTTAATAATTATTTTTTTTACAAAGAGAAGGAAAGTTTCAAAACGTAAGTAATCACGGTACTGAGATTCCAGGGACAGAGCCATCATCTGATTGAAAGGCTCTCAAAGAAACGGCATGTGGCTTGCAAGGGCAACAAAGAGAGACCTTCTGGTAGGATGCTAATGTACCTGGCCAAACAATTTTTCTCCAGTACCTAAAAAGAAATCTCCACCAAAATACTGAATAAAAATGTGTAAGGCTAAACTCTTGTCCTTTAAGCAATTAGAAACAGACAACAGAAGAGTGTGGGTTTCAATTTTTAACTGCCTAAAGTTCCTCGTATAACCCACTCTGAAGGAAAAGGGATTAGCTATACTATCGCTATAAAACTCTCCATCTGTTTAATTCAAGAACTTCCACTATAAATACAAAAACTAATCCTCCAAGAAATCTGATTCAATGAAGTTATTTGGTTATATGGAAGCCCCACCAACCACTGTACAAAACACATCAGATTCCGATATATCTTAGCTCATATATCATATACCACAAGCCAAAACAACCTGTATTTCAGAGGCAGGCACTCATGTGTTAAGAGACACCTATGCTTTTTTACTTACTCTCAGCTCCTCCAAGCTGAATCCTCTACCAGCACGGACTTTTGTGTGGTATCGTACAGTGGGGCACCTCACAATTGGCCTGATTGGTCCAGATACCGGACGTGGAGCAATACGACGGGCCTTCGCCTGACGGGTCTTCCTCCTGGGTGCAGAAAGAAGTACAAAAGGGTTATGTTAAACCTGTTGTCTCTCCAAATATAACCCTTACTGAGCTCCCCTTACAGATAAACTTGGGACTGGCTGCAAGGGAAGGAGGCATAAGGCAAGCATAAGAACAAAGGAAGTCCTGCTGGATCAGACCAAAGACCCACTTAGTCCAGCAACGTGGCCAATCAGACGCCTAAAGGAAGCCTGCAAGCAGGTCCCCAGTGCAATTGCTCCATGTAATTCCTAGCAGCTGGTATTCAGAAGCATACTGCCTCTGACAGTGGAGGCAGAACTAGCCATCACTAGGAGCCACTGATAGCCTTATCTTCCATGAATTTATCAAATCCTAGCACCACTCTTGTGCAAATGAATTCCATAGTTTGAGCAATGTGATGTGTGAAGCTATGCTCCTTTTGTACGCTTTACTGGAAGACCTGGAATTCTAGTATTATGTGAGGAAAAAAATGACTTCTTTTTTCCAAATCATGCATAATTTTATGCCTCTTATGTCCCTCCTTACTCACCTTCGCTCCCACCACAAACTACGAGTTGCAAATCTAACTTTTCCTTATAGGAGTTGCTCCAACCCCTTAATCTTTTTGGTTGCCCTTCTCTGCACCTTTTCCAACTGAACAATATCATTTTTGAGATGTGGAAATCAGAACTACAGACAGTATTTAAACTGCGGTAACACCAGAGATTTAGATAAAGGCATTAAGATATAGACAGTTCTGTTTTCAATCCTTTAACTGAGTAGATAGAAATAAAAAACGCTACAGCCATCAGCTTATATGGGTTCAAAGGGTCATCAATGTGGTACAGCGATTCCGGAGAATTTTCATCATCTGGCTGAAGAACTGAACAAGTGTCTTGCAGAAAGCCAAAAATGGCAAGGCTCACACTTGCTTGCCTTTTGCATTATCCAGACAGCTGTATGTTAGCCGAGCACCGGACACAAAGAACACAAAATGCAAGGGGCTCAGCAGACCTCACCTGCGGATCTTCCTAGCAGGCTGATTAAACCATGTGGCCACTCGTCTTTGCCAGTCTTTGTGAAAATGGGGATTCAAGATCATGCCATTCCGGCTGGGCGCCATGGCTCCTTATGTCCCTGAAAATACAAACAGTATGGATTAGACTCCTTGTGATTTCCATTTTAACATCTCTTTTCAGTATACAAAATATTATTTATCCTTGCAACAGTTCTGTGAAGTATACTGGAGACACATAATGTCATGCCCTTCTAAGCCCAATGGAAACCTAGCATTTGGATTCCTAATTGTGCCAAAGGTTGGAAACTTGCAGGCAGAATGCAGTTATGATGCAAGAAACCTTTTACTAGTAATATTAGGAAGAGCTTTGATCTATTCATCAAATATCCCACACTCTGTTTAACAATATCAAACATGCATCACTGCAGCATCTCTTCTGCAAGAGACCTTACAATAACATAAGGAGCTACCTACTTGCTTAATTTTGGCTGGTCCTGGCTACGGTGATTGGCAGCAGCCCTTCAAGGTTCAAAACCCTTCAACAGGAGATCCCAGAGAATGAACCTTCTACATGTACTCCTGCTGAACTATGGGGCCCTCCCTTACATATGAAACTGCTGTATAGGATCAGGCTATTGGTTCAGACTAGTACTGAGTCTTCTCTAGCAAGGTATTCAAGATACTAAATATCTCCCCCCCTTTCCTCCCCTCACTCTTGTCTTATCCCTCAACCCCATACTGCCTATTAAAAGTAATGTCTCATTCTGAATGTGACTGACTTGTCACATTGTATGAAGGATAAACAGACTTCATTTTTTTTAATGATACTAAAGATCTAACTTGGAGCCTTTTGCCAATGCCCTATCAGAATGGTAAAATATGGGGTCATCCCAGCCAAACTTACAAGGCTGCCTTCATTCAGATTTTGCACATTGCTCCACTGAGCCCAATACTGTACTGACTGATCTGGCTGGCTGGGGCTCTTCAAAGTCTTCCTTGTCCTGCTATCCAAGAGCTTAAACCAGTGGCCTTCTGCAGGCAAAGTCTGTGTTACACCCACTAAACCAGACTCCATCCCCACACAGGAACCTACCTCATGCTGACTCAAACCCTGCTGTTAAGCTGAAGAAAAATGGTTTATTTCACTATGAATAAGAAAAAGCTGGTGGCTTTAAAACTGCTTGTTTAAAACGTTCAAAAGCTCGTTAGCATTCAGGGATACAATGGTAAAGGTAAAGGACCCCTGAAAGTTAAGTCCAGTCGCAGACTGCGGCGCTCTTCTCGCTTAGGGAGCGACACTTGACTAAATCCCATAAAGGGGAAACCATTTCTGCAGTCAACAATAAAATCCTCAATGAACACGAAAACACCCAGCAAAACAAATAACCTGCACTTCTTCAGGACATTACATTTTAGCCAAAACTACTACAGTTAATGAGTTGTAGTAAGTCGTTCTTCACTAGCCAATATCACTCCGAAATACTGTAGCTTTGGCTTGACTAACCGGGCTACAAATCCTATTGATTGGTGCAATAATTTTTGGCCAGAGACAGAACCTGGTATCACGATATATGAATGAGCTACGGATGCCCCTGGGACGCTGGCTTCACTTACCCACCACTGGATGCTCTCCTCGAGGGCCGCTAGCCGTCCTAACCGAGGCGCCAGAGGCTGAGCTTGGGCCCGCCTGCGGGCAAAGCCTGTGTGCTCCACTTCTGAGCTCTGGCTGGGCTTTCTAAATAACGAGGCAGATCCAGAAGCTCCATGGAGCGCAAAGGATCGCTTCTAACAACCAGGCAAGAGCCCATCAGTCTCCCCACCGGGACCCCATAACCTTTCCGTAACGTCCACAAGACCCTCTAGAACCCCGGAGTCCGCCCCCGGAGTCCCCCATCCCCGCGCAGGCGACGGATGAAGGCGGATAGCCAACCAGGCCTCCCCCAGCACGCGAACTCACCTCCCGGGAGAGAAAATGGCCGGCCGGAAAAAGAAAGAACTCTCGCCAGGAACTCTGGGATATCTGAGCCGCCGTGCGTGACCCGGTTCAGGAAACGCGAAACGTTCCGTCCGCGGCCAATCAGGGAGAGGGAATTACCCTCACTGGCGTCAGCCGCTATGTCCAACACATAGCTTGTCAGTAACAAAGATGGCGCCCATCTTAAAGGTACCGCGGCCGTACAATTCTGCCGGCTCGTAATGGATGGAGGGGCACGGGAAGGGAGTCTCCTATTCAAAGAGTCACATTTACTGTTTCTTTCCGTTTGGCATTTGACCCCACCCACCATCGGGATGTAGTCCCTGAAGGTTGGCCAGAGGGAAATGCAGCCATTGGGCTGAAAAATGCCCCTCTCCCCACAGGTTTATAATGTGTCTTTCCTTGGTATCAGCACATGAGGCAATAGGTAATGCAAAGGAACAAACTACTGCTGAAACTGCACTCACCATTGTGGGGGGGTGGGGAGGTGATGATGATGCCTCACCAGCTACTGCTTGGGTTGGCTCAAAAGCACAAGAACTCACCTCCCACAAAAGCAACGGTAGAAAAGTAATGTAAAGGACCCCTGGATGGTTAAGTCCAGTCAAAGGCGACTATGGGGTTGCGGTGCTCATCTCACTTTTCAGGCCAAGGGAGCCGACGTTTGTCCACAGACAGCTTTCTGGGTCATGTGGCCAGCATGACTAAACTGCTACTGGCAGATGGAGGACCGTGATGAGAGCCAGAGCACACGGAAATGCCATTTACCTTCCCACCACAGTGGTACCTGTCTATCTACTTGCACTGGCTTGCTTTCGAACTGCTAGGTTGGCAGGAGCTGGGACAGAGCAACAGGAGCTCACCCATTGCTCAGATTTGAACCACTGACGACCTGACTGGAAACCCAAGAGGCTCAGTGGTTTAGATCACAGCACCACCCATGTCCCAAAAGCATATAGCCACTGACTGGATATAAAGGTGGGCCAAGGGGAGAACCAAGGCATAAACCTTCCTGAAGAGAACACGGTAAGCAACAGCTGTATCATTCAGCACTGGGTGACCTCCTTCCACATGGAAGTGAAGTGGCAGACAGAAAGCAGCAGCTGACTGATGTCTGGTGATGGACCTGGTGGAAGTTGGCAGGTTTGCTGGGTGGAAGCTGGCGACGTATGCATTCAGAAGCCAGTGGATGCTGAAAGGCTGGAGCAGGCTGATGTCTGTGGATGTAAACTGGTTGAGGTGAATGGTGTGTGTCTGGGTGCATTCAGGGGGTTCTGGAAGCCGCCCTCCTGGCACAGGGTGAATACATGAACCAGAGGATATTCATGGGTGGAAGCCAGTGGAAGTTGGCAGGCTGAAGTGAGGGATGAAGTTGCCAGGCAGAAGCCAGTGGAGGTGGCTGGATGATGCTGTCAGATGGCTGCCATCCCCCTCAGTATGTCTGTTTGTGTTTCAGGGTTGTCTGAAGCTGGCAAGGTTTTCTCTGAGACCAGCCATGAAAGTAGTGAAGAGAACTGCAGGCTTGCAAGTCCCCTTCTATTTCTGAATAAATGTGCTCATTACACAGGAAACCCAACATCCCACTTTTATAGTGCACAAGTCCTGCTTACTGGTGTCCCATTGGCATCTGGTTAGCCACTCAGAATACAGAATTCTGAACAAAAATCCAGCATGCTGTTCTAATGTCCTTAGAATTGTAACCCCAATTTCACTGTGACAAACGTAATAAAAGTTCTGCAGGATCTGATAAATCAGAGTTCAATACCTTGCTCCCCAGTGGCCAGGCACCATGAGCACTTCCTTAACTGTGGCCAATAAGATTCTCCGTTGGGCCAAATCTAGGTGATTCTCCCCTATTGCCACTAAAAGGAACAGACAGCAGTGAATTGTACATGTTGAAAATGGCACATATTAATGTCACGGATAGCATCTGCAGTAACCTGAGCCTACAGTAGCCTGAACTGATGCACGCATATCTAAAGTCTTACTGAGCTTAAAAGGGCTAACAAGCAATATTGCATGCATAACATTGTAGCCCGAATAACACTGTGACACACTTAAGAAAAGCTCTGTAGGATCTGATAAAGATACTTCAGCATCCTGCTCCCCAACAGCCAGGCACTATTGAGCACTGGCATAGCTTGGCCAATGAGAATTTTTTATCGCATCAGGTATAGCAGACTCCCCACTAGCGGCATTTTAAGCAAGGGAACACAGTGCACTTCATTGAACAGACTACAGTGAGTTGCATATACTGAAAATGGCACATATTAATGTCATAGATTGTATTTGCAGTAATAGAACAGTTTAAATGAGGACTCACGCCCATTGAGAATGACGATAAATGACTAGTGTGTGGTATTTGAGTTCTGTAAAAGTTTATTTCATTTTTTAATAGATGGCAAAGATACAAGCAGCTGAGATGATAGAGATTTATTACAGTTTGTGCTAGGTCATGGTTTATAAATACATTGAGCAGGAACTCTTGGAAAGATAAGAAAAGTGGAAAAATCAAGGTGGGGAACACTTGTGGCTCTCTTACCATCCCTCCCCCAGTGACAACTTCTTCAATTGAACAATTTTCAAATTTCATTTTCCTGAGAAATACCCAACTGGAGAGACATACCAACCATTTCATATGCCAAGACCCAGCACAGTTAAATTTAACATGACTTTCTTGCTCCAGAATTTCTTTCAATATGATGCCACTATAGATGGAGGTTTTTAAGCAGATGCGAGATGGCCATCTGTCATGTATGATTTAGCTAACATTCCTGCATTGCAGGGGGCTGGACTAGATGGCCCTTGGGATCCCTTTCATCTCTGCAATTCCATGAGCCAAAGCATTAACCACCCTTGTGCTAAAGCTCAGCTACTGCCAGTGAGTCTGGCGAGTCTGGCTCCCTCTTGGAGGGAAATGGGCTAAATTACTGCCACTGTGATTCAGAAACTTAGCATACTGCCCCACAGATATTGTCACAGATATACAGCAATTTGGTACAAATTTGTCAATAGACCACTAGGTGGTACACAAAGATCACCAATGACTTTTCTTTCAAGGCCCACTGGGGGAGATGGAGAAAGGGACTGCTTACAGACCAATGCTGAAATGCTTGGTTTTCTTTTATGTCGTAGTGCAATATCACATGTTGAAATACATATTCAGGAGGATCTCCAGGGATTTTAATAGCCGCAGTTCTAAATAGCAAACTCTCTTCACGTTGAGGCAATTCAGAGTGCAAATGTGTGCACGCTCATCCCATCTATGCACGAGGGTAGTCTCAGAAAAGAGGCAGTTTTGAGAACTGCCAATTAAATATTGGCAGGAGTGGAGGAAAATCTGGACAAGGGTTGTATAAGGATACAGACAATAGTCCTCATGGAAATAATCTATGGAGTGTGTTTGAAAATGCAGCTAGCCCTTTTCTCTCTCCACTCCACCTCCCTTCAGCTGTTATTGTACAGCAGGAAACTGACTATCCCTCCCCCCACCCAACTCCTGTTACAAGCTGCTTTAGAGACACATTCAGTCTAAAGGCCTGTAAGAACCAGAAGCTACCAGCCAGCCAGAGTACTCTCCGAAAGGCTTGAGGATTCTCTCTCCCTTCCAAGTCACTCCAGGGAGCCCCACCAGCATTCAGAGGTTGTGCCTGCCCCTATCTTTGTGGCCAGAGTTACATAGGTCAAAGGACCTATATCTTTGTGGCATGGTGACATAGGTCAAAGGAAATCTACATCTCCATTGTCCATATCAGACTTTCTACACCTCAAGAGACATGCATAAAAATCAGGGAAATATTTGTGTTGTTGGTTCTAGGGAGAAGCATTAAACTCTGGATGCTAGTGATGCAGCTATTGCTGTCATGTCAAAGGAGGGTTGCAGTGTGTGGCACCAGAAAAAAGAAGATGATGAAGCAGAGCACAGCAGCTGCTTTTGTGGGAGGACTATGACACAATGGCTGGTTCTGCCCAGACTGACCACACACATTCCCCTAACTGTAAGCTGGTGACCCAGAGGCACTGGGACCCTTCCCAATGAGCCTTGATGAGCCCATACACATACGTCAACCACAGCTTGATCATTTTTAGAGCAGGGGAAGTTGGACCCTGCTCGCAGCCCATCACAAAATATGAGCAGAGCAGCCTACACACAGGCATGAAATAACTCTCTTTGCGCCTCTAGTTCAGAAAGGAAGCTGCTCAGTCCCTTATCTCACTTGGGCATTTTCAAACTGGTCTCTGGTCAAACTCTTCCTCCTCCTCTCGGCTCTGGGGTGACTGAGGTGCCTCTTCATCTCCCATATCTTGTTTGTCCCTCTCAGCCTCAATCCAGCTCTGAGGGCTAATCATTTTCTTGGGCCCATGTGGAGGAGGCCCAATCAAGGCTTCTATGTCATCGTAGTTGATGACTTCTTTCTCCAGCAGGGCATCGGCCAGCTAGACACAGAAAAGGTGACAGATGGTAAGCATTTGCATGCACACACAGGCCAGAGAAACCTAAACATGGAAAAAGGATACACTGGGGCTCAGCCATCCACTGGCTGATGCAAGGACCAACTCACCTCAAGGAAAGCACTCTCAAGGACAGGGATGGAAACCTAAGACCTTTCAGACGTTGCTGGACTCCAACCCCCATCAGTCCCTGAAGCCAGCATGGCCAAAGGTCAGGGATGATGGGTGTTGTAATCCAACAACATTTGGAGCGCCACAGGTTTCCTGCACCTGCTTTAGGACACCACATTCCATTCAAAGGATTCTTTTTTCCTCCGCCGCCCCCCCTTGATCTTAAAAGGAAGCAACAGTTTGAGGACAGTTTATCACATGCAGGAAAGAACTTGCACTCTACACACACCTCTCTTCTCCCATGCCAGGTGCCATTGCATAAAGCAAAGATAACCATTAAGAGAAGTATTGTGTATGTAGCTATGAAAGAAAAAAGTATGGCAGTGGTGTGAATGTACAAAGAAAGGGACAAGGATGCACATGTGGGGCCATTTGAGGAATGTTACATCAGGCCTCCTACCCTGCAGCTCTAAGAGTTTCTCCCTTCACATTCCTGGCATCACAAGGAGCTGAAATGCGCCACAACCCACTGCTTCTTGCCACTATCAGCCAAGGAAAAGGGCTGCCGTGCTTCCCAATGCAAGTGGCAACCAAAACAGTATCTAAGACTCTGCAGAGGAATCATCTTAGTTTTGCTCTCTTAGTTGGCTCTCAGCAGAGGAGCTGCTACCTTGTTTTTAAAAAACCAGTCCTCCCCTGCCAAGTTGCTCAAAGCACTTTTTGAAGCCTCACAAGCTACCCTGTAGCTAGGCTAAAGAGAAGCAACTTGCCCATGGCCAGCCACTGAACTTTCAACAGCAGAGCAGGGTTCTGAGTCTGGATCACCCCCGCTTCCCAGTCACCCCCACGCCCAATTCAATCTGAATCCCTCTGGTGTTCTGCAAGCCTTACTGCTTTCAGTTTGTCCCGATTCTCTAACAGCAGTTTCTCTGTGCGCCTGTAGGCTTGGGCCACCAGCATCTTTGCTTCCTAGAAGGGAAACAAAAACCAGAGGAGGAGTTATAGCAACAAGGCTGAGCCAAGAGAGATTAAGATTCTGAGCTGCAGTTCATACCCCTTCAGCAAAGACACAGAGCCCCAGAGATCCTAATGAAGAACAGCTCATGGGTAAAGAAGAGCTTAGTTGGGTGCAGAGTGTGATGGCACATCTCACATTTAAAGTAGGACTAGGCAATGTTCAGCCTAACTATTCCCCTCCAGTTCTGTTTATATGCTTCCTTCAAGTGATTAGTCCTAACCTTTTTCTAGCACTTGCCGTAAGTCAATTCAATGAGCGGCTTTTATTGTGTGGGAAGGAAGGCAGTGACTTAGTAAGTTTGGGTCTTTATTGGTTTAGAATTCTACCAGCATCATCCCCTTAGGACTGGGACCTATCCAAGACTAGAACCCTTGAAGCAACTGAAAAGCACAGCAAAGATGCTGCTAGCAGCAACAAAAATGTACAGGAAGACATGGGATGGTGTTCAGCTAGACTTCAGGATTGGCAGTTGGCCTCCTTCTCCATAACCACACACACTTTGCAGTGCCAAGCTAATCTTGTTTGCATCCTGTTTACAAGGGTCAACACAAGCCAACTTGGGCAATAAAGCCCTTTCCTTCGAAAAGTGGCATTCACACTGCGAATTCCTCTGGGCTAGTGGTTACAGTCTCACATGATTAGCCTTATTCTCCCTGGGAAGCTGCAACATAACAAAACGGCTCTGCTTCAGGGCCCTTTAAAACCTGTGAACAGGCAAGCATTTTTGTTGGAGCTTTATATCCATGAAGAGAACTTACATGGTCCATAATTTGCTGGAGTCCGTGGCTGAAGGGACGCCGTCCTATCCCTGGGGTACTTTCCTTTTCTGGGAAGGACAAGTATCCAACATTGGGCACCATCCCATATTGCTTCACCATTGAATAGGCTATCTTGGTGACCTTCCTCAGGTCATCTTGTGCCCCTGGAGTAAACAATGGATAAAAAAGAACTTAAGGGGTAGTGCTACATGCATCAGAAGTGTCAAGATACCCCCCTCCTATTCTGGGGGCTGGGAGTAATGTCTATGCAAGCTCATTGGCTTCATTGCTCAAGCACAGTGGAAGGACATTTAACAAAGAGAAGCCTGCAGCACAACTGAAAGACAGGAGGTCAACAAGATGAAGCACATATTTGGCTTCCTCACCTGTAGTGACTTTATTAAAGGTGATGGCTTCTGAAACTCTCCCTCCCAGGGCCATGCACATCCGCTCAAAGAGCTGGTCCTTGGTAAGGAGGTATTGGTCCTTTGGCAGGATCTGGGTGAAGCCCAAGGCAGCATTGGTGCGAGGAGCGATGGAAACCTGTGAGATAGTGGGAAGGGAAGAAAAGAAAAAAGGAGAGGCCCAACTTGTATTGCAGAGAATGAGTTCAAGAGGCATCAGCTGCTCTTGATTACCATGTCCCATGTCCCAAGCTCAGGGCAGAGAGCAAATCTACCTTCATCGCTGCCTCTGTGTGCTCCAACAGCCAGCCTACAAGTGTGTGACCTGACTCATGAAATGCCACAACTCTCCGCTCCTCCGGCGACAGGATTTTGCTCTTTTTAGCGGTCCCTGTGGGGCAGATGGAGGACATAAATTCCATTTCCCAGGATATGCTACTAAGGTGCACCACTATTTTAATCTGCAAGGCTGAGAAGGGAAAAGGCTTTCTCTGCCCCTTATGCACTATCACTCAGCTGTAAGTCAGAGAACTCTCCGCTATCATGACCCAAGGCCTAAGAGAGCCAGCAACAATTCTTTATTGCATTGATAGTTGCAATAACACAGGTCTGTCAATTCATCCTTCAGACCCTGATACCACTTTTAAACAGCCTATTAAACTCTGGCCCTACAGGAGTGTATCCAAATAAATGGTCCATGTAGGATAGGGCAAGCCCTTAAGATTTTTCCCTGGAGAAGGCAACTGCTGAAATATATATGCAAAGGTTGGATTCCAGCAACGTATTCCTTGATAAAAATCAACACACAAAAATCTCCTGCCACTCACCAGGCAGTCTTCAGAAATTGTAGCTATGCACAAAGCAAGACCCTAACAATACATGGAAAGCCCCCATTAAGGCCAGCAAAGCCAAGGTATTGTAAAACATATACACCCAAACAGAGAGGCTTCTTCGTGGTCTCTAATTAAGCAGACCTGATTCACACCACTCCATTTATGCTCCTTCACCCTGCAGCTGTCCACTGGCAGCTTGGCTGTGTTAAACTGGCAATGATGGCAAAACCCTTTATCATGTTACACTTTACCGTAGACTGAAGAAAACTGACCAACATGTCACCCAAAAAGAAACCTTACCTGCAATGACTCTCTCCACAGCGTACTCAAAATTGAATGTGTCGATGGACTTATGCCCCTCCCTTGCTGCGTGGAGAGCGGCCTCATTACAGATGTTGGCTATGTCTGCTCCTGTAGACAGAGCAACACACACTCATTGGGTTTTCTTGGGATCAGAGAGCGGGAACAGAGCAGGTAACTATCAAGCCCAACATCCTCTCCCAAGCAATGATCCTCCATGGAACAACTCAAAGAGGGTGTATAAAAATGGTACAGTACTCGGCACCCAAGGATGCACCTGAAGGGTAGGTAGTGACTCCAGGGGAATCAAGCAAACAAGCCAACCTGTAACACCAACACGGAAGGAGTAGGGGAAGAAATTGCCCAAGTCACCACTTGCCATTATGAAGAGGGGATGAAATTTCCTTCCCAACACCTAAAAATATGACCGGTTGGACCCTGAGAATGATGTACTATCCTCCCAAACCCCAGGTTGGGACCAGTTCTACCCAACTGAAGACTTTCCTCTTCCAACAAGCCTTTTAAGTGAAGGCTTTTCCCTGTCTGTGTCTATAAGGTAAAGGTAAAGGTACCCCTGCCCATACAGGCCAGTCGTGACTGACTCTAGGGTTGCGCGCTCATCTTGCTCAAGAGGCCGGGAGCCAGCGCTGTCCGAAGACACTTCCGGGTCACGTGGCCAGCGTGATGAAGCTGCAACTGGCGAGCCAGCACCAGTGCCGCACACGGAAACGGCGTTTACCTTCCCGCTATAAAGCGGTACCTATTTATCTACTTGCACTTAAGGGTGCTTTCGAACTGCTAGGTGGGCAGGAGCTGGGACTGAAAGACGGGAGCTCACCCCGCCGCGGGGATTCGAACCGCCGACCTTATGATCAGCAAGTCCTAGGCACTGAGGTTTTACCCACAGCGCCACCCGCGTCCCTTGTCTGTGTCTATACTGGAGCATTTTTTTAATGCTTTGATTGTGTGTTTGCCAACCTAGGCTCCTTAGGGAGGCTGGTATACAATTTTAATAACAATAATTACAGCAACAACGTCCTCCTGTCTTTAGCCACCAGTTTTTCTTAGGTTGCAAGAAAAGAAGATGAAGCAGTGCAGCCTTTGAGGTGCTGGCACCACCTTGCCTGATGTCCAATGCCACCTGAATGTTAACTGCTCTCCACTTGCATCAAGAGATTCCTCTTCAATACCTGAATGTGATGCCCTAAAATGCTGCTCGTTTGGGGTTAAGATTCTGCAACTTTTCAAATCCATTACATGCAATGCCCCCACATTACATCCCTGTGGCATTGTTAGGTTATGTAAAGAAGCTATGTGTACCTGCTTCGACTCTTGTAGCCCACCTGTTTACAGTGGCAACTTTTTTTCCCTAAATCACAGAACAGAATCAAACCTCTGTAGCATTGCTTGATAAAGTGTGGGCATTTCTAGTATCTGACAGAGCTGCTTCTTTAAGCTGCTTCTATGACCTATTTTTAAAAACGAGATTGTTTTGTTTTAGTCAAGGTAATGAGAGGCAGAGCCGACATTCTAGGCTTGAAATGTTTAACAGTGTATTTATTATGTAGTTGTTGGCACAATATATCCCTTTTTTATCACTCTGGCTAAGTAACATGCTTGATCTCTAACTCTGATTTGTTATTTTCCCTGAATTGGACTTCCTGTTGTCAAGAATGTTGCCACATCTTTTTAGGGGTACTACTGGCAACCATTAGTGCTTTCTATGAATTTCTTTTCAATCAGCTTCCCTTTGTCGCATTTTACTGTGATAAAAAAAAGTTGTTCTGCAAATAAGAGTTTTTAAAAAGCAGAGTACAAAGGAGGAGGAATCAGGAAGTGAGGGGGGAAGGGGCTGTTATGCAAAGCAGAAAGAAGCAGGATCTTGCAAGCCTCTCGCTGTTGTGCTCTGTATGCTAGATTCAAAACCACAAGGTGACCCTCAAGGAGAGGCTTCATGGTGGACAGCAATGAGTTAATCAAGCGCCGTCTCAAGCTGGGCTTAGGAGAGGGTGGCCTGGGCTTGGCATTGCCCGCTGGGGCTCTTCTGACCACAATCACACAAGTTTCTCCAGGGAGGAGAAGGCACATCTGTTCTGAGTTTTGAGCATGTGGGTGGTGTGGGGGCTGCTCAAAGGAATCACGGAAGAGGCAGAGCGGGGGCCACCAGCGGGGAACTCACAGAGGATACTCCACAAACAGGAAATTCACAGCTTTGTTCTGAGCTCGGAGATGGACTAGAGGCTCAGGAAAGCAGGAATGTCCTACCCGTTTCTCTCAAGCTAATCCAATGCTGAACTGCTCAGTTAAAATATTTTAGACTGCAGAAACATTTCCCCAGATAATTGCACTGATTTTCCAGCTACTAAGTTTCCAGCAGGCACAACCAGAAGCAGCAGCTCCAACCCCACAAAAATCTGCGTCACACACGCCAAGCACGAATTGTTTTTTACTACCTCTGTTGGAAGAAAAACTAACAAAAATGCTGGAAAACTGGCCGATTCATGGATTTAGCACAACCAGGCTAGGTACTAGTCTGTGTGTCAATTTCCATCCAGCATAACTACAGCACTGGGGGGGGGGGGGGCTTTGGCCCTCTTTTCTTTCACATCACACACAGCAGCAGCATTGGAAGGAAGCAGCCGGGTGGAAGGTAGCCAAGCCATACATGACTAAAGTGCGCTACAGAGATTGCTAACATGTGGCTGGATGCAAACAGCAACAACAACAAAACAAAGGAAAACCAGACAAACAGCTGCTCTTACATACCACTGAACCCCGGAGTGAGCTCAGCCAAGCGCTGGGAATAAAAAGTGCCAGCCTGAGACAGCTTCAGGCCCTTCAGGTGCTGCTCAAAGATCTCCCGCCTCTCCTGCAAGGAACAAGACAGAGCAGTTTTGCATGGCGCAGCTGATGCTGAAGGGCACAAATGGGCATCAGAAGAAAGGAAGATGCTGACATCAACTTGTCCTCTAAAAGCAAAAGGGTGGGTAGAAGGGAGTCCCAGGTTCACAGCCTTCCTGTTTATTTATTCTTATTTGTTTGTTACTTATTCTTGCAAAGAATGATGGACCAGGTAGACCTTCATCCACCCCTGCAACTGCTTCTCTAGACTTTACAGAAGATTGCTATCATCCCTATGTCAAAACATGCATAAACCATCCAAAAACTATTGGAGCCAGTGTGGTGTAGTGGGTAGTCTCACTAGGACGTGGGCTTTGGCTTGAGGACACTGTGCATCCTCCTTAGCTTGGGATAAAGCAACTGAAAGGAGAGAGAAGTGGCAAGGCAAAAGAACAGGAGTCCACAACACAGTCTAAAAATATTAGATTTTTTAAAGCATTTTTAAAAGCCTGTGTGCCCGTGTGTGTAGAAAAATACACGCTGCCCCACAGAACCTGAGTAGTTTCTATTGAAAATACAGACTGTAGGCAAGTGGTAGTGAACAGAGTGCCCTCCAGATGTTCCTGCCAGCCTCAGCCAATGGTCATGACGCAAGTTGCAGACCAGCAATATGAGGCAGGGCTGCTACCCCTGTTGTAGGCTCAAATCAAGATGCCTTTTGGGAGAGGCCTGAAGAGGAGCTGGAGTAGATTGCCACCCCAACAAGGCTCACCATGCATTTGGGGTTGCTGCTTCTTCAGAAGCAGGATTTCTGAAAGAAGGAATCTCTACTCAACGGAAGATGCCAGGCTTGGCAAAGCCATGATTATTACAAGGCAAAACCACCAGGGGGCAGAGTCTCTCTTGCTTGCCTATCTTTCCAGGTTCTGGATACTTCCACGGCTTCTTTCAAATGCAGGACAGATGTAAAGAAGTCATTGCAAGAAGTCATTGGCTCTTCCCTCCAAAGGTCATTCCTCTCGCTATACCCCCCTCCTATTAATTTTGATTTATTCCTTAATGTTTCTGTCATCATAGCACTTGCATGACTGAGCGGGTGGGGGGTGGGGGAGACAGACAGAGGGAGAGAGAATTGGGGCTTTGCAGATGCTCCCCTCTCCTTGAATGAAGAGAGGCAATTTGCAATTGGGGCGAGGGGGCCAGA
This sequence comes from Podarcis pityusensis, assembly GCF_964106645.2. Taxonomy (NCBI): domain Eukaryota; kingdom Metazoa; phylum Chordata; class Lepidosauria; order Squamata; family Lacertidae; genus Podarcis; species Podarcis pityusensis. The sequence continues at coordinate 50,614,277 of NC_138033.1, read as the reverse complement.
TCTAGCTGGCTACAGGCCAGCAAGTGACTCATTCAGCTGGTCCAGGCGGTCCTGATTAAAGCAGTGGGCTCAGCTGCCAGGATTTCCTTCTCCTTCCTCCTTCAAAGCAGCTGCACAGCTCACTTTTCCGGTGCCAGATCGTATCAGGCATTTGAGGTATTTTAAGCGAAAACCTGGAGGAGCAGGAGGATAGCGAAGCCCCAGATGGGAGGAGGGGATGCTGGTGCTGTTTAAAAAGGAAAACCCTCATCTCAATTCAGGTCCTGCTTACCGCCCAAGCGGATGCAGCCATTTATGAGCTGTTCCGGGGAGGGCAGTGGGGAGAAAAGGAAACCTTACATAGGATTAATGGAGGAGGAGGAGGACAAGGAGGTTCCTTTTCTTTGGGCCGTTTTCTATGCTTCCCACTGCGTGCACTTAACTCTGCCTACTGAGATCACAAGAAGCCCCAAATGTCTTCTGGAAACACGCAAGACTCTTTTCTACCTGGCTAGCAGTCAAATACCTAGGGATGCAAGCAGGGAGCTATTTTAAGCTCTGTGGGGGGGTTTTGTGTGTGTGTGTGTGTTTTTAAAAAAGACATGCTTGAACCAGAGATTTCAGTTGTGTGTGTGTTTTTAAAAAGCAGACCACGCAAGACTGAAGTCAGGCCAAGCCTGCCTTAAGAGTTCTAAATGCACAAATTCATACTGTGTGATTCTGCATCCATCTACACACACAAATCTGATTGAAAGCATTTGGTCCATTGCTTAAAAGCACCACAGCAAAGGCACAAGGGTCATGTTCTGAGAACTATTACTGCAGTACTCCCAAAAGGTGCCTCTCGCATAACCAGTTCCTTTTCTTAGCACAAAGGTTGTTGTTGTTGTTTTAAGTAAATTTGTGTGGAAATCCTCATAGTTCCTGACTGTCCGATTGACACTGACTACTGAACTTTATGGTTCGTGCTCTTCCAATTGTGGGTCAACATAAACCCAGCAGACCTGGTTTTATAGGTTTACTGAGCTCATGTAGGCCTGCAATTTGAATGCACCATTCACAAAGCCGAGATTCTGCTAGAGCTCCAACAGGAAGCGACAGAAACGCCCTTATAGCAGAAAACCAACAATGGAGTGAATCCAGTTCCTGGGATTGAGTGCACCAATTGTGAGTCAAATACTAAAGAAGACAAGTGTCCACAATCCACTGCCTAGCCTCTGCCACTGCCCAATACCTTAACCACAGAATCCAAGAGTCACAGCAGAGGTGGGTCCAAATAATACCTGCAGAGTAGGCAGATCAATAAAAATGTGGCGGTCAAGCCTCCCAGGTCTCATGAGAGCATTGTCCAAGATATCTGCCCGGTTGGTGGATGCTAGCACTATGACATGATCGGTGGTCCCCATGCCTGCAACAGAGAAAAATGTGAAGAGCAGAAGTGAATGGAATGTGCCACCTGTCCAAGAAGCTCCAGAGAGAGAGATTTCCCTGCATGAGAGGTCAAATGTACACAAACATGCTTTAATATGCAAGGTCATGGGCGGGGAAAGAAGAGGCTGCAATCAAGCAGGTGCTCGTGGACCTATCTAGCGAAAATTGACTCATGTGGATTATATAAATGCCAGAACGCTAGAGATCTGGACACAATTTCCTCCTTTAAATGGTTTATTGCACATTTTATACAACTAAGAACACACAGAAATATATATTTTTAATTGTCCTGTCCTTACAATTCCAATCCCTGAATTGCAGAAGACACTGAAGCCCGCTAGACTCAAATGTGACCAGCATTCATACAACTTATTTGTTAATCCATTGATGCAACTTCTCTCACAATTATGTTAACAGTTTGCATTCTAGCAGTTGTCAGTATACTGAAGATAACATTTTAGCGGCAGCGTGCATTTGGCAGAACTGCCATCTTTAAATGGCATGACCACAGCTGTGGGGCAATGCAGCCAGCCAAATACAAGCTACACAGGAAGCTTTTGGCATGAGGCAGATATAGCTAGGCTTCTTCCTTGCTTGAACTGCAGAAGCACACACTGCTGCCTTAGAGTGGGGGCAGCATGGGCATATTCTCCCCACGCTGCCCAAGAGATGAGCACAATAGCTCACCCAAGGGATTTATCCTCCAGATAACCCAGAGGTCCACTCTCCTACTGCATGCTGCTACCTAATGAGCCTCACTTCTGCCTCCTTGCGGGATGCTGTGGAGGCAAATTCCAGAAGACAACAAAGCACAACTGTGCACCAGTCTGTCAGGGTATTTTGCAAGGCAAGAAGGAAGGAAATAAAGGCGCTGGGAGTCAGTCACGTGGGCTAAGCAGCTTCATTCCTATGGCAAGATTAGTGCAAGCAGAACATTAGCTGCTTTGCTCCTGGGAAGAAGTGCTCCCAAAATAGATCAGACAACCAGCAGATCCATCACCAAACACAACAAGCTTTCCAGTGCTCACCAAAGACACCATCAGAACAAGGCCTGGGAGTGCAAGGCTCCAGACTGAGCCTTTTATAATCCTGTGACCCCTTGTCAATCTATTCTCCGCCCTCCCCCAAATCAACACCCCTAGCTTCAACATGACTGAACTGGCAACGGAGTGTGATTAAGGCAACAAGACTCCTGGAGAGGAGCTGCCTCCCCGACTCCCAGGGCACAAAGGGCAGAATGAAAGGAAGCAATTCTGGATCTAACAGGTGCTCTCCCTGTTACACAACTACCCAGGCTCTCTCAACCTACTGGGATATGCATACACTTCTGTTTCCACCCAAAGTATGGCAAATTTAACAAAGCAAGCAACCTTCTATTCAGGGATGAAGAGTGGTCGACTGCTTGCACACTTTAGCTGAGAGCAGGGAGGCTTCTGACCATCTGGTGGAAGATTATTCAATTTTTGGAAAAAGCAAGGCTCAAATCCAAGTTTTAGTAGAGCCCAAGATCAGTATGTGCATGGAGAATGGACCAATCATGCTCAAAGCTGTATGGCAGAGTTAACATTGCATGGGAGCATGTGCGCACATACACACACTCTTCATATAACCTTTGTGATGGAAGGGACCTTAGAGGTCAACTAGTCCCCCTCTGGCTCAATCCAGGACCTGCAATGCAGAATGCAAGCACAACATCCCTGACAGGTGACCACTCAGGCTGTAATTCAGTATGCCCAGAGAAGGACAGTCGCCACCTCCCAAGGCAGAGTCTGTTCTGTTGTCAAACAGCTCTTACCATTCAGAACTTTCTCCTAAAGTTCAGCTAAAATCTGCAGTCTGTACTTTTTGCCCATTCATTCTAGACCTCCTCACCCTTGGAGGAAAAGAGAGCAAGTCTGCTCCATGCTCTCCTGAATGACAGCCCTTCCTATATTTTAAGACTGCGATCATGTCTTCCCCCAACCTTCCCTTCCCCAAGCTGAACATACTTGGCTCTTTCAACTGTTCCTCACAGGAGCTGCTTTCCTCATGTTCCTTAGTTCAGCTCAGTTCATTCTGATCAGCCAGCATGAAGCAAAAGAGGGTGCTTTCGTGCTTTAGCAGAGACTCTTTTAAAAGAACATCGTTTCAACCTCACTCATCTAGTTTCAGCTACACTAGCAGTACAGAGTGGCTGCATCAATATTAGAGACAAAGCAAGACGCTGGCTGGGTCTGTCAAGCACACCGCATACTGCTATGCTCGGGCCAGATGAAGCTTCGGCTGGCTCCCAGCCAAGGCACTTCTGAAGAGGCCTTCTCCCAGACAGATACCAGCTGAAGCAAAAGGCTAGCTAAGGCTTGAAGTCTTGGGCCACCTTTCCAGCACCACTTGGTGCTTCTTAGCCTTGGCCTCCCCCTAAATGTTGTACTTATTTCAGGCAGGGTTGGGGATCCTGTGGAGCTCCAGATGTTGCTGGATATCATGTCTGTCCATTGCTGGCTAGGGCTGATGGCAGTTAGTGTCCAACATAATCTGGAGGGCCACAGGTTCCCTATCCCTGCCCTAAGGAGTACCTGAAAATATTTTCCCCAAGAGAGCTTAGGGAACAGGAAATTCTACAGCCACAGACACATACGTGCACACACCTGTGCACACAAGCGGAAAACCAGCCAGGTGGTACATTTCAGAGAGTTTTAAGAACCCACCAATGGGTCCAGTCTCAATACCTTGAGTCGCTACCAAGAGACCCAGTGATAGCAGTAATACACAAGGCATGCAATAAGCAACCAAAAGAAACCTAGCAACCAAACGAGAATCTCTCTTGCTTCTTGCTGCCAGGTCCGAAAGACAGTAGGCAGAGCTGGGAGAGGAGAGCAGTGGGAGTGGCCAAAGTTTTGCTTTGGGGTGGGATTGCACTGGCTGAAGGAGTGAAGGCAGAAAGTTAGACAAGAACAGAAGGAACTAACTGTATCTGCTTCTGCCCCTCTGCATCCAATCTTTCTTTTCCAAGTAAACAGGCTTTAAACCCACCCATCTTGGGAATTTTTTTTATGCATTTATTAGAATTATATCATTGGTTACCACATCTAACTAATCTTAGTTGAAGTGGCCTGCCTGTAACCTACAACTGTGACCCTCCCTTTCTGGATGCAGGTCGAAGTCAAACTGGAGAGTGAGGGGGGGTGGAAAGTGTGACAAGGAGAGTTTGGAACTCTTTGGAGAATCTAGGAGTACTTGGGCAACAGAGAGAAGCTTAGCAATGAAGGAAAAAAGGGGGAGAAAGGCAGGGAGCGGGTGGGGGCATGCTTGAGCTGCCATCTTCTGTGAGTAATACCATGGCAACAGTAGGAGGAGAGTTTTCCTCCTGGAGTGGAGAAAGGAGAAATATTTCTGACCACAAGCCAAGGAAGAAAGCAAGACTGGAGAATGCGCCTGAGCTACTGACCATCCATTTCTACTAGCAGCTGGTTTAAGGTTTGCTCTTCCTCTGTGTTGGAGAAGCCAGACATGTTTGTGGAGCGTTTCTTCCCCACAGCATCAATTTCATCAATGTAGACGATGCAGGGTGCACGGGCTCGGGCTTCTTTGAAGAGGCTCCGCACGCGAGCAGCCCCAAGTCCTACAGAAGGGAGTTGGGGGAGGGGGGAAGGAAAAGAGAGAACAAAACCATTCTAATAAATAGGCTCATGCTCTGCTTCCTGAATCTGGGCCCTCGCAAGCTTCCACCAGGGTGAATCTTAAATATGTCCCAAGGCTGCTGGTTGTGCTTTGTCCAACAGGCCTACAGTGCCCTTGTTGCTAATAAAAGTAGCTGGAAATCATAGGTGCTCTGGTGCTTGAATCCCACTTGCAGGCTTCCTATAGGCATTTAGTTGGTCACTGTGAGAACAGGATACTGTACTAGATGAGCCATTGGCCTGATCCAGCAGGGCTCAAATATGCTATTATGTTGTAGGTTATCAGAGGGCTGCCTGGTTTCAGGTGCCAGCAGAGATCGCAGCAGCAACAAGAAACCAAATTGAACTAGGAGGATATTTGCTGCCTAACAGCAGACCAGGAAACAAGAAGCCCCCAACTTTTTTTCCAGGGTGCCTTTGATTGGACTAGGTTGGCTCCTCCAAAAGGATTTTCTGCTGCTCTCCATTCAGAACTGGGTGTCTCAGTTAGAAAGTTCCAGGGTCAGAAGTTGGGCAGAGTGGAAGAAAGGAAGAGCAGCAGAACTGGTGTCAAGAGGGGAGCGCTCTCTCTCTCTCTCTCTGTGTATACATATATATACACAGAGAGTGTGTGTGTGTGTGCGCGCGCATATATATATTTGTATGTATATATATATGTATGTATGTATTAGATCAGTCAGTGAAAATGCTGTACTGCCCCAGGACACAAGCACCAGTCGCTGTGAGAGGGCTTCAAAGTTTCCTACAAATAAACTAACTGAGAACAAAGCTTTCTTCCTGGTAAGCCACATTTTCATTAAGCCCACAGGAACACACTTTTTGTTTGCTTGCTTGTTTCAGGGGAAAGCTGAGCAGGCTCCCACAGAGTCCTCCTTCCAGCTCTCACCAAGGAGAGAGACCCCTCTGCCTTTTGATCAACTGTGGAAAGGAAACTGTAGTGGGCTAGGGAGGGAAGGTGTTTACATCTACCCAGATATACACCATCCCTATTCAGCTACTGCGTTTCCCCTTGAGTGGATGCCTGGAATCTTGCTCAGGCCGCCTTCCTGGGGGTTGAGAGCCCCGAGTCAAGTTCTGCTCCACAGAAACAGATTGCAAGGACCACATTCCTTCTGTACAATGCCTCACACCTAGCTGGCTCTGTTAAATAAATCAAAGCTGACTGCTGAAGAAGCAAAGATTAAAAAAAAAATACACACACCACCTCTAAGTGAATCCAGCCTCCCCGCCCCAGGACTTACCTCCTATCACCTCCACAAACTCAGAGCCAGCTATCGCCAGGAATGGCACCTGGGCCTCAGTAGCAACAGCTTTTGCCAACAAGGTCTTGCCACAGCCTGGTGGTCCAAGCAACAGGGCACCTTTGGGAACTTTAGCACCAAGCTGTAGGTAACGATCTGGGCTCTAGGAGTGGGAGGAGAAAAAACTTTTTTTAAGCTGCATACTCATTCTGCATCTTCTCCTGGAGGAAGCAAATCACAAACTTCCACTGATGTTCTTTCCCACATGTATGACAGCATGCAAGAAGAAACACCCCCTCATGTCCCTTAGTGGCTGGGCAGACAAGATGGTTGCCCATTCAGCCACACCACACCCCTTGCTCAGAGACAGGCCCTCTGCCCCTGCACCACAAAGAATCAGGCCCACTACTACTCATGAGGCCTATAGCTAATAGTGTGATGGGAAAGGCATAATGAAAAGAGTGCTATTTGAAAAAGGATACCCCTATCCCCAAGAATCCTGGGGCAAGTGTGACCAAAAAAACAAATACGCTACAAATAAAAGGTCCCACAACATTCCTGCACAGGGTAAATCAAGCAAGCATAGCCAACAGATGATGGGAGTTGTAGTGCCGCAACACCTGGAGGGCCAAAGGTTCCCCACACCTGCATTACTGGATTCACAGCATTGCCCACTCAATCCCTCCCATTCCCAACTTCCCAGCTGCACTTGCCAGCACTTGTCTTACCTTCAGATAATCCACAAATTCCTTGACCTCCATTTTGGCCTCATGCATTCCTGCTACATCCTTGAAGCTGATCCCTTTCCCAGATTTCCCATGCACAATAGTGAAGCGGGCCATCTTCAGCTGACTCTGTTGAGGGGTGGGCAGGGTGGAGGGGAGAGAGAAAGAAAGATATAGCCAAATAAAGAAAAGCAGGGGTTATACAAAGCCCTGATTCTTATGAGCTTGGAGGAAGAGCAGTTCACTGAGCAATGAAGTGCTCACGCTGCATTTGGCAGGGCCCATGTGCCATCCTCCACAGGGCAAACCATTTATTTGCCTTTCTGTTCTATTTTCTGCTTTAGGTAAGAAGGGCTGTGGTTCCACTCACTCAGCTGCTATCTTGATCTAGGTTTTAATGTTAGTAGCAAGCTGGAGGGATGCCTCAAACAATTGCTGCCGCCACCCTCCAGCCAAGAATCTACAGACAGAGAAATCAGATGGAAGGAGCTCTCTAGAACTCCTCTCTTGTAATTTTAGTTTCGCTAGCCAGGCTGGCAACCACTCCACCAAAATGGCAGCATGATCCACTCAATTCCCTGGCTTTCAGAATGCTGCTTATGCAAGAGATTTGGTGGTGGGGCTTTTTTTTTAATGGTGGCAGGGGGAGAAGAGGACGAACAGAGCAACAGGGACCTCAAAAGCAACAGGCACTGCATTCTAGCCTCCATTAAACCGCAGCGACAGACAAAACAACAATTTAGCTAAACAGCCTCTGCATAACTGCTCATTATCCTTTGCTGAAAACAGCTACTAATGTTGGCTTTCAACTAAGCTTACAGCAGGCCACAAGCTTGGAAGTGCATCAATAAAAGTGCCAGGGGTGTCACCCACCTAAAGGAAGTAAAGAGGGAGCCTTGGGAACTTCCACAGCTATGAAGCAAAGGGAGTAGGGCAGAGCTGACTGGGCTACTGAACTGCAGAACATTTTTTCCAGCCCATTTCCACCTCCCCCAGTCCCTCCCAAGCAGGCAGGCAGGCAGACAGACAGAAATCACCATCCTTCCCCTCAGCTGACCGAGCGGCAGGGGTTTGGCTGATGCTGGGAGGGAGGCATGTGACAGGAGGTATGAAGGCCAGCTCACAGCACAGTCCAAAAAGCTTAGGCAGCTTTAAAGACTGAAAAAAGTTATTTTGCTAAAAGCAAGGGATTTGTGTTCGCTGCTGCATGTGAGATTTGCTGGCAAGACAAAAGCAAAAGAAATGCCATTCCCAGCTGCAAGTCATTAGTGAGCCCTGAAAACAGCAGAGAACTGCCCTGCAGATTCCCTGAGCTCAGCCTTCCCAGCCTAGAGGGACAGAGGACGCCCCCCCCCCACCACCCCACCCATGAGGCCAAATACTGTAAAGTTCCGTCAGCTGATAGGAAAAGCAGCAAGACATAGCACAGGGCCGCCCAGCCTTTGGCACAGCTTAATTCTCATCCGCTGTTGACTTTGCTGGGGGAGGGAAGAAGAAGCCAGGCCCACCCAAAACAAAGCAGGAGGGAGAACTACTTACAAAGGCACTGAAGCCTCCTTCCCTTCCTGCCATCCCGGCCAGGCGAAAGATGTACCACAGGATGCCAACACCCACAGCAGCCATCCCCAGGGCATAGAGGACGCTGCAAAGACAACAGCAAACCAGGGTCAGACCTAAGCAACTGCTGTATCAGTTATGAACGGACAAAAACATAGCCAGTACTGTATTTGTGAGACAGAAGTGCAGCTATGGCAATGTTTCAAGATGCAGGGACAGGAAACCTGTGGCGCTTCAGCTGCAATTCCCATCAGCCAGCATGACCAAACGTTAGGGATGATGGGAGCTGGAGTTTTGCAACATCTGGAGTACAGCTTTTTTGGGGGGGGAGGAGCCTGTCTAAATCAAATAACAGGTCAAGAGCCCAATGAGCTTTGGGGGCAGTGTAAAGGGGCATCTTCTGTGCTCTCACTCTCAAGCGTTAATGTGCAGCTGGCATTAATTCCAATAAAGCTTTGGGGGGAGCTCTAAACAAATGTCGCTAACAGAGAATGTGTGTTGTCTCTGACTGTGGGCAGATTGCTCCATTGAAACCTAGGGAAACCTAGGAAGCTGCCTTACTCAGAGTCCACTGGCCCATCTAGCTCAATTGTCTCCACCGACTGGGAACATCTCTCCAGCATTTCAGGCAGGGTCATTTCCAGCCCTACCTGGAGACACCAGTGGGGACTGAACCTACAATTTTCCATATGCAAAGCAGTTGCTCTACCAATGAGCTAAGGCCCTTCCCTAAGTCAGTGAAGTGCTTCAGACCAGCTCCTCTGAGCAACTGTCGTGGAAAGCAGGCCTCATCCAGCATGTGGGGCAATGTCCTCAGGTGTTTGAGATTCAGTGGGCATAGGTGGGGAAAGTGGTGGGCTGCTGGGAGTGCTAGAGGTGGCCAAAGGATTTAATACCATCCTCATTCAAGTCACAACTCTCAATGACTGCAACTTTCAGGTAAATAACCAACCTTTCACAATGCAAGATTGCCAAGTGATAAAAGCAAAAGTTATTTTTTTTAAATACCCACCAAAAATAATTACAAGTGGTGGTTAAGGCACAGATTCAACAGTGAAAGCAGCACAAGGGTAGCTTCTACAAAGTTTACATTCCAAATGGAAAATAAGGTAATGGCGGAAGAAAGCATCAATCGATCTGCAGCCAGTAGCTCATGTTGAAGGGATCCATGGAGAGGACTTCGGACGTTCTTCATCCTGGCTCCTGGAAGTGTCATAGTTCAGTGGCTGAGCATCTGTTTTGTATGCAGAAGGTCCCAGGTTTCAATTCCTGACAACTATAGGCAGGACTGGGAAAGACCCCTGCTGAAAACCCTGGAGAGACGCTGCCAGTCAGACCGATGGTGTGACTCAGTTTAAGGCAGTTTCCTATGTAAGTCAGTCAATAATTTAGTTTGCCTGTCAGCTCTGAAAGTAAAGCACAATGGGGAGAGTGAATAAAAAACCTTCCTCCCCACAAACCCAGAAATGTTTTGCCCATGAAATTCTTTTCATAGTCTCCTCAGAAAGCCAAGCCTGGCCCTGGAACAGAATGGTTTATAGGCCTCCTTCCATTCTTATTAGAAGAGAATCTCGTCAGCCAGAGATGACAAGATTCCATAAATCGTTTTTTTGTGGATAAAAGCTGCTGCAGCAGCAGAAAGAAGACCACAAGAAGAGCTGGCTCTTGCCATCATTAAGGAGAAACAAACGTTCCAAGCCAGCATTCCTGCATCTTTAGAAGCTCCTGCCCTCCTCCTGTTCTCAGCATCAATTCCCATTCTGACTTTACATCAGTATTAACAGCTTTAGCCTTTGCAAAATCCTTGTGACAAAGGATGTGGGGTTCTGCATAACAAAGTCCATACGTTTAATGGGAGCACTTGCTTCACATTGACATTTGGGGTTTGATTAGCAAAACATTTCTGCTCAGCATGGGGCCTATGAGTCAGTGTCCGCAAAAGGTACAGTCGGCTGTTGTCTTAATGGGCAAACGCTCGGGAGTTTATTTTTATAAGCCAAAGATAATACCGTGTGGGAGGCTCACTCAGGCTGTTAAGGCATTATCTCCATTGGATCCCCCACACTATGATCATTGCCATGTTCACCAAGCCACCCTGCAGTATTCTCTGGGAAAATAGATTGGCACACTTTTCACAAGAAAATACTTTTGTAAGTCTATGGTGCTTAGGCTGGGTTCTGGTCGCCCCAATCCACAGCCCCTTCCCTTGCTATTCCCATGGAAAATCTCACAGAGCTAAGTCATACAATTAATTTCTGAAGCAGGCAAAGTCACCTCCTAGCTGGCTAACCACAGGAAGTGGTATGTGTCATGCGTTTCACACATTTGTGGTTGGTGGTGGCTGCTGGTGTCCCAATCTAGGCCACCAACTCTTTTTAGGACATGCTTTGCCAAGCTGGCACCCTCCTGATAGTTTGGACTGCAACTCCTGCCAGCCCAAGCCAGCACAGTTCTGTTAGCTGAGCCTAATGGCAGTTGTAGTCCAAAGCATCTGAAAAGTGTCAGGTCAGGGAAGGCTGCTTGGAGACACTGTACACACAGACATGGCAAGCAAGAGGAAGAAGCACAGAGGGCATGGTGGGGTGGAGAAAGAAAGGCAAGAAATGGAGGGTGGGGCAGACAGTGCCTTGCAATGGTGGAGGAGCTTTCTTCTAAATATGTCATACTTTCCAAAGAAGCCAGTGCGCTTGTAGGAAACTGGGATCCTGTCCTTCAGGTCAATGCTCAGCTCTTCCTCAGCTGCCCGCAGCTTCTCCTCAAACTTGTCAATGTTTGCTACTTGCATTCTGTACATCAGGGCAAGCCTCTGGAGACACACAAAAGCAACGTTAACAACGCCAAGGCCAGATTCAGGACATTGATCAACTGGGAATTGCACAGGTGGAAAAAAACTGCTCAGGGCCACAGTCTGTCATGTGTGAGTAGGTGGGGGAATTCCAAGGGGGATGAAAAGTGGCTGCTGGGCAAGGAATTAAAAGCTACGTGACCTCTTAAGCTTGCCAAAATCTCAGGTTGGCTTAAGCACAGACAAAGGTGCACTTTGCTACGAGTCAGAGGAGAGGCTTAAGTAATCAACAGGCAACCCATTCTTACCAATATTAGCTGCCTTCTCTCTCAACCTGGAAAACTCACAAGGCCATGCAAGTTTCACTGTTTGTGGCAACTGCTATTGTTATGGGTACCAGTAATCAGTACAGAATTATTTTATTGTATTATAATAAGTTATTTTAGATCTAATGGAAGGGCCACCCACTGCAGCCTCACATGGGGCAGGTGCTAAGTTAGTCAGGACTCCCAAGAGGATTTTTCCTGTGGCTGTACCCACATTCTGGAGGAAGGTTTGGAATGCTCTCTTTTAAACCTCCTCCATCAGGAGAAGGCAGTTTTTCTCGTGCAAGCCTATTATTAATAATAATAATAATAATAATAATAATAATAATGATGATAATACCCCACCTATCTGGCTGGGCAGCTTCCAACAAAAGATTAAAAATACATTAAAACATCAGTCATTAAAAACTTCCCTAAACAGGGCTGCATATTAAAGTTGGATGTTTTCATTATCTGTCATGCTATTTGTGTCTTTTGGTTTTGAATTGCATTTATTATTGGATATTTCTTTATTGTTAGCCACTTTGAGAGTACTCTGGTCAGAAGAAATCATAGAATCGTAGAGCTGGAAGGGACCCCGAGGGCCATCTAGTCCAACCCTCTTCAGTGCAGGAATCAAAACCCAGTATTCCCAGGCAGTGTCCGATCCAAGTACTAACCAGGCCTGACCCTGCTTAGCTTCTGGGATCAGTCAAGATCAAGCACGTTCAGGATAGTATGCAAATTGTTCCAGAAAAAGCAAAAAACTGCTCACAAAATACTAATACTGTTTTATAAACATGTGGAGTTTCCCGAGAAACAGTTTATGAAAGTCATCAGGATGACTTATGCTTAAACTTTGCATTTAAAACCAAGACAATGAAATTCACTGTGATAGTTTCATTTAGATTCTACATAGGCAACTTCAGCTGCTTTCCCTTAAAGGTCTCCACTAAAGTCAGTGAGAGATTTCTCTGTTCCTCAAATTATTTAATGCAGGGATGGGCAGAAGGTGTTTCAGGATCTACTGGGTGAACTCTGGGTGACCTTAAGCTAATCAGCAAAGATTTCTTATTCCAATTTTTTTAAAAAAATAAAAAATAGCAAAACCAAAAAGCCTAACTTTCAACAAAAATGAAGCTGCTGAAACAAAGCACACATTGGAAAACCATAATTTGATTTGTGTGTGAAACTCCTGCAAGTTCAATTCTAGTACAAATAACAAGTTCTGGGGCTAGGCAAGTGCTCAGAGGTACCATGGTCTGAATTCTAAGTGTGCATCATCCTTCCACCCAAAGCTCATTCGGGGGACCTCAAGGTTCTAGTAGCAAAACAAGAGCAGATCCTGCAAATCTGAAGTCTTCCCACCCTTAACCTGAATTACCTAAAAATTTCAGCATAGATATTATGTTATATTCCTTGTCTGAACAAGGAGATGAACAGATAAATGAAAACAATCAGAAAAGCATTCTTAATGTTGATATCCATACAGGAATACTTCACAGAAGTTTGACAGCTTTCTGCTTATGAGGAGAAAAAGCAGATTAGGGAAAAACAAGATTATTTTTCAAAGAACCACCTCTGAGTTGACCAAGACAACAGGCCAATTTAGGGGCTGGTGAAGAACTATGGAAGCATTTGGAGGTTCACACAACTGTTTGGCAGGCACAACACCAAGAGAAATCTGTGAAACTTAAATGTGTGCGGAATTTCTACTACCAATCCTGAATCCTACATTCCTATATCAATCAATGTTGGCCAAACGGAAAAGTCTTTGCTTAGCATACTTTGCAATACTTTAAGGACTGATCTTGCTGAAAAAAGACACTCACAGGCCGTCCAAACACAACTGCCCCTGGATGTAAGTAGATTTCCACAATGTCGCTCTCCGGCACCACTTGAACTCGCTGCACTTCCCCTTTCGCCAGCATCTCATTTACAAAGTCGTTCCAGGATATGTTGCCTCCACTGGTGCTCAAGGAGTTTAGCAGGCTCATGATGATGGCAATGAGAAAGAGGGTCCTCAAGCGCTCCCGGTACATCTGGTCCTCCCTCTCCCGGCGTCTCTTTTCCTCTTGAGAGAGGAAACATAAGAACACATCAAGATTAGCATTACGAGCTGGAGAGCAGATTGATTATGCCCCAAGCCACAGACCCCCACACAGTCTGTTTTTTGTTCCACATTTCATTTTCCTAGGAAAGCTAAGCTGGGCTAGGAGAGGCAGCATCTGGTTTGCAGTGTGCTATCACATTACAGCCCCTTTTTCCAGGGACCGAATGAGGAGAGACCAAGAGCAAGGTCACACAGCAAAGCTGCATGTAAAATGCCTGCTTCAAACTAGGCCAACAGCTCAGGAGCAGAGCATGTTTACGGAGCTGCCTACCTGGAGTTCCAACATTAACACACATAGGGAAAGGGGAAGTTTGCATTCGATTAGCCAGCAAATATTTGCTCTACCCAGCTCCAGCTTTCCACATTTAGCCTGTTTCAGCAGTTCTCTCTCATGAGCCAGCCCAGACAGCTCACATTCTGCAGGAGGATCCATTTTTTTCTCAGAAAGGGTCCTAAATGCTCAACCAGATAATGATAGGCTAGACAAGGGCAATATGCCTTCTGTCACACCACTATCACAAACATAGAATGAATGATGCAGCTTTGCACCAATTGAACAATTTGCAAAACCCGTTCGAATCATGCGGAGAAAGCTCTTCAGCCTTCACCCGGTCCTACTGCTCTGCATAACATGCACTTGGTTCAAACGGATGTGGGATCTGAATTGGGCTCCTACACTTTGAAATGAATGGAGGCAAACTGCACAGTAGCAGCACTCAAAAGCTTGCAACTTCTGCCAACACTAGAAAGTAATGGTCCAGCATTCTAAGCCCCTTCTGAGGCAGGATTCTCCAACCTAGTGCCTTCCAGAGACTTTGGACTCCCACATTCCATCAGCTTCAGCCAGGACAACTGTATTCCTAGAGCAGGGATAGGGAACTTATTTCCCTACACCCAACATAGGCCACGTTTGACCCATTTTTGCATAGCACTGTGCATGGAAGGCTCAGTGATCTGCCACCTGCTGGTGCTTGTAAAGTGCTGCACACAAGGCTTTGCAGGTGCAAACCTCTCCGGGCCTGGCCTTGTCTTTACCTGCCAACATATATGATGTCAGGTGTAGGGAAAGTGTCTGTGGCTTCCCCAATATGGCCTTGTGGGCCAAATGGAGAAGACTTGGCAGGCCTGAATAGGCCCACACGTAAAATGTTTTCCACTGCTGTCCTAGAGCTAGGGGCATTCCTAAATCTGCAGAAAACCATCTTGGTGGATGCATCTGCAGGTCACTGGCCTGATCCTGCAGACTCTTCTTATTTTGGATTCTAAGTCTCATTTCATCCTGCCTTGCTCTTTGATCCAACCTGAATGGCCTAACTGCTGCCCATCTCTGCCAATGGCGCATCATCCATCGGAGCCATTAAGGAAGCCTTCCAAATAAATCATGGCTGTTTTGTTGGAAAATCTATCTGCTGTAGCCAAGATTAGATTTATGTTAACAAAGGCATTTATCAGCAAGCACCACCAGTTAAAGCAGATGCAAAAAGAAAAAGAAAAACCCCACTGTACAGAGATCCAGCCTCATCCACAATTCCAAGCTGGAGCTGCCTGATCAGACATCCAGCACCATATTTCACTCATGGCTTGCTCTGTCCTCACTATCCAATGACCCCCACCCTTAGAGGAAAGTAGTGTTTCTCAGATAAAGCCATCATTCACCAAACACCAGTATCTTAGTAACTATGCCCTGCCCACACCCCTTTTGTCTTCTCCTACCATCTCACAGTCCTTTGTTATATCAGAAAGGGCCAGCTACAGCAGAATGAGAAAATCTATCACAGGAGTTGCAAGCAAGTGCCCAATAAAGAATTTTAAAAAAGCAACATTGTAAAAAATAAAAATAAAGCCCAACAACCCACAGAAACTTAACTCGGGGGAAGGATTCCCACAACTTACAGAGTATGGGGTGAGATTACTTTCTGGGTTCCAGGTGTATACTAAGGGTGCATTAAACAACTTATCAAAGAAGAAAAGGGAAAGGGAAAAGGAAAAGGGATTCTATTGATCACAGGTATGGACAACTTTAATACCTGCTTTTCTGAACTTCTGCATATGCACACAAAAATCCACTCACATTTGGCCAAGAGGAAATCTACTTAGCACCCAAGCTTACTAGTTTTTTTCAGAAAACCAAAATGACATCTAAGAGCTTCCAGGATCCAAAGACATATTTTGTCTGATGAGGTGTTCTGTGAATCATGGAAGCTTGCACCAACTTTAATCTACCAAGTCCATAAAAAGCATCAACACACTAATGTCATTTATCCTGATTACCACAAATTATACCCTACATATAAAGCCCAAATACCCTCTAAGTTCATTAACCTCCCCATAGGCTTAGGAGACAACTGGAAAGCTATTGCAGTTGTATTTTCTGGCTTGAGAGCCCCCAGCACTGTCAGGCATGGGGTTCAGAGCTCTACAATTTTTAGGACCCATACCAGCAAAGCATCTTGGTCTAATCAACTTCTTTTTGCAAGCAATGACCTCTTTTTACTGACAGAGGAAATCCTGATAAAGTACTGCTCTCTCCTAGGTTTCAGAGGCAATCCAAACAGATGTGCCCTCTGTGTTCTTTGATCAGAGTTGTAAAGGGCTTTCCCCCATCACTTGGGCCTCTCTCATAAGGTGGAGATAGAACTCAGAGGCTGCTGTGGGAATATTCAGAGAGATGCCGGCTGGCCATAGAATGGTTCTTGTCTACAAGTACCGTACACCAGAAAACGGCAGGAGGAACAGATGAAGAGATCTGCCTGCACTGGTCTGCATTTTGCCCCCCTCTGCCATCCATCCTTTCCAGTTGCTCAGAGCCTCTGCCACCAGCAAAGGGACCCCACTTTTAGCAAAACAGCACACACATTCACATCCCAACGCTGCAGAGTGGTCACACTAATCATTCCATAAATAAGTCATATACTAGCTGGAAGAGACACTTCTTGTCAGCAGCTGTGGGACCCATTCCAGCCTCAGAAAGCCTTCATGAAGAAATGATTTGCCATTAACCCCAAACCTGAACTCCATGATTAAAAGCTTGCAGGGGCTGCAATGACAGGCCACAGGACTCTTTGTAAATAATTACTGCTGGGATGATCTTTCCCCCAAAGACACAGAGGAGGATTCCACCTCGCAAAGTCAACTTATCCATCCATTACAAGCGGGGAAAGGCTGTAGCGCTCAGTAGGTCATGGTTTACACAAGTCAAGTCAAAAAACCCCACACCTCCTGGCCAAGATGACTGCTGCATATTATTTTGTGCAGCCTTTCAGGCACCGGAAAGGACATACTCATAACATAACATACTCATAGTAGGAGCTCCTGAAAAGACCTTGCAACAAATGTAAGACTCTCCCTAGTAAATAGCTCAATCTATAGTATAAGGAAGGTGTCTCTTCTCCTCAGAGGTTGGGAGAGGGGTCATGATGAAAACAGACCCTATTCCTGCTCTGAAGTTAACTGCTGACTGGTGTGAACTGGGACTGCATTGTGACAGCCAGCACCTCTTGCACAGCAGCATGCACATTACAGGATCTAGGTATCTCCTTGCTAACCTGACACTGCCTGTTCCATCTGAATCCTGCAGTTTGGCTCACTGGGTGCAACACTAGCCCTGGATTTTGCAGATTCAGATTCATGTTCCACTACTGCCCTGGCCTCTCTCCCTCCTCCTTTCTCTCCCATACACACACTGTCTCAGTTACCTATCTGTAAAATAGGAATGGTAACAACCGCCTCAGAGGGCTTTTGTTTTAGCAAGCACAGCAAGAACTGTAAAGGTCTAAGCACTTTTTAATACACAATGCATACAGTGAAGTGGCATAGTAAGGGGCAGAAACTAAAAACTAAGATCTGACATGGCAGATCATTAGCCTCGAATACAGAGTATGGGTTGCTGGAGAAGAAATTAGCTTGAAATCACTTGGGTCCAGTGGCAACAAGCTGCTTGTTTATCCCCATTCTGGACCACAAGAGACACTCATCTACTGTTGCACTTTGCACACAGCGCAGAAGGAAGGGCTAGTGTTCAAAGCAAAGGAACAATGGGAGGAGATGCTTTGCTTCCTCTTGCCTTTTTACCAGCACTGCAGGCTCACATGAAAGAGCAGGAAGCATCTCATTTCCAGCACCTTTATCCAAGAGAGCAGCACTAGGAGTTTGCAGCCACAAGGCAGCCAAAGTGCAAGCCTGCTCCCTGCCCAGAAGCCCTTCTGGTCTCTCAGCACTGGGATACGCACACATGCACACTTGTTCTATGGAGGATATGTCTTTCCCTTTTTTAAAATGCAGAGTCAAATTACATCAAGGAGGAAAAAAGAGGAGGGGCAGAATACAGCCACCACTGCGGCTGTTTAGCTTCATCTATGAAATCTGCTGAAAGCTCCAAGGGAGGGATGTTAAACTTGGGGGCACTGTCAGGTCAGCTCAGCCTCAAAATGCAGGTTGTGTGAAAGGGGGGGAGGGCAAGCTATTCTGAAGCTAAGCATCTGTGGGAGGCCCTTGTGATCTTTTTATAGCTCAGCAGAGGAAATTTTAAAGGAGCTCTCTGCAATATTTTCAGAGGGATGGGGGTGGCGGGACAGGACTATCACTGCAAGAGGCACATGCATACTCCCGCTGGCCCCCAAATCCTGGCACAGACTCTGCTCAAATGCCTTGCCAATCTTCAGAATGCTTTTCCCTGGCAAGTGCCAATGTCCTCTCCCTAGAAGGGAAACAGTTAAATACTCAGGTGCACATGGCTAGATCTAGGGATGCAACAGAATCAGGTGGTGGAGTGGACTGCAATGCTCAACTTGTTTAGGTGTTATTCTCATTGTGTGATTACTCAAAATGAGAGCCTACGGGTATTTGGCAGGCTTCCTCTTTGCAGATATGCAGTGGGGTCAGCGAATGGGCCCCTGCTGTCTCCTTGTACAATGTGAATCATGGGGAGCAATAAAACCTGAATAGGACTGCTAGATTTCCCACAGATAGGGGATATGGTTTTTGAAAACCCACACATGTAAAAGTTCTATGCAAAACAGAAGACTTAGGCTACAATCCTAACCCTACTTACCTATGAGTAAGCCCTGTTGAATTCAATAAGTCTTACTTCTGAGTAGACATAGCTAGATTACACTGCAATACATCAATAATCTCATCCCTTTGCCTGCAGTGCTGGTCTTTATTGACATAATATTTTTAATGTAAAGGAGCATTCAAAAATGGAAGAACCCCTTTGCACTTTAAAGTGGTGCAGTCCATTTCACCACCTCATTGTGCCACATATAATATCACCAGAGCCAATATTCTTCATCCTCATAACAGTTTCCCTGAAATTTCAAAGGTTTTAAAATGTCCTAGTAAAATGATGGGTGCATCCCCATGGAGGCGAGTCTGACATATTCATTATACAGCTTTTGGAAAATAATCTTTACCCTGACTTGACCCCTGAGATGTATATTTTTAGGAAGCTGTTTTAAACTGTTTTAATTTACTTTTTTTAATTGTTCCAACCCACCTTGGATCCTTAGGGTAAAGGCACATAAATAATAAGCAGCTGATAAACACAAACATGTACCCCTTAGAAAAATAATTTAGCAAGACTATCCCTTCCCATCTGCATATTTCAAGAACATTTTCTAATTAAAATAAAAAACTTTCTTCTTCAATGAACACTGTATTCCCCTCTCCTCTAACACAGCCAACATCTGCTAAATGTTAAAATATATTAACTGCCTCCCTGCCAGCAGCATGGCTCTCTCCACCCTGATGAAGGCTTCCCCTTCTTCATTATATTTGCATGGTTACTTGATACCCAAAGCAGGAGCGATGCTAAAACCACTGAGGCAGCAAGCTGAAAGTCACTCCAAAAATGTTACATCTGTGCAAAAGCAAATTGGTTGAGAATATTGCCTGTGTAGACTCTGAAAAACTTTAGCTGGATCAATAACACATGCCTCAGTAGAAGAGTTTCTGCTCCAAAATAAGGCATCCATTTAATATTAGCTTCTAAATAGCTTTAATACCTGAAATACATAAAGCTGTATATATTCAAAAGAACTGCAATCAAGTTCTGGAGGCTGAGATGGGAGTGTGGACACAGTCTTAAAGCCTTTGCAAGTCTCCCTGTGCTCCCCTTTTAAATCTCCAGTTTCACAGGGGGAGGGGAAAGACTCACAAAGCCTCATGAGGAATTTTGACAGCTGGGCTAATACGCCCACTTGGCATTCATGTGAGAGCATAATGATGTCCTGTGATCGACAGATGGGTATCCTGCCCCCCGTCAGATCACCTGACAAATTTGGTCTATAAGACCAATGCTGATAAAGGCCCAGTCCATGGAGCCAAAAAAGTGTTCCACCTCTGTTGTAGTCACTTCTGACTGGAAGCTTCAGAGCAAAACTGCTATTTGTACTTACCCTCATCTTCTTCTGGAGATTTCCCTTTGGATCCTTCACCACCGCTGCCATTGCGATGAGAACCAGAGGTAGAAAAATAGTCAGTGCCACCTGTCAACAGATTTACAGTCAGAGTTCTGAGCATCTCAGCTTGTAATAAACAAGGTTTAAATTTCTCAAACTTTCCTATACAATTTGTTGATAATGTCTGTTGAATTAGATCTCAAAGTCATTTGTTAATTGTCAACTCTGCTAAGAGCCCAGCTTCACAGAACTTCTCCCTGCTTCTCCTGGAAGCATACATTCCTTCAGACAGGCTGAAGCACAAAGAGAGATGGGAAGAAGGGTCTCTCCCTGAGGCTCTTTCTCTCCCTCAGCTGTTTCCATTCCAGCTCACCATTATTAGAACTATCATGTAATTCTGTGTTTTCTGCCTGTTTGGTTATTTTCCTCTTTCCCTCCCATCCCCTCTTCCTTTCATGTTGTGTCTTTCAGATTATCAGTTCTCAGACAGACTGTCCTGTTTTTATTGATCTTATATAAAGCTGGTTTAGAAGCTTTTTCAGCTGAAGTGTGGGGTGAAATACTTCTAATAAATAATCAAGGCTTCTGTGGACTTAGCGCAATAAATCTTTCATGGGTGGGATTGAACTTGTGACATGCAACAGCTAGGGGGGAAAAGAGAAAAAAAGTAATGACAGGATACAGCAACCAAGGGAAAGTTTACATCTTGTAGGCCGGTTCTTCTCAAAACGTAAACCAGCAGCATGGACAAGAAAGTGATATCTAAGGAACTAATAAAATTTGTTGCTTGCTGATCACAGGGCAACAACCAAAAATTGGAAAACTGCTGAACTGTTGACATTGACTACTTGGCACATTAAGCTGTGCCAAAGAGCCATGGCAGAAAAACTGGTTTACCAGTTTAAATTAGCTAAGGCAAAGCTCAAAATATTTGATTTTTATATAGTGTGGCATGATTTTATCTCATATACAAATTCAGCAACATTTATCCTAAGCTTTTCCTCAGATTTTGGAAAAGTATAAACTGTAATATTATGATGAAGCATACGAAAAGCTCCAAGTTGCAAATAGATCTTACATTTATGTTCACATACATATAAAGAGGGGAAATGTGTTATATACATTGCCTTGTTAGCAATTTCAAAATGTTTGTTTTTTTATTTTGGAATATTTTTTTTTTAAAGGGAATATCAGGAAAGCCTGGTTGGGGGAACAATGTCTGAGCCTAGCCTGAGGCACAACTCTTTGGGGTGAGTCTGGTCACACCTGGGTGGGACCCAAGAAAAGCCCATCCCTTAGCTGCCTAGTGTGATTTCCCATGTAACCCTCACACTTTGGAAAAAGCAATTCATTTGTCCAGTGTATTCAGAGCTCAACATTTGCATTTCAATGGCTTCAGACTTGGCTTCTGTTTGTGCACCCAGCTTTGAGTAATTGAGGAAGCGATACACTTAAGACTTCAAGAAAATTGGGGGTGGGGAAGAAATAGAACAATGGCCAACATGTTGGTCACTGCCATGGCAGGAATAAGTTCCAGTAAAGGCACTATTGTTGTCAAGCTTTCTTTACTCACCCAGAAATTTCCAGAGTCGGAAGGGGATAAACTGGCTTTTTGCTACCGACCGAAAAAGTCTTCCAGGTGTGGGGGAAAGCACTTGAGACAGAAGGCTCTGAGGAGGAAACAGAACAGTGCAAGGGTTACAGGGAATCATGGATAGATACCAGGGAATGGAGTCATGGGTGGAGTCAGGGGCTTTCTAGGGTGGAGTTTGATGGACTTTTTGACAGGCCAGGAGGCCACACTAGGAGTGGTTAGCACAAAAGCAGGGTTTACCAATTCCTCCTCCTGAGAATATCTGGTGTATATATTAGAATGCCCAATACCAGACTAAATGCAAAATAACTACCTTACAATCCTGCATAGGAATAATTAATTACATTTACAAGAGATGTTGTAAGAATCAGTGGCAAAACACATGTGACATGGCTCTGTCCTCTCAAGCCTAGTTCCTAGACATGGTGGTAAGCCTGAGTGAAGGCTATCACTTATGGCTGCAGGCAAGGAGTTGCATAGTTGAATGTACCTCCAGAAGGTGGATGGTGAGCACAATAGGGCTTTTTCCGCTGTGAGACCAGCAAACTATTGATTGCCACCAACTCTGCTGTCTTTTTGGAGTCAATGATTTTTGGAATCTTTTTAATTGCTCATGCCCTTAGAGATATTATGTTTCATATACATTATTATTATTATTATTATTATTATTATTATTATCATTATTATTATTTGATTGCTCCTGACACTCTTGCTTCATGCTATATGATTGCATTTTTTAAATGGTTAAACTTTGATTCTGGAGGAGATTAATTTCTGAACAGTCAGAGACAAGCGCTCTAAACAAAGATGCAAGAAGCCAATCCCTCAATCTACAAAACTGGCACGTCAGGGAAAAGCTTACGTAAGAATGATTCCCCCTGATACGCCAATTTTCTGGGTGCAGAGACTTTTTTGGTATTATTATTTATTTTGGGCATGAACATGCACTGCCTTAGGTTCCATGACGGAAGGTAGGTGGGATATAAATGTAAATGAATAAAGCCTTATCATTTCCTATCCCATCCTTCCCCCACACCCAGCGTTTTATCCTCTCAATAACCCTGTGAAGTAGGTTAGGCTGCAAGAGAGTGAATGGCCTAACGTCACGCATTGCAACTCAGGGCTGATAGACCATTTGAACCCAAGTCCGAAAGGAACACTCTCCGCTATATCACGTTGATTCCCACCCCCCCGCGCGCTTTTTCGGTACTGTACAACCCACATCCTACTTTTCACCAAGGCAGGGGTTACAATCCTATACACGCTTACTTGGGAATAAGTCTCGCTGAGCTTGATAAGGCTTTCTCTTGGACAGATGTGCAAAGGATTGCACTCTCATTTGCTGGTTGTGCAGCTGCAGAAAGTTCTATGGAAACTGGGGGTGATTAATAGAAAAAACCCTCATGACTTTCACCACCAGGAGCTGGCAGGTTTAGCGGGTTCAGGCCGGGGGGGGTGACTTTCCTCCCGGGTGATGAGGCAGTTTTAAGAGACCTCGGTGCCTCACCGCCTCAGCCTTACCTGAAGGCCGCCGCCACCCTCTGTGCAGGTCCTGGGCCAGCCGCTCTGCAGAGCCCGGAGCTCGGCCGCCGGGAAAGCCCGCGGCGCCAGTCGTAGAGCGCGGCGGCAGCTCCTCCGGAGCAGCAACAGCAAGGAGACCGCCCCGGTCATGGTCCAGACACCGAGCTGTTCAGCTCCCCAGTGCGGACGGTGAGATCCAGGCGGGGGCCTGGCGAGAAAGCCGAGCGGAGGCTGGAATGGATGCGGCTTCCGCCATCTTAAAAGCTGGCAGCCGCTCAGCGTAGCCCGCTCTCAAGATGGCCGCGCCTGGCTGTTCTCACCTAATGGGAAATTCGGCTGGAGGGAAACGCGGGGCCCAGACTTCGCCCACGATCGGCCCAGAAATATGCACTCTTTTAAGTGCAGCCGCGTCCCCTCAGACACACTTTTCAAAACTTGCATTTCTTCTTTTTGACCCGGGGTGGGGGGAGAGAGGAGCTAGGGAGATATCTGGACATCGCTTTTTCGCTCGTCATTATTACTGTTTTTTAAGACTTAACATTAAATTCCCATCCCATCTGAGGATGGGAATAAAACCGAAGGGACAAAATCGTACATTCTTTCTGCAATCTGTTCCCCTACTGCATCTTTGACAGTTTAGGACTCTGTAACGCTTTCAGCTCAATAAGCGTGAAGTTGTTTTTCAGCTATATTTGTGAAAGGAAGGTGGTTTCAGCTGCCTATTTGTGGAACTAGGATAGCAGCAGCATTTCCCCAGTGACTTGAACTTGACACCGCACTGATGAAATATACACAAACCGATTAAGCTGCTGTACTTGGATTTAAATAGATTTCTGACTACACACTATATCCTTCTATATCACCACCTTTTAGAAATTTGCTGCTGCACACATTACAGATAGCTATGTGAAGGCGAGTAACTACTCCATCAGCCAGGCACTGCTTTCTAATCCTGAAACTAGGCTGAAAGCTAGCTTTCTAGAGGCCATGGTTTGTACATTCAGATCAAAAGTGTGTGGCAAAGCAGAGAACCAGATTTCAAAACCTTGCTTCATTTTCTTGGACACAATAACTGCTATTCACAAGCTTTGCTTTAATGATGCATCATATTTACTTTGTCATCATAATTACATTGACATGCATGTATAGTTTTATGCACACACTGTCAGAAGTTTAAAAGTGCACAACAGATAATGGATCATAAAGTATGAAGAAAATGAAAAATTATAATAGTTTTAGAAAAACAAACAACACTAAGAGAGTACATTGGTGGTTTTTTAAATACAGGAAGTGGGAAGGTTCAGCATCACAGAACACATATTAATTCTGGTTCCCACACTGGGCGTAGTATGTTTTAAATTTGCATGTAGGGCACATGTGGGCTATTAAAAGGGTGTTAGCTTCATTCAGAGGCTCCTATTGAACCTGCACACAAAACACACACACACACACCTTCGATCCCTCCAGGGCCCCCAAAACAAATGAGGAAAAAGCAAAGGATTAAATTTGCAATTTTTTTATTAAAAAAAAAGCTGGGTAAGCAGGAGACATTTCTTAAGAGTTGAGCAACAGAACAAGGCTGTTGATAGAGTTATAAGATCACTGATGTCACCTTCAAGTTAATGGTATGCTTCCGTGTACAAATTTAAAACCATTAAATTTGCTTGAAGAACAGGTCTGCAGTGCTGTGAGGCTTTCACAATTTCACTGGCAGAAAGCTGTCAGACTCTTCTTCCCTAAACAATTTATTTTCTGTAGGGATAACATAGCAACAATCACTCCCAAACAACAATAGTGTTGCAAAACTCTCACTTCTCCCACTGAAGTATCTCAGTGACCATATTTGTGACAGACACACCCAGGATGTTAACTGGCTTCCTCTGGGATGTGTCTGGGTAAATTTTCAAATCAAACTAGGAGTCTTTTTACTAAATATCCTTTTTGTATCATATTTGAAGTCAGTATTACTGGCTTAACCGATCAACAGCTTCATTAATAGACATTAAATTCAAGTGGCTACAATTAAACTCTGATAGCCAGACAAAATCTGCATCCCTACATTGGGATGTGATTTGCTGAAATGTGAGACATTAAATATGGGAGCACAATAAAACCATTAAGTCGGGGAACAGAACAGATGTGCATTGGGTGGGGGCAAGGGGAGGTGAGTGTTGCCTCACATGTTAAGGGTTATGGAAAATATAGTGTATTTTGCATTCACACTTTTTTTTCATAAGTAAATTTTACTGCTTTTGCTGGAGGTTATTTTCAAGTGAGCATCCTTAAGATTACAGGATTATTTTAGTTTTCATGTTATGCTTTAGTTATAACTGGTATGACAGAAGTGCCTTTTCATTGACTAATGATAGGGGTCCAACAATGGGGGTGGATGGCAAGTTACTTGACTGGAGGTGAGTTGAAAAATATTACTCTTCTGCCTCCACCACAAATATCTAGTACTAGAAGGTATGAAGTTCAACAGACATATACTTTTTTGCATACACAACACATCTTCTATCTAGAGAAACAGGATTTTTTAAAAATAATAATTTTGTTAGTCAATAAGTAGTCTAAACCACTGAGCCTCTTGGGCTTGCCGATTGGAAGGTCGGCAATTTGAATCCCTGCGATGGGGTGAGCTCCTGTTGCTCGGACCCAACTCCTGCCAACCTAACAGTTCAAAAGCACGTCAAAGTGCAAGTAGATAAATAGGTACAGCTCTGGCGGGAAGGTAAACAGCATTTTCGTGCACTGCTCTGGTTTCGCCAGAAGCTGCTTAGTCATGCTGGCCACATGACCCGGAAAAACTGTCTGCGGACAAATGTAGGCTCCCTTGGCCAGTAAAACAAGATGAGCGCCACAACCCCAGAGTCATTTGCTACTGGACTTAATTGTCAGGGGCCCTTTAGCTTTACCTTTAATGAACTGCAGTATTCACAATCACAACACTTTTTGTGTGTGGTGCTTAAATCAAGTTTTGGATGTCCAGGTAGCCCCAAATAACATTGAGGCACTGGCATATGTGAAGCATGCTAAAGCAATTGGGATAAAGCCCTAAGCAAAACAGGGTACAATTATCCCAGGTTCCTCATAATGCCTTCTACCTTGTCCTGACTTAGGCCTGTAATTCTAACATCTCATGGGTACTATCTGTTTTGGCTCCAGAACAAAGCTTAATACCAACAGTTCCAAATTAATATAGCTGGGGTTGTACTACATGGATTACATAATTGCAAGCATTAGCATCCACTATTTGAACATGTGAAATGCAACCTTGAAAAAAGGTGACTTAATTCAATACTATTTGAATGGTAATAAGGTTTCTTTTGGGAACATATCCAGTATTCAGATAACACAGATATAGCCTGATCCAGGCTGGCATTACTGGGATATTCTCCAGCTATGACATCATTGGAAGATATTGGTGGGGAAAGGGCAGTGTTTTGAAAGTGATTTTACTGCTGCTGGACGGAGTTGGTCATGAGAATAATTTAACTGCAACAGTCGTGTGAACCATTTCACAGGTGAAGCTATAAATATAAGCCATATTGTAAATATAAAATAATACAGATTGAGTATTAAAGTTAAATCCTAAAGACTTGTCTTCTTATGGGGCCACATTAAACTACTTATATTTACAACAGAGGCCCTATGGACAGTTAATGGGCTTCAAATCTGAAGCAGATCATTTAAGAGTGAGGCAGATGCCAGTTTCTACAGCTGTCCCTAATTATGTTTTTTTTTTCCTTTGTAAAAGGTACACATTGTATAGGATGAGATGCAACCAGGCAAAAAGGAAGCTACTGTTTGACAATAAATGTAACCCTTACTCATGCCAGTGCCTGAACTTCATGTTTAATTCCATGGCACTGCCACTCATGCAATGTAAGGGTCTCAGAGATTATAGACAGCAGACAAGTCAGAATAAGCACTTGTAAGTCTGCTGCACCCAAACCAACCAAGGTACATAATTTGGTGGCATAAGAATAGCGATTGAAATAGGAGACCATCACACGATCAATGCCTCCTGCTTAGAAAATAGACACCAAGATGCTTACCTAGCCACAGGAGCCTGTTTGCCTCTATCAATAACACAGTCAACTACATTGTGCTTTACGTTGTGCAACTAGAGCTACAAGTGACAAAGGTTGCAATCTTATACAATTACCTGTGAGCAAGTTCCATTGAACTCAACAGATCTTACTACTGAGGAGACCTGTATATTATTACAGTGTAACAGATGGACAATTAAAAGCAGAAGGGGGAACCCACTTCCCCACAGAATCCTATTCACGAACGCTCAGCCAGGTTCACTATCAATATACACTAGTTAGTAAATAAACTAAAGTCAGTTTGGCAGAACTTAATTCCCATACATTAATACTCCTCTGTTCTCTGGTCCATGGGGTTACAAAGAGTCGGACACAACTAATGGACTAAACAACAATGAGTCACACAGTGAATGAATCTGTGACATCAGGGTAAATAAAGTGACTTATTGAAATAACAAGATGACTTCCAGTTAAATTTTTAATAAAAGCCTTTTGTGCTGACAGCAACTAGAGAAGATTTAACAGAAAATTATTTTTTAAAGTTTACAATATTTATTTGGCAATAAGTCCAAACTAAACCAACAGGGACACAGGTGGCACTGTGATCTAAACCAGTGAGCCTAGGGCTTGCCGATCAGAAGGTCGGTGGTTCAAATCCCTGTGACGGGGTGAGCTCCCATTGTTTGGTCCAAGCTCCTGCCCACCTAGCAGTTTGAAAGCAGTCAAAGTGCAAGTAGATAAATAGGTACTGCTCCGGCGGGAAGGTAAACCGCCTTTCCGTGTGCTGCTCTGGTTCGCCAGAAGTGGCTTAGTCATGCTGGCCACATGACCCGGAAGCTGTCTGTGGATAAAAGCTGGCTCCCTCGGCCTATAGAGCAAGATGAGCACCACAACCCCAGAGTCGTCTGTGACTGAACTTAACAGCCAGGGGTACCTTTACCTTTACCCTTACCTTTAAACCAACATAATTTATTTCCAAGTAAAAATGGATAGGATTGGGGTGCATGTCATCTGTTGCAAAGATGTTAGATAGTCTGCTTCTAAAGAATGCCAGGTCTACTCTGTTTTCTCTCATGTTTTATAAATATCTCACATTGCTATAAAGAAGGCAGAGTTTTAAGCAGAAAGCTGCTTTATCTTAGGACATCAGTTCATTGTGAAGAAAAATCCATATCCAGCCACTTCATTCCCTCTCCCATATGTAGCTACCTACTTTTAAAACTGAGTTGGTAACAAAACTCACACTACAATGTTAAATTAGCACAATAAAGCTAGGAAGATTGTAGTATCATTTATTATTTCTGCTAGGAATGTTTAGCATCTTAAATACATTTAAGCTTTACATAAAATTATCAGACTACTGCATTTCACAACCATTTGGCCTCACTGTTTACATTTTGTATTATCTACTGATAATCTATGTAGATTGGTTAACTGGAGGTAGCACTTAATGCATGGGATGAAGCGGGGTTAGGGTTGCAAGTAAGGCTCATTGAATTAAATAGTACTTCTAAGTGGGGTGTTAGGGGAGGGGTAGTACTTTTGCAGGGGGACATGTCTTGTTTCCTCTGGGGTAGTTTGTCAACCTTGCACTCAGCTGACACCTATGGCTCCTAGAAACTGTCAGCATAAAACAGTGGCCGCACCCCAGGAAATGTCTGAATAGAAAATATAAATACTTTATTGTCACTGTACCACATGTTTACAGTGAGATTACATGAGCCCCCCCCCCCCCATCTCTCAGTCCTTGTTACATTCTGGCTACCTAAACTATGTGGGAGAATAAAAGGCTAAAGATTAAACCTACACAATTCAGGAGTAGAGTCCCAAAAACAGTTGGATGGCTCCTTGTACACTTCTGGCAACTCATGCAGCCAAACTAGTACCAAACGTATTGCTCTGCTTTCCTTTGGACCACATCGGCAAGGCTGAAATGGGGGTTTTGTCTTCTGGGCAGCCCAGGACCTCTATACACACTACCCAGGCTTACACCCTGAATAAGTCACTTTGGTGCTGCTAACGCAGTGGGTTGATTTCACACCCGGAGGCACACTCCATTGTCTCTTGAGACAGACAGATGCCAACAACTTCTGAGTAGACATAGCTAACCAGATTGTAAGTCTGCATAGTTTTCACCACAATAAATCTGTTTATCTTAAAGATGCCTCAAGACTCTTTTATATAGTAATGAATTCCACATGCACTCATCCTTGAACAAGAAAGATCCACCCTTGTGAGGATTTAATTTTAACTTATAAGAACCTTTAAATTCTTCCACAGAGTATAAAATCAAGAACTGCTAGATGGCCTTCTTTAATAAAAGGTCTTTGCTGCTTCATGGGAGGCTTAAAGTTTCACTCTATTTATTGCAAGATCTCTGACCCAGAAGAAACATTAATGCTTCTTCAGAAGAATTATTACTGCCAAATATATTTAGGGAGCAAAAAAAAGGGGGGGGGCAGAAGCTGCCTATTCAGATGTGGCAATAAAAAACATCATAAAACTTGCATCTAGGGGTTGGCCAGGTTGGCACCTGCCAAGCCAAGGGCATAGGTCCTGTAGGGGTGCAGAAACCATATCCCTCCACTCAGGCATGGTGTGGCTAGAGCCCACCAGTCCTTCTGTACATTTTGTGGACCATTCCTCCACTGCTCTGGGATGCCAGGCAAGATGCACAAGCTTCTCTGGGTGCCTTGGAGGAATCCAGTTGCTGGTGTGGGGGGACGAGGGGCCATCAATACAGGGCACAATGGAGCCTAGGTATGCCTCTGCTTGCATACAACATTGCAGAGGCTAACAATGTGACTCTTTGGGAAGAATGTGTCATTTTTCCTTTGAGAGTTTGTATGATATGGCATCTAGAGAGAGAAACATAGGGACAAAACTCATAGCAGGGAAAGCCACAGAAAGCTTAATAGTGAAGTTAAGGTATTTTCATTACTCTAGTATCCCATAGTAGGTCACCTGTGAGGGGAAAAGGGGCCTCATTTCCTCTACCAGTAGCAATATACAAGTTTGTCAAAAGAAGTCAGACTTGACCATTTTATCCTTTTACTACCAAGGGTTGAAAATTTTAGTCAAAGCAAGTAAGTGTCATGCTATTTCTCTATCACTGTTTCTATTAGCTTAATTCAAATCTGAAATACAGTGTGGGCAAGCCTGGAAGTGCTAGTTACTCTCTCTCTCTCTCCCCCCCCCCCTTCATGCTGTAGCAGCAGCCGGGGGGGGGGGGGGGAGCTATTCCTTGCTATTGCTTAGATTTCTGAAAAGTTTCCAATGACTCAATGGTGTACAAACACAGCTCTCTACCAATGTCACAAACTAAATAAGACCAAAAGCAGCCAGCAATCAGAATCAGTCAGATGAAACACTAGTAGCTTTAGTTTAGCTTTTCACTGTTTAGATTCTACACTGTTAGTAGCAATACAATCCTGCTTAACAATTGTTTTTTGTGAGCATCGTAAAGGTTACAATTAAAGGCAACAATACATTGTTATACTATGTATTGTTTTGTATTGTATTCTCTGTTTTATTGAATTTGTATGTAGCCATTTTACTACATTTTTTAATACAAAGAAACAAACAAGGTTACAAGTCCATGCATGTTTAGGTGGCAGTAAACCCCACTGAACTCAAATGGCATTTACTCCTAAGCAAGCATGCATAGACTGGACCAAAAGAGATTTAGCTACAATAAAGTGTTGGACTTTCCTTTGGGTGGATGAGAAGGGAAAGCAAGACAGAACATCCTATAGATTGTTTTCGGTACTGTCAAAATATCTTTGATTTTGAGGGTTTGGGGAAATGATGAAGCCACCCCACCGAGCAGATTTATTCGCAACCTAGCAGAGACACAGCAAAGCAGACGACAGCTATATTTAAACGAGAAGAGAAAAGATGAGAAGAAAGGAAAGGGAGGCCTTGATTAGCTCGGAGAAAAGGCTTTCGCCCGGACTAGGCCCGACTTCTAGCGATTAGGCCCTGAATGGGTTACCCATAGCAACCGCAGCTCAGAAGAAGTAGGGAGGGGAAGGGGGGAGGGGAAAGAACTTTCAAACACGTGACACATCACGCGCTTGTCATCAACGACGCGCTAATCCGTTTGCCCAATCCCAAGATTTGCTTTCCCCCCTCCCATCGGGTCCCTCCGCCTTGCGCCCGCGCGCTCCGAGGAAAAGCAACGTTCCTTTAATCGCGTCGCACGCGCGCTCGCGTCACTCCGGTGTCTGCGGCTGCTCCTCCTCCCTGTTCACCCCTCCTCCCCCTCTTACGTCCCACCCTATATCGTTGCTGTGCCGGCAGCCAATGAGACGGAGTGTCTCATTGGGCCAATGGGGAAGCTCGGCTCTGGTGGCGAGAGCAACAGCGGCGGTGGCCGTGCAGGCTGGGGCTGTGTGTGTGGGAAGGGAGGAAACGGCGCTGGCTGGGCGAGAGAGCGAGCGAACGAGGCAGGCACCGCGGCGGACGAGGAAGGCACCGCTGGCAAATCGGCGCTCGGGACAGCGAGGAGGCAGCGAGAGCCGCCGGGAAGGCGGGTGGGCCATGGAGCGGGCGAGCCGGAGGAGGCGACGCCGGCACTCGTAAAGGCCCGCTGCCCCCTGGGCGAGCGAAGGAGCGAGCGAGGCAGGCGGGCGGCCGGGCGAGAGGCCTCACGCACTCGCCCTCACGGGCCTCAGCGGCGCATAGGCAAGGGAGAGAGGCGGCGGCGGCGGCGCAGGGAACCACGCGCTCCGGGTAAGGAAGGCTCCGCACCTCAGTGAGGGCTTTCGGCGGGGGCGAAGGGCCTGCCCGGCTTGGCGGCGCGAAGTCCACGGAGGCCCCTCGCGGGGTAGAAGCGGGTGTTGAAAAGGTGCCGAATGACGGGGGTGCGGGCGGGGCGAAGGAGTGCTAGGATGGTGCCTGACCCGGGTTTGCGGAGCGACATACGTTGCATGCGTGAGGGGCGCCCTGGAGGGAGCTGCTGCCGCCACCCCCGAGAAACTGATGAGGCCTACGGTGAAAACGAGGGGGAAAGGGTAATATTGGCCACGTGTGTGTATTTGTGTGTGTCGAGTATGTGGGGGGCGGGGGGAGGGTTGGAAGGGTATTTAGTTAAAACGAAGTGGTGGGGTTTTGCGGGGGATTAAAAAGAAAAGAGAGGCCTATCTTTATATGAGGAAAGGGCGTTGAGATTACATTGTAGGGCACGTTGGTACGTTCTCTTCTATTTTGGTGAGAAGGAGCATTTTGTTTTATTTCCATAAGCATTTGTGGTAAAAGTGGTGGCCAAAGAGCATTGGGGTGTGTGGGATTTTAAAGCCCTTCAATCTCATCCTCTGGTAGATGCACAAGTGTCTTCCCACATTTCTAATTACCTCTTTGGGGGTGCAGGTTCTAATCTGTATTAGTGGTTGTAGGTACAGGTTCTAATCTGTATTAGTGGTTGTAGGTACAGATCTGTTGTACAGGTTGAGGTAACTACAGGACTGTGTTGTATGTCACAAAAAAGTGAAAGGAAGTGGGCAGAATGTGTTGGTGTTCATGAAGAAGCTGATGAGCTGGTGTGTGTGTGTGTGTGTGTGTGTAGTAATGGTACGTGGAAAGGAAGGTTGAGGGTTGCTAAAGACAGACAAGGGTTGAGTCTCTAGAGTTTGACTGGGATGTGATGGGTATGGGAGATTGGACACGCAGCAGAAATGTGGAGATGGAGTATATTGCATAGATGCTTTGTAGTTGGAAACCAGCTGCTGAAACAGGGAGGTGTGGAGCGCTGGTGCTGCAGAGGCAGATGGTGCAGGATTGAGTGGGGGTGGGGATGGGGTGAGGTCAGAGTCTGGTAAAACTCACAGCAGAAAGGAGTGGAAGTTATGGAGTTGAAAGCCCAGGGTACTAGCAAAATGTCTGGGAGGAGGTATGTTATTTGTTGGAATAGATTCAGTGAAGATTACGCTTGCTATGGTAATTTCCTTTTCCCATTTCATCATCTTTCAGTCGGTGTTAGCTCTGTGTATATGTGTAAAAGAAGAGCTCTTCTGCCTTTTCTTGTTTCTTTTTCTTAGTTTCTTCTGTGGATTGTCTTCCTTTCTCTTAAAACAAGAAATAAAAAGCAGCTGCATGTCTCCAAACAGAATTTAGGATCCCTCTCACTCCTCCTGTCTCTTAAGAAAGAGGATTGATTACATGTTTAGAAAGGCAAATCGTCCGCCCCCCCCCCTTCTCCAAGAAGCTTGGATGAGCTGAGCCCTCCAATGCCCTCTGCCCTTTTCCCAGAGAAAGCAGCTGTCTTGTGAAGGATGTGTGGTGTGGATTGAAAATCAGTCTGTTCATTGAGACACAAGGGCTGGTGTGTTCAGATCGGCTCCTGCTCATTAAAGTTGTGGCTCTGTTTTGATATTCAGTTGCAGGAAGGAACTTGTCCCCTCCCCCTCAGTTTGTACACAGATCTCCCTTGTCACCAGGAACCTGGCCTTATAGATTAAGAGTGAGAAGATCAGTCACTGTCTTTTAAAGCCAAATGCATCTCAGGGGATAATTCTAGAAACTGAATGGGGGACAAAATAGCTAAGGCAAAGAATGTAGTAAAATTAGGTAACATATTTTTTTGTTTGAACACTTTGTAGTTTTAATTCACAGATGATCAACTGTAATGGACGATGGTAATTTTGCTTTTTAGTTTTTCCAGCTCACAGTATTTCTGTTATTTTTTTCAACATGGCCATTCCATTATCAGTTCCATTTCCTGGGTAAAACGCCCTCAGAAAACAAACAGAGGTGTTGCTTTCAGAATGGATTTTAAGCTTTTGTTGCAGACGTTTCTTCTAGTTCAGAAGAGAGCTTAAATCTGCGATTTTTTTTTTTAAAAAATGACTCCCAGAGTTGTAGTGAAAGGGAATTCCCAGAGTAAAATGTCAATATCTGAGGCACTTTTAATGGGCAACAGTGGGTATCAGTAGACGGCATGGTATAGGGAGTTAGAGTGCTGAACTCAGATCTTAGGAAGCAGGGTTCAAATCCCCACTTAGCCATGAAGCTCATAGGGTGATATTGGGCCAGTCATTATCTGTCAGACCAACCGACCTCATAGAGTTGTTGTTGTGAGGATGAAATGGAGAGGGGGAGAAGTGTGTATGGCACTTTGAGCTCCTTGGAGAAAATGTGGGATATAAATATAAAAATCAAAACAGTAGTTGAAAAATAAGTGAATTATTTAAACTGAGAAGTTTGTATATTGTATGCTAGATAGAAAAGTAGCCTAAAATGGGTTTGGTTTTGTAATCAGAAAGTATGCATTTCTTTCTTTCTCTCTCTCTCTCTCTCTCTCTCTCTCTCTCCAAGTCTACTGGAATTGGATTTCCACATACAGATGTGTTGTTTAACCTTAGGAATATCACAGAGGTAGAGTTACCTGGTAACAAGGATAGAATCATACAGGCAGCCTCCATAGTTCACACATGGTTTTCTCATGCTTCTCTTTGCCCTTTTATAATTAACTGCCTAAGCTGGTTGAACAGGACAAGTTATTGGGGATGTTCTTGAGGCTCCTGTCAGTCTAACATTAAAGCACCAGTAGCTCTTCAAGACTGGAAGTGTGGATGAGAGTGTTTCATGTGCGGTTGCCATAGATGGGCAGCATAATGGTTCCCGTATGCACAGCTCTGGTCTCATAGCAGAGGCAGATAAATCTGGTCTGCATTTGAAGACACAATTCTTTTTCACCAGAGAGAAGACTTATGTTAGGAACACACTGCAAGTGATAACATGGCCTGTCCTTCCCCCACACAAATGTGTACAATACAAAATAATGATTTGGTGGCTCATGCAGCAAATGTTATTGCTCTCTGCTCAAGTACTATATACAAGGAATTGATAAGGCTAGCCTGTGCACATCTAGGCCTTCTCCCAAGATTGAACTGGGTAATAAATTTTACATCAGTTTGGGCAAGGCAAGGACAATGTGCTAGTTAACTGTTTCGGGTTAGGAGGGAAGGAATTGTCTTAGTAGGAAAGCTTTAGAAGAGCTGCAGCTCTGTCCCCATGGTATTTTGCATATATCTGGTTGCATGAATTACTTGAAAGCATTGTTACAATTTGTTCAATATTGCGACCTTTATAGTTAGTGCAATTTGATTATATTCCATTGTGCTAATATTGAGATCATATAGGTCCTTGAAGAATATTTGGTTCACAAGCATAGGCTTCTTTTTCATTCCGCTGCTATACTACTCTGAGTATTGTCTGGCTTTATTTATGCTATATCAATTCGGGAAATCTTTTAACGAAATAAAAACCTTCAATTCTTGCTTTACATTTAGCTTAAGGTAAAATGAAAATATAATATTTTTATTTGCTTGAAAATACTTACCTTATCAAGATATAACAATAATACAAGCTTTAAAAATTGATGAAATATTAAGTACTTTATTTTTTGCTGTTCAAATAATAGAATGAGTATGTTGTTTTAAGCTTCTCTCCTCTGCTTTGATATTGTTTCAGGCTTCTGTTGAGCTAAGCAGGCAGATCTTATGCTAGTTTGAGTGGTTAGTTGAGCTGTGCTTAGTCAAGCTGTACTGTAAAAGCAGTATTTCTTTTTTTCACTAAACCAAAATTTATATAACTTCTGTTTGTTTGATCCATATAATTCTAATGTAGTTCATGCAAATAAGGTGCAAATATTTCAGGGATTGGCTTTGAGTTTGCTCATTTCCTGTTCTAAGTGTGGTTTGTAAACATTGGGTTAAAATATGGTATTTTTGGTGCTGTTGTAGGTAAACATACTGATTTTTAGCAATAGGATTCTTAAGTGGGAAAGGCAGCAGTGAGAGGAAACATATCAAGAAGCAATTGCATGTGTTAATGTTCAGACTACAGGGATGTATATGGTATGAGTGGTTATAGTTACTGAGCTGGGAGTGAAATCGAAATGCCTGCATTGTTCTTTTATTTATACTTTACATCTGCAAAATAGAATGCCTATTCTCTTGGTTTTTTAAAATTCATTTTTTGTGGGAGAGATTTTCTGTACTTCAGTGAATCATAAATGTCTTTAGGATTTTGGTAAACCTTGCTGTTGGTGGAGACACTGATGACAGGAAGGATATTTTCCTAAATGGAATGATATTTGTAAATGTCTGTTTTCTAGAATTCTTTGTAGATTTGAATTTAATGAATCAGGAGTATTTGCGAAGTGTGTTAGAATGTTCTGAATATTGCAGCACTTTTTTAGTAATTACTTCAAGGGCAACCTTTTCTATGAATCCATATATACACACACAGGTGGCAGCCATTTTGAGTGGGAGTTCCATTCCTGGCCCCTGCGTGTGCGTTGGCAGAGCACGCATAACCCTGTTCCACCCCCATTCTGACCTATTCCAGGTCCAAAAGGACCCACGTGCTGATAGTTGTGTGTCGATTGGGCATGCACAAAATGGTCATTGCCTATAGTAGTCAAATGTACTGATCCTTGAGTCAGAACATTTAATCTGACTTGTACTTTGCTGCTAGACTGTATGGGGGACAGTACTTGATTCAGCTTTTGGGAAAAGTATGTTTTGAATCCCAGATGGCGTCATTTTCCTTATGATTGTTAGTGTTGGGTTTTAAAGGCATTCCCTGTTGTTTCCGTATGAAGTCCAATAAGCCAAGTTAAATAAATCAGTTTGAATCAATGGGAAGAGTGGGGTCATTTATAGTGTTAGAGATGCATAGGATACTACAGGAAAGAAGGATAGGCAAGACAGGAATACATTGTAGTGGAGAGAAGCAGAAAGCTGTAGAAATGTTGTAAGTGATTTGCTGATTGCTTAGTCATTGTAAGTGACTAAGTTGAATGTGGAATTGTGTGTTAATTAATAAGCAATTGGAGACCCATGTATCATATCTGCCCTCCTAGGGCAGGTGTGTTGCCTGGTTCCCTAGATGGTGAAAGAGGTTTGGAAAATATGATGTGAGTGACAAGAGAACTTGGAAGACATCACTTTAAGGATTGTGAGATGAAGGTTATTTCTTTTTATTAGATTTATATCCTGCATTTCCTCCTAAGGGATCTCAGGGCAATAGGGGCATCCCCTTACTTCTCAGAGTGGCTGTCCAGGAAAATTGGTTGCTTGCTTAATATGGATGGAGTGGTCAGAGTTCCAGAGCTGGGATGGAACTCAATAAAAGTCTGTTGACAAACTGGGTTTATTCCTCCAGAGTACATGGGTGATGAGCAGCAGTGAGTGTGGCTTGCTTTGACAATTGATTAAATATAACATTAACATTTATCGTTAAATACTTCAGAATTATTATGTATTTGTAAAGTAACCTAAGGTCCCAGCCACAAATACTAACTTCAGAATAAATGTCAAAATTGATTTGCAGTTGAATTTGAGTATATGTTTAGAAATTTGACCTTTAATTGATTTTATTCTCAAAGTCAGAAGTATTTACATTCACTGTTGCCAACTCACTGTGGCTAGTGTTGGCATGCTGTCTACCAAGCAAATGGTGCAGCCTGACATACTGTAAATGTTTAGTTGGAAGTCAGTCCCAGTGTGCTGAATGGGGTTTCTCCCTAATAGGTGTGCGTGGGATTGCAGCTCTATGGATCTGATGAGTTTGCTTGAGGGTAAATGGAGAGTGTCCAACACAAAGTATCTTAAGATCTACTTTGCAGTGAGCTGTTAAAGATGGATTCAGTAAGTTTCCCTTCAATAGAGCTGCTTTCTTAGTTGTCCTGTGTGCATTAATTTTCTCCAGATGAGTTACAAATGAAAAGGATCGCCTCATAAATAATGGTGGTTTTTTGTTATATTAATGTAGATACTTCACACATATAATCACGTGTTTTAATTCTGCATGTAGTTGTCCCAGAGGTAGGCAAAGAGTAACAAATGTTTCCCAGAGTGGAAAAAAGGTGTTCCAGAAGCTTGTTTTGTCAGTTTGTCATTCTCCGTTTTTTGGCTGTGCTTTCAAATAAATTTACAACTTTGTAAATATGCTGATGGGCTTGCTATCTTAGAGGATAACACTGAAACTCAAATAGCCAGGCCAGACCTGACCACCTATCCTTTTTATAAATCTATGGGACATGATATCCAGGTCTCTTCTTTTCTGAAGCTTTTGTTGTGATCTTTGGTTAAACAAACCTAATCATTGTTCAAAAACTGAAAGGCTTACATTGCATATCTTACATGACACCTTGATTATATTTGAGCTGCATTGTAGAGTTATGAAATACCATTTTGGGGAGGCTACAGTTGCTGTTATGAATAGTTTTTATCTCATTTTCAATTCCCCCTTTCATTATCTAAAACCAAGTTTTAGGTATGAAAAATAGCCTCCATGACAAACTTTGCAACTTCAGTAGCTAAATCTGTCAGATTTCCTAGCAAACTGCAATATCTTTTTAGTTCACTATGTGAACCAAGTATGTTCTATTCAACACAATTTGTGTGAGCATAGACCAAAATTGTGTGAGCATAGATCAGTTGGGATATCATCATTCACTGTCCCATAGACATACAGTGAGTAGTATTGGGGATCAAGAGCTGAGAGAGAACTTTGGTAACAGTATTTTCTCCCCATTGCCTTCCCAGGTCACGTTTGCAGTTGCTTTTATGCAGTGATGTGAGGCACACACACGACTGTCTGCTTTGTCCCTGCCATCTGGATAAATGCAACATTCCAGTTTGCTGCACTGCCCTTGGCATTTAGGCTCTGAATTATTTATCCTCAAGGAGTCTGTAGGCAGTCTCTTTGCATCTTTAAAGAAAGTCGAGAAGGGTCTGTTGGTTAAAACTAGTATTCAGTCTGCTTTATATACAGAAAATTTAAAGCGTAAATTCTTCTCTATTGCTTTAATAATGCAAGATTTTATAAAATCACATATTGTATTTAAAAAGCTATCTGGTTAATGCTTTTGATCTCAATTCACTGTCACAGGCAGGGTTTTTATCTTGGTTACTATCAGATATTTCATGTAAAAAAAATCCAACTTTGGATATGCTTCTGGTAAAAATATGACATTTTTTAGATGTGTGGACTGTAATGTTAGCATGTGGAAGAAGCTACCAGGCAATATTTGTATATATTTATGCAATAGAGAAAGGAACTCTGCATTGTGGAGTAGATTGCCAGGATGGGTGGGTGACCATAGCTAACTAATGTCACTGCTTCTCAACCTCTGTGCAGCTGGCCTGTATATAGGAAATAGGTTTTTTTTAAAAAATTAAAAATTGTGTGTGGGGGCAGCAGCATGCCACTGTTAAAATCCAGTCATGAGGTGTACCGTGTGTGCTAACTGGAGTTCACACTGGAAAAATGGAGGACACTCAACATTTCAGAGGATGTTCCAGAATTGATCAAGTGGAGATGGACTAAAAATTAGTTTTGAACATCTCATACTTTTAAAATGCTTGAAGGCCAATGGTTTTTTGTTCTAGAAATTTGTAAATTATTGAGTGACTAGCTTTACTAAAGCATAATCATTAAAAGAATTGGTATGTTGACCCCTTTCCCTAAATTTAAATCAGAGTTTATTTGCATCTCTGGTGTCTCCTGTAGTTATTCAAAATGACAACCCATTCTGGACCGTCTCCCAGTCATAGGATTAGTATATTAATGGTGGGCAGAAGAAGGTAGGTCTCTGGGTGATTTGGAGTATATCATTAATCCTTACCAGCTCCAATTACAATAATAATCATGATAGTTTACGTCAAGTTGCCTATATAATTTTACTGAATCCAAACATTCCCCCTTCCTTCTTAAGCCCACTGCATTTAATGTTAGAAAGTGATTAAAAGACAAAAAATTAAGAGGAGAAAATGAGACAAAAAGAGGGGAAAACGATCATAAATAAAAGGAAAAAAGAACAATACAGTATATATTTTAAGTGACTTAGTATTTCAATATGTGTGATGAGCCATACCATGAATTGTATTTTAATTCTACATATAGTAGTTCCAAAAATCATGCCAGATGGGTTGAAATTTAGTTTCTTTCAATGTTTTAGTGTATATATGATCCTTTACTGAGCTGTCAGCTTAAAGTGATCATGTGTCCATCCATCAATATTGGGTGCAGTGCATGTTTTAAAAATGTTTCTGGCAACTGACTGCCTTGAGTTTGCTATAGGATTTTACCTAAGGATTGTTGTATGTTAGACTTATAAAGGAAATGTAATTGGAAACAGCCTTCCCATGGTGTCTGCTCTGAATGAGACATAGAGAACTACATACCCCATTAATTGTTATTGCACTGTCTGTACAAACCTGGCATGGGAATTGTTCACCATGGGGAGCTAACATGCTGCAGGGCGCTGGATGAATTTGAGAGACCTGAATTCAAATCCCTGTTTAGCCTTGAAGTAACTGGGGTCAGTCCTCTCTGTTTAACCCAGTGTTAGAAATCAGCCATGTGCTAGGCATGTTTTGCAATTGGCACAGGTCCAACTGCAACCACAAAATGCCAGGTTGGTTTCTGGGGAAAACAAAATGTAATTTAGAGAAGGATCTGAAATATTTTCCTTGAAACTTGAATTTGTTTTATTTTGAATTGTTTTATTTGATGTTTTAATGTCTTGTAAACCACTTTGATTTGTTCTTTAAAATATAAAGTGGTATAGAAATGAAAACAACAGCAACAAACTTCATGGGGGGGCATTCCATTGTGGCAACTGTAACCTAGGTTTAAGGTGCCATTGGGTATTAGATTATATTTCTGAGTTTCTAACACTGGTAAACTAATTAACAGGATTGTTGTGAGGATCAAATGCACTAACATAATATACTGCACCTTAAGTTTCTTGGAGGAAGGCAGGAATGCAGTTGAGATTAAACCAGTGGTATCACTGTGGTTAAGTATAACTATTATTCCAGCTGTAAACTACTTTTTTGCTTTCTGAAACAATTAGTGCTTGCTAGAAATAAGCAAATGATCCCTAATTTCAGACAATGCCAGCAGTTAGATGCACATTTGGTGGAGGAATTCCTGGAGCATTTGTGCTTCTGTAGTTAATTTGAAGGCTCCTTCATATTCCAAGGCTTCCAGTTTGACCTCCAAAGCACCTAGAAAGAGGTAATGACACAATACAAACGTTAAAGCAAGATTTTATGGGTGGCCACTGCATTGCACTGATGCTATTGCTGACATTGAGCTTTGTTTTTTCATGCCAAAGCCCTAATAATATATAATC
Source organism: Podarcis pityusensis (assembly GCF_964106645.2). Classification (NCBI taxonomy): domain Eukaryota; kingdom Metazoa; phylum Chordata; class Lepidosauria; order Squamata; family Lacertidae; genus Podarcis; species Podarcis pityusensis. The sequence continues at coordinate 50,572,765 of NC_138033.1, read as the reverse complement.
CAATTATTTAAAAGATAAGACCAATGTATGTACATGCATTTAGCTCTCTTTTCTTGTATTTATTTTTAGTTAAGACAGAGCATTAATTTCAGAAGAGCTATTTTTGATAGATTGGTGATTGCTTATTTCAGAATTTGATACGTGAATCGTTATGGGATTTCAACTGAAAAAATGTCCTTCCCACTGTGTCACAACAGTGCTATTTATTCAGCCTGAGTTCCCCCCCAGTCTGGAGTTATTTGACATCTGAGTATTTGCTATAGTCCTAAAACATACTTTTAAGGCAGGCAACAGTGGTCTGTAAATATGGTTGTGTAATTTAAAGATTTTGTTTTGCTTGGGTTTCTGCTGTGGCATAGTACAAATGTCCTATATCTGTATATAGTACTGGGTAGCTGATTATATTGATCTACTGTACTATAATTGCCCTAGCCCTCTGTCTCTGAGTGGCAGGGGTCTGGATAACTTCCCAGGCAAAGTTTCTCCTACAGAGCCTTTCTATTAATGTACAAAAGGACAACTTAGGCTTTACATACCTTTCATCTTCTTGATCTGCCCTCTTTTTGCATCGGTGTCCTTATGACACTGTACTGTTTTGGGACTAAGAGTGAGTACTGTGACTGGGTGTCATCTTGACACTGGCACAAGGCCAACCATGGCCTCTGACCACTTGGGCAACAGAGCAGCTCATCACATGATCAGATGCTTAAGAGTATTTATTTTTGTGTAGTCAGTCTAGCAACCTGTTGGCGTATCTAGTATTCTGTTGCCATATCTCCTTACCAACCTGGTTTAGTATGACTTTTTATTTGCTCTGCAAAGAAAAGCAGGGTGTAGCTTTAAACATATAAACAATTTTTTTAAACTTTACTCTTTTCAAACTGGACCAAAAAAAAAATCACACAAAGAAACACATAATTTGTTGACTATTGCTCTGGCATGGCAGTTTTAACAATGTTGGAAGCATGTGTGCATGCTATTTTGTATCAGTTGTGCTCACTATGTTACATTGGGCAGATAATGAGCTTGCTGACCGGAAGGTCAGTGTGTTGAATCTGCGTAATGGGGTGAGCTCCCATTGCTCTCTCCCAGCTCCTGCCATCCTAGCAGTTCGAAAGCATACCAACGTGAGTAGAAAAATAGATGCTGCTGCAGCGGTAATGTAAATGGCGTTTCCGTGTGCTCTGGTACTCCTCTTGGTGTCCCGTTGTGCCACAAGCGGTTTAGTCATGCTAGCCACATGGCCTTGAAAGCTGTCCATAGACAAACGTTGGATCCCACAGCCTGAAGCGAGATGACGCCTCTGGAGGCTAGTACTTGGGAGAAAGCTGGTGGAGCAAATCTGTAACACGCATTGTATAATGTAAGCTGTTCTTTTAAGAGTGTACTATACTACAGAACTCCTCTAAACACCTTATATTTACTCATTCAATTATTTGCATCAAATTGTGCTTCATATATTTAGATACTGAAGGTACCTATCTAATCTCTGCTCCCCAATCAAGTATATTGAAGTAACTATGTTTAAACATTAAGCCTCATGAAAAATAATATGCTTCTGATGCTATCCAGTGAACAGCTTTATAAACAGGGTAGGGCAGGGTAGCCCTATGTAACTTTTCCAGTATAATAAAGGGTTACAGTTCTGGTGAGTTATGTACAGTGGTGGTGGACAGGGCAGGGGAATAAGTATCAGGAACCTTGTAGATTCAGGGCACTGTTAGTTTCCAGGACATGAAGTGTCTTAATATTCTCTCTCCTCACAATGCTCCTCAAAATGGTTGAACTATTTGTAGTTAGCAATGTGAGAGTGAAATCTGTAATGCATAAAGTAAAAAACTGAATGTTTGAATATTGACAGTTTCATGTGGAATACAAAATAAAAAAATCCTTCCAGTAGCACCTTTAAGACCAACTAAGTATGTGGAATACAGTACAAACTATGGTTTTGGGTACCCCCCCCAAATCTTTCTATAAGCTATTTGTGGTAACATACAAGAAAAAACAACAACTTTACCCAGATATAAGTACTGTAGCTAGAAAAATCCCACCTTGTTAAAATTCTACAAATTACATGTCCATTTACGTTGTGGAAGTTCTGAACCAATGTTTGCAATGATTAATGAGCTGGAGTAGGGCTAATAAAATGAAGCTTAATCCAGATAATGTGGAGGTACTGTTTGTTGATGGGTGTCTTCTGACCAGAAAGTTGGTGTTCATCCTGTTCTGGATAGGATTATGCTTTTCCCTTAAGGATCATGTTTGCATTCTTAAGGGTACATGCACCATTCACCAATGTAGACAGGTTTGCCAGCTGTGGCCTGTCTCGGATGGAGATTGTGGATGCAGCATCCATGATCTAGTAACATACTGTTTAGACTAGAGTAATGTGTTGTGCATGGGAATGCCCTTTGAAAACTATTCAGAAAAATAAGTCAGTGAGAAGTACTGAAACTAGATTGCTGACTGGCCCTGGGTATTTGGAGTATTTATTACTAGTTTTTAAAGCAGCCACACTGATTCTTGGGCCATTTCTGGACATGGTTCAAAATGATGGCATTTATATTTTTAAATTCTGTGGTTTAAGACTCAGTGTAGTTTACAGATTATGCTCTCACACAAAACTGTCTCAGTGTTTAGATTCTTTTCTGAGTCCTTCTGCCTTTGAAGATGAAGTCCAAGATAAAATGTCTATGGTGGTGATTACCTCTGGTTTACTCTGTTTTAATGTGAATTTAGTTCTTTTTGAAATATTTTTTATGAGTGTATGTTTTATTTGGTTCAATTTTGGGGGTAAATTGCTCTGGGAGAATTTTGAAATTTAAGAGCAGGGTAAATATAAACAAATAATTACAAACTGTTATGCTCACATTTACTTGTTGCTGATCTCAGCAAAATGGTTGATGAGTAGTTTGAATAAATGACCTTGCTATAGTCTGTCTGACTTGTCAGTGTAATTGACATACCTGGTCTACTGTTGCTATTATTTTTTCTTTGTGGAATTCTTGATTATTTAAACAGGCACTAACTTCCCTGTAAGCAGGAGACATTCAAAGTGCAAGTCCTTAAACAATGAAAACAATGTCTTGTTCCAGCCAATTCCAGAATTCTCAGTATCTTAATATATAATTCAAAGCCATATGTTCTCCTAGGAAGCAAGTTACAAACCTATTCACCAGCCATTGTCTACAGAAGTGAAAACTGCAGTCTTAGAATATCCAAATGCCAAATTTTAAATTGCCATTTTTTTTAAAAAAAGCAACAACTTGGTGTATTGCAGGTGTAAATGGTTTTATTTTCTTTATTTTTGTTACTTTAAGGGTGTTTGCACCAAATGGAGGCAAACAACTGTGGTAAATAAGTCTCGGCAATTATTGTAGTTAATTATTATTTTTCACTGACATTGTACATTGGGGCATTTCATCAAAAGCTGTACTGCAAATGTTCCTGCATTTTGCATGTATTGTCATGGAGTGTAATTTTCGCTTAACTGTAGTTTGCTTTTATATATTTTTCCCCTGGTTGTCATGGAAACTCAGTCCAGTGTTGCACTGGCTGCTAACAAGTGCTAGGTTACGTTGCCTTTTATAATGGAGCTGTGTTAGTCATGCTGCAGTTTTTCAGCGATGGAACCCCGTTTGGAGATGTACTTCATAAAATTATAACATGATTGCAGCATTTTGAGCGGCTTTCAGAATGTAAATATTGGATATTTTATGAACAGTTTCTTTTGTTACAAGAGTTGGGTGCCTAAACTGGCTGTTGGAATCTTCACAGCATCTTTTCATGATAGGGTTTGAAATCTTCTATATTATATTCATAATATCAAATAGCTTGATTAGTAGTATTTTCTTCCTGTGTCATGGAGCTCTGGTGGAAGATGTTAATGTTGTGAAATACAGGAAAGATTTTGCATTCATGTGTTTTATAAGATACCTTTAGAAACGATACCTTAAAAAGTACTCACGGTAAATTAACAATTGCTTTATCTATTGGATCATAGTTTCATCCTTAAAAGCACTACTGTTTGTTCTTATGTGGAGAATGTATTACCATGTTGGTGGTTTAGGTATTGCTGTTAGAGGGAAATTCATTCTTCCTTGTGTTCATATAACTTCCTTAGTTTTTTGTTAAAAAAACACTGTCAAACTTGGAATATATTTAACTTTAGGGCCATTGAGGTGGTTTTTTTTTTTTTTTTGAGCAATGGAGTTCTTATGCAAAATAAATCAAACTGAAAACTGCATGTTCTATTAGAGTGACAGAACAGATCTTGTCTTCGCTTGCTAGTACAGAAGGGCAAATCATGGCCCACAGTACTAAATCAAAGCACAAAATACAGGCAGGCAAATTGTTCTGCGTGATGGGCCACTTTGCAGAATGTGGGTTGCTTCATATTGTGAATCTGCATATGTTGTTGTTGTGATGCGAGACCATTAGTAATGGATGAGGCCTGTAGATCATGGGTAGGCAAACTAAGGCCCGGGGGCCGGATTCAGCCCAATCGCCTTCTAAATCTGGCTCACGGACAGTCCGGGAATCGGTGTGTTTTTACATGAGTAGAATGTGTCCTTATATTTAAAATGCATCTGTGGGTTCTTTGTGGGGCATAGGAATTCATTCATTTCCCTCCCAAAAATATAGTCCGCCCCCCCAAAGGTCTGAGGGACAGGGGACCGGCCCCTTGCTGAAAAGGTTTGCTGACCCCTGCTGTAGATGGTTTTCAGCCTTTCAGCTAGCCTAAGAAAGACCAAGAGCCCTAGTAACTTAATACCTTTGGTACTCAAAATTGATTTAGTTCTTGAGGATATTTTATAGGCTCAGAGAATAAGATATTGAAAAATAGCACAAATATTGCACAAATCTGTTAATAAAAACTGCCTTCATGTATTCAAGTTTGTCTGCTTACTCATGTGAGCTGGAAACTTTTTTTAAAAAAAGCAAAGATTTCAAGGATTTTTCATGAAGCTGTGGGCTGCACAAATATCTCAGCATGTGGTTTGTGGGCCTTACATTGCTTGCTGATGGAGCACAGTCTGTTCTAATTCAACATTTTCTTTTAGCCTTAGACATGATCTAAGATGAGCAAAGGACAGCTTGTGTAATTCTCCAGAACTGTAAATGTACACAATACATGAAAGCTATGTATAGAAAAAAGCAGTTCAGTCCTGCTTAAATCATGTGAACATGGACTCTAAAATCTCCTTTCAGGTTATGCTCAGTGGTAAGATTTGCTCTTTGCAAGTTCCACTTCAGCTAATTGTTAAGGAATTTTTCAAAGTGCATTGCATAGTTTTTAGGAAAGAACAAATATATTATGTACCTTAGGTGTGTGTGGTTATAACAAACTAAAACAAGTTGTGTTTGTCTTTAATTTCGAGCATCTGTTTTGTTTCCATTTTTTATATTAAAAGGAAAGAGGATGGTATTTAGGATTGGGATAGAAGAAATAAAAAAAAAAATCATTGCATGAGTAGCTTTCTTGATTGTCATGTGCTTCATGTTATTGTGTAGATTGCTGAAAAATAGTCTGAACAGATAAAGGTAGGATCCAGCAAGTATCTTCTGTGTATCCAAGTATTTCCACATGCATTCATTGGGAATACTCTGGGTCCCCCCATTTGAATGTGGCTGATTCATTGTGTTGGAAACTATTAGAAAGCATTTCCTTAAATTTATGGTGTGCTTATTTGATTGACTACAGGCTGCAGTGAAAAAGGAGAGGCCTCTGTATTGCAAAAATGGGTAGAAGCATAGAGCAATATTTTCACACCTCTTTGCATCCTGCACATTAGCAGTAAGCCTCAATTGTGGAAATGGTGGGGGGGAACAAGAAAGTCAGAAATCTGAGTTTCATTCTGAAGGGACTGTTCATGAAGAAGCCTGTTCATGTGTGGAGCTGAACATGAAATGTATGAGTGTAAGGCTGATACCAACTACTGTAGGATCTGGGGAAGTAAGTATTATCTGCATTTTTGAAGGCAGAGCCTTGAACACTGGGTTGGCGAAATGTGACCTTCTAGATGTTGCTGGGAGGAAAAAAACCCAACCCGTCATCACTGACTTGACCATCCTAGTTGGGGCTGATGGAGATAGGAGTCGTGACAACATCTGGAGGGCCACAGGTTCCCCACCTCCACTTTAACTAATGGTTAAAACAAGCCAGATATAAATGGGTTTTTGCAGCTTTTTCGTGTAAAGAAATAAGATTATTATTTATTTATAGCATTTTATACTGCTCATTAGCAATAGGATTTTAGGTCAATGTACAGTTTTTAAACCATAAAATACACAAATACTGCATAAACATAGAATCAAAGATAATGTAAAACAACAGTAGTGCCCAAGGTTTAAAAAGGGCTCTGACATGTTTGCTTTTTTGAGTCCCTTTTAGACCTTGGGCACTGCTGAAAAGCTTTAGAAAATAAAAGCCTCACAAAATAAAAAGGGTATTTACCTGGTGCTTAAAAATACTCAACACAAGCACCAGTTGAGGGCATTCCACAACCAGGACACCTCCACTGAAAATGCTTTATCCAAAGCAATTGTTTACCCCACCTCATTTGGCAGGGGCATTAATGTATTGGTGTCCAGTATTGTGAGCCAAGGATACCCATGTAAAACCAAAACAAATGGCTATTGTAAAGTGATATATCTCTTATTGGTCTAAATATATCACTTGCTAAAGTGATACCTTATGTACCACTGAGGTAGATTAGATGCTATCTTAATTTGTATTGCATTGTCAGGGTCAGCTCAGCAGAGATACACCAAGAAAATGTTAATTTTTACTATCTGGCTTTAGACGAATAACTGCTAGCTTCTAAGTATTTGACGTATAGGCTTGTAGGGATGTGAAGAACTGAAAGGGGTAGACAATATATATATTGTCAAAAACATTCTCTGAGCTCCTTAAATCAGGATTCATACTCTTTAGGTACTTAGCTTCTTTCAGTTTTCTCTTTACATGCATATATCAACATGAATAAATGCAAGTATGCTTACCCATAAAGTTCAGAGGCAGCCTTTTGAGCCTGATCAAAGATAATTGAGTGTGCAGAAGTTGGGATGGAGAGTGGGGGAAGCAAGTTCCAGTTTTCAGGAATTTTTTTTTGAGAAAGCTAGAATTGTATTAAACAAATACTACTTTCCATACATATTTTCAGTCTTCTTTTAGGGATTGACACATTGTGGTTCAGCCTGCCTTCTAGTAATTTAATGAAAAATGTCATAATTATCAGATAGAGAAGTTACCTGTAGTATCTTAGACAAATCTAATAATTGAATAATTTTAGTTTAAATTGGGGGTGGCTAACCAGCAGATGTTTATGAACTACAATTCTGATCACCCCCAGAATCTGTGGTTAATTGTCAGGGGTGATAGGATTATATTCCTGTGGAAGGGAGACTAAAAATGAACAACAAAGGGGGCTCTGTAAGATATTTACTCTGCAAAGTAAAGTAAACACCTAGGTGTTTCCTTGCGCTGCTCTGGTTCGCCAGAAGCGGTTTAGTCATGCTGGCCACATGACCCGGAAGCTGTCTGTGGACAAACGCCGGCTCCCTCGCCTATAGCATGCAACCCCAGAGTCATTCGCGACTGAACCTAACGGTCAGGGGTACCTTTACCTTTATCACCTAGGGTTGGTTTTTTTTGAAGATCTTGTTGCGCTTTCTACATGTTTTGTTTATTTAAGATACTTGTTTTGACTGTTTATATTTATTTGTTTATATTGAGATTAATCAAATAATCTTATCCTTGATGGCAGCTGGTGATTTTTTTGTTTCTTTTGATTTTTAAAAGATTACTATTATTATTTTTCTTATATTAGCAGACAACCTTTTTTAGAATTATAGGAGTTATAATGCAGCAATGTCTAGAGGGAACCAGGTTTGCCAGCCCTGCATTTAATGGCATGCTTCTCAGTAACAGTTGCATGCCCGTCTGTTCTGTAAACTCTCCCTCTTATCCAGGGTACCCCACTCAGAATTTTTTTTTTTAAGCTGCCAGTAGTTCTTTTTAGCTGAATACAACTCCTGTATTAGAGTAACAGACTATTCAGTTGGTCAGCAGGCTGAAATGAGTCATCTTGAGGGACCTGGTTTTGGCTAGAATTTTGCTAAAACAACCACAAAACACTGTTTACATCTGACAAGAACTTGTTTCTAATAAAAGGAAATTACATGCAATTTCATATACAATATAGGTTTGTCTTAGGTTTCCAGACAAAAAGGGAGGTAAAGCCCTATTTACAGTGTACTATAAATCCAGCACATTTATGTGCTGCAAATGTGGCTGGAATAGTCCAATATCCCATCAACTGTGGTGTTGGTGACATCTCTCTTTCTGTTAGCTTCTGTTATACTAGAAGTAGGGATTGGCACAAGGGTTTCAGATGGCTGGGGCATTAATTTTTCAGTAGCATGAGCCTATTTACTTAGGATTCCCTAATCATTTATTGCTAATAGTATATAAAGGACTGTGCCTGTGCAAGAAAAGCTGTCAGTCTGTTTGAAACCAAAATCTGGCCTCTAAGATATTCTGTGCTATAGCTGCAGTTTTCCTTTTCATTTGAAGTTCAGTATTTTCCAGGGTGCTGCTTGGATGTCAGCAATGCAAAATCGCAGAATTAAGAATTGGAGGAACAACACCAGAAATATATCAGTGTGAGCAGACCAGGGTGGAAAATAATGAATACACATAAGACGAGTTTTTTCGTCTAGTGAATTTTTCGTCTTGCGAAGCACGAAATCCCATAGGAATGCATTGAAATTCAATTAATGCGTTCCTATGGTCAAAAAAAGTCCAAACAAAGCCAAATTTGGTACAACAAGAGTTTATTAAGTGCTCTTTAAAGTCACACATACTGTAAAGAGCATTTCAAAAATTGAAGGAGCAATAAATTAAGTTTCTAAACATGACAGAAAAACATTTAAAAATCAACAAAGTGTACAGTAGATTTTCTAAGACTCTGGGGGACAACTCGAAGAAGGTTCCTCTTCCACTCTTTGCTTCTTGCTGAAGAACCCCCTCCTCAACTGTTCCCCCAGCCACCCACCACACAGAAATTCAAATCCAGAATTTTTTTTTAAAAACAGCAGAGTGGCCCAATGGTCACAGAAAATCATAAAAATGCAGAAAAAAACACACAAGCTTCCAGATTCTTGCAAACCCCTCCCCAACACCAAGTCCTTGAATTCCAAACACCCCAACCCAAAATCCAAAAACCCCCAAAAAAGTTTTAAAAGTTTAACTTACCAAATGGCTGCAAAAGAAGTTTTGGAAAAGCTTCAAAAATCACCAAAGTCTTCAAAAACCTCAAAAAAGGCTACCACACCGCGTTCTATGAGTTGCTCCTCGAAGTCAAGTCGCAACTGTATTAACGGTGTTAAGAAAAAGGAAACAAACTTGCAAGACGTTTTCGTTTTTCGTCTTGCGAAGCAAGCCCATAGGGAAAATCGTCTTGCGAAGCAGCTCAAAAAACGGAAAACCCTTTCGTCTAGCGGGTTTTTTGTCTTGCGAGGCATTCGTCTTGTGGGGCACCACTGTACTTGGTACTAATCAGTGGATGAAATACACTGTGATTGTTGGGTGCACACAGTAATACAGGCTTCCTTAACCTCGGCCCTACGGATGTTTTTGGCCTACAACTCCCATGATCCCTAGGTAGCAGGACCATTGGTCAGGGATGGTGGGAATTGTGGTCTCAAAACATCTGGAGGGCCGAGGTTGAGGAAGCCTGCACTAACATAAGTGAAAATAAACTTCTTGAGTTGTGGCATTTTTAAAAAAAGATCAACATTGTTCTTCAACAATTTGTTCTTTAAAAGGAATAAGGTAGAATTTTCAGATGGACCAGTGTTTTTGCCAAATAGAACCTCTATGAAGGCTTCCATGTACATTTCACTGAAAGATTATAAGAGTATCAGTTGTTATAAAGATAATTTTCAGAAGTGTTAGATTCCCCCCCTCCCCATTTTTGACACATTCTAAGATAATACTTCAACATAAAATGCATATTGCTTGCTTTCTCTTTCCTAACTTCTGGAATAGACACCTGAATTAGCTTTTTAGACACTAAGTACCCAACTAAAATATTTATTTATTACACTGCTATCCCGCCTTTCCTTCAAGAGGGTCATACGTAGTTCTCCATCTTCCCATTTTACCACAACAATCCTGTGAGGTATGCTAGGCTGAGAAGTAGTGACTGGGCCAAGGTCACGCAGTAAGCTTCATGGCTGAATGGGAATTTAAACCCTGGTCTCTCAGGTCCCAATCCAATCCTCTAACTACTGTAGTATAGTGACTGGAGTGTTGAACCTGAACTGGGAAATGAGGATTAAAATTCTTCAACGATGAAGCACTGTAGATTGCTTCAGGCCATATTTCTGTCTAAATTGCTTAGCAGGATTGTGAGGATAAAATGGGATAACCTTTTGAACTTCTTGGAGGCATGGCAAGATACAAATACGATAATCAAGGATGCAGGATACTAATATTTTCTACATTATTATTATTATTATTATTATTACCACCACCACCCCACCCACCCATCTGGGTTTCCCCAGCCACTCTGGGCAGCTTACAGCATATAAAGTTTGCAAGCTTCTACAGTCTTTCCCATAAAAATAGGCCCAATAAAATGTATCACTTTACTTGCTTTGTTTCTTCTTTGTATTACATGCAGCTTCCATTCTGTTTAGCATTGCAAAAGATCCCTATGGCAGAAATAGAAGTGTAACATGAGAGAGGCATTATGCTTTGTCTTTTTTTTTTTTAAGTGCTCTCTTGAAAACTAATCAGTCCTCCTTTGCTTTTCATTTCAACACTCCCTCCCCATCTGTTCTTTACTTTTACCTAGTTCCCTGGAAGTCCATGTACCACCTGCCTCCTAAATTTGCCCTTCTTTTCCAGTTACTTGTCTCCAGACTATATGCTTCTTTTTCATGTTGTTCCTCCTTTTTGATGTTCATGGTTATGTGTTTAAGATTGCTAGTCTGGCTTCACTCTTCTAGCTGACATAGGTGCTATGCACATAAATATTAAAATGTGTTTTCAGGTCATTGTATTAAACTAAAACCAGTTCTGGCTCTGATGTGTGGTTAACTCCATTGCTTAGGAGCATCATGTTAACAGAGCAGGAAATCCTTTGGGTTTTTCTCAGTACAGAAGGCTTGGTACTGCCATAAAAGGAGGGGTTGTTTGTTTTGTTTTTTGGTATATGAAGGGTTCCTTTCCAAAGAAAGAATAGTCAGCCTTGCCTTCATGATTAAATAAGTAGCTCATATTTATGTACATGAAATCTTAAGTAGCAATGCATACATTTCATTTTTTAGTTCAGCCCCTGGAGTTCTTATATGACTTAATTTTAGCAAACATTGGTGGTTGACTAAGCTGGGATACTAGTATTAAAGACTGCTCACCATCTGCTTCAGCATTTTTGAACATGTCAGAGGTTCTCTCCAAATGGAATGTTCTGTACTTGGCTAGGCCTCCTGCTGTCTGGATTGGTTTGTCATGCATTGTAGCACACTGGTTCATTTTCCTAGTTCAGTTCTGGCTTTTATTGTTATATTTGAAGTCATTTTTATATGTCTATATAGAGGTATCGCTATAAAGCAGGCCTGTCCAACTGGTTGATCGCAATCTACTGGTCGATCACGGGCTTTCCCTGGTCGATCCTAAAAAAAACCCCTCAACAACTGTGGTCTCTCCCCCTAAAAAAAACGCTCAACAACTTTGGTGAAGCCTCCCTCAAAAAAGCTCAACAACTCTGGTCAATCCAATGGGAAGATCACTGCCAGTGAGTAGATCACAGTCTCTTGGAAGGTGGACACCCCTGCTATAAAATATTGCTATATATTCAGGTATTGTAGCACAGTTTTTTAAATCCACAATTAAAAGACAGCTTATCCTTTACAAGACCAAAGAGCGTTTTTGGCCGGCCTGGTATGGAGACAGTATAATCCTCTCCTTTTGAATGAGTTAGTACTCTTCAAAGTGCTCTACAACTTATATTTTCACAATGACGCTGTAATGCTAGTTTGTAATTGAGGCTAATTTTTTAAAGGCCAGTGTTCAATGACCACTCAGTTATAGGTCTCTGAAGCCCTAGCCTAACACTCCTATTGCTCAGTACCCCACAACCTCCAAAAGAGGTTTATGCATGGGACCCAGGTGTTTATAGGGCCAGGCGTGCTAAGCTTCAGCTGTAGAACTGCATCATGCATCTGGCTACAGTTTGATGACGATTGTTGCATTACTTTGCTCAAATTTAAATAGCCTTGCCGCCTTTTGTTTTTCTACTAGAGATTGGTGATTTTTATTGTAGTTGCCTAGTGCTGTCTTTTATAGGTTAGCCTTGACTTCTTTTACTTAAGAACAGCTGGCTTCACTGCAATTATGAGTCACAGTTTGCTTGTTCTGGAATGATAATAGCAAGCACCAGATATCTTATTCTTATGGTAGTGTTAGCTATAAAAAAATATGAAGGTGATACTTAAAAAGGAAGGATATATTTTATTGGTGAATATTAGCTTTGCTAATGTTTATGTAAATGCTAGCATGGGATAGTTATATGATACAATTACCAGTAAATTTCACGAGCTCTTACCTGTACGGTACTTACAGGATATTGTTATTACTTTTGTATTTAAACCAGGACAAGAAGTAAATAGTTTGATTTTAAAGTAGTATTTTTTTTCTGAGGGAGCAAACCTGTGCTACTCTCTTTCTTTGTGAATGTATTCTTTGTATTCTCTTGTCTTGAAAAAAAATCAGTTTCTAAGAGTAACCAGAATGATTAGTAAATAAGTTATGTAGTTATGTGAATCCCAGGTTATCTTGATCAAGTATGTCTCTATAAGTGTAAGTGCAAATTCAGTGGCTAAGATTCCACCCCTCCCCGAAACCTACCAAAGACCAGATATCTTTTCTTCTCATTTTATTCTAGCTTTCTGAAAAGATTTTGTCAAAATTTATTTCAATATTTTCTATGTATGTGACTCTGAAAATAGATTATTTTTTAAGAGGGCTGAAAGGAAAATCCCAGTTGCACAAGTAGGACATCACAGTACTATCACCCAGTGGACTGTTGAAGTAGCAAAGCACATTGGGAATAGAATTCAACAAGATATTTTTATGAGGTGTAATAATTTTAGCATGCTTTCCCCCCCTGAAGCTTGCATTGTTAGTCTTTATATTTATGTAAGATAATTTTTGTTTGTCTTTCAGAATACAGAGCTTCTTTGGAGACATCTCTTTGTTGGATTTTATCCATGTCCTGCTAACCACTACTTTCAGCTATGGAATCGGTAACTATTTTATTGCTTACCCCCCAGCACTCCCCCCCCCCTTCAGTGGAATAGCTTTTGTAATAGTGAATACAAAAACAAAATATGACTATGAATCGTGATAGTGATTTTTCATTTATTATTCTTAAAATGTAAATATTTAATAGGTTTTGATAAGAGTAGTTGTGTTAGAATTGGTTTTGTAGTGCAGATAAAATGTCTTCAGCTTATTAAGAAACTAGTTTTAGTTGTAGTGCAGTGTATAGCAGCATCACAAATAAGGCCTGAGGGTGAACTTCCCTGCAGTAGCTGACAAAGGTTTTGTAGGGAAATTACAAATACAGGCTATGGCTTTCATTTTATCATCACCAAGACATATATTGGGTAAGTTATCATCTCAGGGAAACTTTCTGATTTAGATGCTTGGATAAAGAAGCACTGTGGCATTTTTCTCTGCAAAGACACTGTTGAATCTGCAGCCAAGGACTTATAAACTACCATAAAACCTGCCTTGCAATTAGGCACTTGGCTGGTTACCTGTGGCAAGCAACAACTATAAGCTGACAATCCTATTACAGTACATGCAAGTTCTCTACAAATTCACTTGCATGCAACACAAGGGAAGAAGGGGAAATGATTGGAGTCACTATTCTTAGAAGTAAAATTTGTAGAACATTTTCAGTGTGATTAAACAAGGTTTATATAACAGCGGTGACCAAGCAAAAAGAGTAGTCTAGTTGTGGGCCATTCTACAAGACCTGCCTCCTGTGTCCACTCATACAGCTCTCCCTCTCATCCAGATTGAATCTGTCAAAGCTTATACATACCACACACCCCATGGTGCTAACAGAGACCCAGCGGTGAGAGGCAAACTTAGTTTTTTGTTCCTGAAAGGAAAAGGTCTTTCCCTACTTCTGGAGGATGGAGAGAAATGTCAGATATTTGACTAAATTGGGGATTGTTTCCTTACTGTAGGTGAGAAGATTCATACTGAATAATGTTCTCTCTTAAGGGCTTTTTCTAGGGTAGTTTTTACCAAAAAGAGATAATTAGTGAATGTGATGTAGGATTTAATTTGACATTATCAGGGTGAAATGTAATCAGTTAACAAGAGTAATGTTTGAACTTGGTGATTAAGTTTCTAATTAAAAGAGGATTCATTAAAATCAAGTCTGGACTTGGTTTGAGCTTTAAAAAATTCTGCACCTTCAGATGCACCCAAACTCTGTATAAGAGTGCGCTAAAAATATGTGCTGCAGGTTTTTGTCACTGCTGACAACTTTCTGAAGCCTGTCAGTGGAGCACCTGTCTCAGCAATGACATTGAGATGCATCTTCTGATGTGGGTCTCATGTCAGTTAACAAAACATTGGAAAAGACTGTGATAAAAAGCTGTTTCCTTAGCTTTGATGAGGTAGCAGCAACAGTAGCTTCTTGCCTATTTTGTAATTAGTATGATACAATGCACCCATGGTCGATTGCAGACTCCTGTTGAAGTCCCTTCTTCGAGAGTAATGAGAGAGGTAAAATCTGCTTCTTGGCAGATGGTGTAACTGAGTGTCCTAGTAGTGAATACCAGTGTCCATCACTGCCATTTAGGACAGTCGGTGAGATGGGCCCTTTTAGGGCATTCCGTTATTAATTGTTGCTGACTTGCAGTTTGTTCACATTAGATTATTGTTTTTAATGTTTGTGTGTTTATTTTATAAGTATTAATCCTTTGGAGAGCAAATAAGAAAAATTGGTAGAATGTTGTTTTTGTGTGGAACAACTAACATACACACTTGGAATAGTAATTAAAACCTGAATTCTTTAGATAGAATTATTTAATATCTCACATTTTACACAAAAAGATTTGTGCTCATTCTGCTCACAAGAGACCTGGAGAGCAGAATATTGCTGCTGCAGAGCTTAAAGGTATATTAATTTTGTCACTTGTGTCATCACCATACCTGTGCACGTGTAGGTAATTTTCCTTACTGCAGGGGCCTTAATGAGATTGTCTTAAAAGTGGTGATTGGAGCATAAATTTTAATTTGTCATGTTGAAATTAGGTGTGCATTCTTCCCTTCCAGTATTGAATACCCAATAAGTAACAGTGCTAATTTCCACCTGCCACTGATGAATCGTAAGGGCTTATTTGCCCAGAGTGATGATTTTGTTGGTATATAGAAATTAAGAATGTTTTCAAATTCTTGGAAAGCTTACTGAGTACTTGCATATTCTTGAGTTGGGGCAAAGTGCAAGACTGTCCAGTGAATTGGATGTGTGGTACTTGATTTGCAGAATTCTTCATGGCCAAGCTATTGCAGAATCTGTGACCAACAATATGATGGCTGTGTGTTAGTGCTGGGATTTCTGTGAAAGAATATGTTCTAATGAAGCTGGAGTTGTGGCAGTTTTATGTTCTTTGGTGACATCTATGCAGTTATTTCCACGCAATATTAGTGTTTGAAGTGTATATAGGCTTCTCCTTAGCATTCTTTCTTGTAATAAAAATTGGGTCATGTGTAAATTAATGGAAAGTGGAATAATAATAAAAATGCAGCGCAGCCAAATCACTGTATACCACACGTATACCACACTAATGATTATGCTCTGTGTATGTATTATTTTCTTGTTGAAAAGCGTTTAGGCTTCCAATGTTTATGTACTGTTGAGTTTCTTGAAGAAGCATGATAATCTGGTGCCTTTCTTTAGCACAGAATTCTAGTGTAAGCTGGCAGCTGGTTAAACTCTCAATACTCACATTTTTCATTACAGAAATTGACAGATCAAGACTTTTGAGCAGAAGTGAGATTGTGATGGTGGTTTTGGAAGTAGTATTTCACAGAGTTCATAATGAATATGTAGGTGTCTAGGGAAGCTTTTAATATCTGAAGGACTATTGTATTTTAATCTTTTGTTGGAATCTGCCCAGAGCGGCTGGGTATAAATAAATTGTTGTTGTTGTTGTTGTTGTTAAAAGGATGAATATGGTGGGGCTGCTAAGCAGAATTGTTTTTCCAAGCTTGAATCTTGCCTTGTTCTGACCTTCCGAGAAGAACGCTATTGTGAAGCTGAGCTAGATAGTAAAAATGCAGTTTCAACACATGCTTTAAGAATTGAATTGTCTTCGGAAAAGTCACATTTTACAATGAAGATAGAATTGCTTAGACAAAATGGGGCCAGATCTTGGTATTCATTTAACTCAGGTCTTTTCCATTAGTGGCACTTCAGCTTGGATGCATTCACTTTTAAATATTTACTGATTCTTGACTGCATAGGGAAAGGTTTTGTAAAATCAGGATCTGCCACAACCTTGAGTTAGATTTCACTCTCCTATCCTGAATACATTTTTAGATGTAGCATAAGGTAACAAAAATGTTTCGTTAATGCAAGTTTTAATGACGAGTGAACCTTTGCAACCTAATCACTTTTAACTGTAAGTTCAACATCCTTGAAACCAGTGTTAGAAATCCAGCCATATAAGCTAGGCTTCAAATGGCTCTTTAAACCAAAGTTACAGTCTCCAAAATGGAATGTCCAGTTGCCATTTTGGGGCAAGACGGCTCTAAAGTCTTATTTTTCAAATGATGGACAGACTGTGATTGATACTCAGTTAAACATCTGGCTAGTTCAGATGACAACCTTGAGCTAGGTTAAGAGCTTTGAGAACTTGAAATGTCTCAGGGACAGTCCACATATATCTTGGCCTATTCCAACCTCTTTTTCTTAATGGTGACTGCTCCTGCTCAAGCTGCACAGAAATAGCATTTTGGTTCCAGAAATTCATTATGATTGTGAAGCTAATTCTACATGATGTGGTATTAGCATGTGAAAAACAGTCCAGATCCAATCAACTGCAGGCATGCAGCTCCAAATGGTGGAGATGCCAGGCGCCACCCTGGCGCGCAGGCATCTTCACTTGGTTGCAAGTGAACGAAAGCCAGGTGTAAAATGTGCCTGATGCCTGGCTAATTTTGAACACTGCTCAAGACCAAATACTTCAAAATGTCTATTTGGAAAACATGTGAAAAGACAAAAGTAAGGTGATCTTGGAGAATTGGATAACTGCAGTAGGTAGATATTGTGAACAGGCAGAGGAGACATGGGAGCAGGTTTTAAATGTCTCTCTTCGTATTGGCTTCTCTCTCTGTTAGTATGTCCTGGGTGGAAAGAGCGGGTTTTCTTCTGCCTTCAAAGACTTTGCGTGAAGTGATGAGGGTTGGAGCTAGAGGTGAATCCTCTGGAAGATGATAGCAGTACATATATTGCCTCTAGAATACTTTCATATTTAGACTTGGGCCTGGAAGCTCACTTCTGTGGGGTAACTCCGGTCTACCCACTTGGCAGGCATGCACTACCCCAGATAATAATATGGGAAGAGGCCAATAAGTTGAATGTAGCTTTCATACTCTTTGTGCTTTGTCTTCCACTGGGCATTAGTGAGATTTACTTGTTTAAATTTTATGTATTTTTGAGGTTTTTCTGTAATTGTATTTTTTGCGACTATATTTGTTAGGGACACTGCCAGAGAATGTATATGAGTGGCCTATCCAATGGTCAGAATCCTGTGTTCACTGTTGACTTTAAATATTGTTACCAGAATATGTGAAACTTTCTTTTTCTAGTCTGTGGTAGTATAGCTTCTTATCTTTGCCAAAGGGAAATACTTGTATTATATACTCCTCAAAATATTTGGAAAAACTATCTCAAATTTGGGGAGCAAACTTGCTATAAGTTGTTTCAGTGGGTAGGACTTGAGCTAAAATTCAAATTCAAATAGGATTCAAATTGGAAGAAAAAGGGTTTAAACTAAACATTAGGAAGTACAAGCTGATCAGCAATGGAACAGATTGCCTTGGAAGCTGGTGTACTTACCTTCAGTAGAGGTTTGTAGGCAGAGGCTGGATGGCCTCCCCATCATGGAGGTTGTAGTAGTGGATTTTCAGCATTGGTAGGAGTTGGTGTAGATGGCATTTGACATCCCTTCCAACTTTCATTCTCTGCAATTTTTAAAATGAAGCTTTTAGGTATGTCTACAGACATGGATGAACATTTGTAGCTGATAAAACATTCTGGAGATCCGAGAGAAGCTGTGGCCAGGTTGGGATTTGGTGCTGCCCCAATGGACAATAGGCAACATTGTAAGCTTTAAAAAAGAATAAAGGAAGCTGCTTGTCTTAGCTTAGCCTTACTCCTCCTTTATTCACCCCCCCCCCCGCTTTGCTTCTCAGAAAGCAGTCATTTCTTCCTGACGCCTGTTGTTCACCTTTCAGGCTGGTCATTTCCTTGTTTCTTTTACCACCTGTTGATTTCCCATCTGTGTTTAGTCTTATCTTTGGTTCTTCTCTTCAGTGCTCCTTCTGCCTCTGTGGTGGTTTCATTCATTTTTGCTGCCTTTTAAGCCATTAGTTCCTTTTACAGTATTTGCAGTCCTTTTCCTTGGTAGAGCATCTTTCCAAGGTAAAAGTGACTGCTTAAAAAATCCTATACATAGGATCTAGTCACTGTAAAAATAATAAATATGGAGGAGTGTGTGTAAACTAAACAAAAACATAAATGCATTTACTATCCTTATCTAAGGATGGTGCATGTGGCTGTGGTATGACATAGCAGTTGTATTCAGGGGGAAGACTGATGTCCTATGAAGGCATGGAATGCAGCAACTGTGCCAATGCTAAACAGGCATTGTCTGAATGGAAAATTGTTGGGGGCGTCTCATGTACAGTCTCCTGAGTTTCGTGGAAGAAAAACTGAGTGGACCATAATGTGCTTCTCACAAAACATTTATTGTTATATATTCTCATAACATATGGACACACAAAAGTGGCTCATGAGGCCTTGGTGATGTTGTTGTTTCCAGATGTAAACATGTTTCCTCCTTGTCCTTTACTATTACATAAGCTATTGAGGAGAGCGTGGACATGGTGCACGAGCACTTTATTGCTCCGAGGCAGATCAAATGACAATTTTTGGAAGAGATGTTCAGTCATATAGTCAGGGGGAGACAACCTGTAAATAGTTATATGGAGTGGTATGTGTGTCTGATGAACAGGTATGAGAAGGGAAAGTCCAAATGGCCTTTGGTTGGTTGAAATATTGAGGAACTCAAATTGATTCCTTCCGCTAAATTAACAGTCACTGCATTGGTGTTACAGTGTTACTGCATTGGATCTATTTTTGATGTGAAATTCCTTTTATGGTATAATCCTGTTCTTCTTTAGAACTAAGTCCCACCGAGTTAGAAGGGTTTACTCCACAGTAAATGTGTTTAGCATTGCAGCCTTAGTTTTCTGGTCCACAAATGTCATTCTCTGTTACATAGACCCCTCAAATGCTTGATGCAATAAGATGTTGCTAAGTTTGGAATGTAAATTATGTGAAAATGGCTCTTAAATTTTGCTTGCTGAATGCCAGATGAATTGACAGCCATTTCTGTCATTATTACATGAATATATTCAGGTTGCTGAGTAACCTGCTGAGAAACACTGTGCAGTCCTTCATTCAGTGTGTGTGTAAATAAAGGAATTTTTGAATTGAAATTTGATTTTAAAGGGCCCATCTAACACTGCCAGTACTGGAATTAGGAGCAGCACCAGCACCCATAATTGTGTTGCTTATAACAAACAGAGGTAGACATGTTATTTCTGATGTCTAGGGATGAAGTGAACTTAGAAAAGAACTGGATAAAATAATTCTAAATATGGCCATTCACATATTGCTGTAGGCTTATTTCTTGCATTTCATCTTTTTATGATGATGAAAAGGCATAAACCTTGCGTACTGTGCTTTCCAAGCTGAGCACACCACAGAGGATGACTTGATTAAAATCATATGTGACAAGTTAACATTTTAATGACTAATGCTGCTATGGATCTTGGGAGTGGATCAGCTAATTTTAGTTTCTCTCTCCAGAGGCAGAGCTAGAAAATGGAAGAGTCATTTGGGGCCACTATTCCCAATCCTGCATGGTGGAACAATCAGAGTTGCATTTCCTTTTTCTGCAGCATTCTTTTCCTACCTTCTTTCAAATAGCAAAATGATGGTTGAGACTGTTACGTTTTCAGCCTAGAGGGGAAGCTGCCCATTACCTCTGTGTTGCAAATTTAACGCTCAGCCAACCTATCCATTGGTAGTTCGTAGTTTCAGATCAGTGATAGGGAATCTTTGGTCCATGAGCCTAATTGTCCCTCCAGTACTTCTCATTTGTCCCACAAGGCTGTTTTGGCCAAGCCACACTCACCTACCCTACACATAATGACATGTATGATGTATGACAGATAACAGACCAAGTCTCAGCCAGTCGGTGTTTGTCACCATCAGTGATCACCTCACATGATTGCCAATTGTTGCCTAAATACATAGAATTGCGGGGGGGGGGGGTAGGTGAGGTTTGGCTACATCAAATGATCTATGCCATAGGAGGGGGGCCACTATGTCCAAAAGATAAAAGGAAGAAAAGAAACCAGGGAGAGGAGGAGGAGACGACAAGCATGAAAAAGGAAGGGGCCTGTCTTCCAGCAGTGGGACACTTGGAGACAGAATGCAGAGGCCAGCTGAGCTAGAACTTGAAACCGAGGAGGAGGAGGAGAAGAAGAAGAAGAAAACAAACAAGTGCCTGGTTGGAAAGAAGCAAAAGCAACCATATATTCCTAGGGCATAGGCGAGTGACTGGCACATCCGTGAACCATTTATAGGGGGAAAGGGAAATGTATGGCTCCATGGTTTGTAAGCATACTCACTAACCCACATAGGATAAGTTTGCAGCTAACAGGTGGATTCTTCGTTACTACCAGTGTAAGTAAGTATGGGATCCTTTGATATTTACCCCAGTGAGCCCTATTGAGACCGATGAGAACAAACTTTTGTGAAATAAGACTTGGAAGTTTTGGGACACTTTAGTTGGCATAGGTCTCTTCAACATGACTACACCTGCATTTCAGATCCCATTGACTTTTGCTTAATCTTGTGTGGTTAGGTTAACATGGTAATTGTTCAAAGTTATTTAACCATTCTGCTTATTCTCTGGCAGTGATAAACTTATTACTGCAGTCTTGCAAGAAGTAGACTTGCTCTTTGTGTTGTACAAAGAGAATAAAATCCATTTGTTGTACTTAGTCTTTTTTTTTTAAACCTCATTCTTGCAGTCTTGCCAATATCCTGTATTTGTTTTTCACAGGAAAGCTTTTAACTTTTCCTTAATGCAAGTTGAGTTGTGATAGCTTCTGCTTGTTTTAATGTTTTGCTGTTGTAACACAAGGCAAATATGCTCAGGCACTAAAGCTAATTTTTCAGTTAGTGAAAATGTTACTTTTCTCTACTTTTTGGAATGTTACTTTGAATTAGATCAAGGGTTTTGTTGGACTTTGTTGATGCTCAGTTTGAAGTGAGAGTGCATTTTAGAACACAAAGCACTGTGCCAAGACTATGCATTACAGGAGAAGATGAGCAGTGACAGGGAAACTTGGCTGCCATTACTGGCCTCTTCAATGAAGAGTCCCTGATAAGTTTTCAAGGTACTCCAGGGCTGCCCTGAATGCAGTTTGGAAATCAGCAATTTAAATTTAGTGTAATGTGATGGTTATTCCAGTGGGTTGCCACCTTACTCAAACCAAATTGAGGCCAGTGCTCCATTTTCTAATTTATATCTTCTTAATAAACACTGAAAGCTTGATATTTTTCTTACATGATATGAAGCTGTATGAGTGTTTGCAGAGGATTGTGCTTGAGCAGATGCTTATTGATAATATACTTCTGACAAAACCAGTGGGTGGGTGGTGTTGTATAGATTTATAAATTTATCCACGGAAATCAAGGTCTGAGGGACAGTGGACCGGTCCCCTGCTGAAAAAGTTTGCTGACCCCTGCATTAGTGGTAACAAAATGTTGATTGCTTTTACAACTCTTGGAGCAGCTTTGGAAGGAAGGGGATTAGTATATTTAGGTAGAGGATTTTAGTGTAAACTTTTAAAAAGTAACATCTGGAATGTTAGCTTTTTGTTCAGACATTTTCAAATTGAAATCCAAATCAGAAATGTTTTAAATAAAAGTTGCTTCCAAATTTAATTTTTATTTGCTGCATCATTACTTTGTGCTGCTTTGGTGGCTTCCTCACTGGAATGCAGCTCCACTGCAGTAAGGGAAGCTGTGATTTATATACGTTATGCCTTTTGTTGCTGTTTCAATAACTACATCATCATGTTTTGTCTGAAAACATTATACAACACCGAGAATGTTCTTATGCATGTTTGAGGCCAAGCAACAGGATTAAAAACAGAGCATTGATGGAAAAGTAGGGCACCGAGTTGGGTGTAATGAGAACCTGGAATTCTGGCAACATGTTCACAGAGTGCTGTAAAATAATGTAATATGGCTGGAACTATTTTCCATTCACACCCAAAGGTCTTTAGGGAATCTTAGTAGAATTAGTAAGCATAATGTGTTTGGCTTCAGTTAAGATATTGGTTTTTTTGGTAATACTTGATCACTTAGCTTTTGATTGAAGGTAAAACTGAAGTGGTTATTTTACAAAGACAGTTTGCAAACTTTTCTGCCTAGGAGTCAGGTGCTTGTACAGGGCCATCTTAAGCATATCTGGCGCTGTGGTGCAAAGATTCCTCCGGCACCCCCCCCTTTCCCAGAGTTGTTGACCTTTTCCTAACCCTCTGCAGGGATCGCTCTCCTCCCGCGGAGGCTTGGGAAGGAAGCTACACGCCCGTCAGCCATATGGTTGATGGGGCACAGCTGGAGGGCATACAGGGAAAGGAGAGGCCACTGCTAGCGCAGCTCCCCCACTCACTGGAGCGCCGCTTAGAGGCCAGCACCCTGGCGCAATGCTCCAGTAAGCCCAATAGGAAAGATGGCTCTGTGCTTGTAGTCACCCTACACACCTGTACACATGCACACAGGGGCAAATGTACTCACCGTTCAGGTGATTTGTGCAGATTAGCTGATGAGTGGACCTATTGTCCCCTTTCTCATCATGATCAGTCTGATGATGGAGGGAGCAGTTAACATCTTCATCAGGTGCTGGGTGGGCAGAAAGTTGAAACTTCTATGTCCACCACAGTTTGTGTCTGCTTTAACTTTTTAAATTTTTGCTGCCACCAACATAGTAGGGGGGAGGCTATGGGGCTGAGTACAGCCACTGGGTTGTTCACCCCTGCTCTGAACTGGAGCAGAACCTTGACTTTCAACCATATATGGGCACTGTTACACTGTTACATTTAATACTGAAATGTTACAAGGCTAAATAAATATTCAGAATGATCAGCTTTAGAATCGTGGGAAAACTCAGAGTGTTGCATTCCAGCTCACTTAGTAATTCAGTAGTGAGTTATCTTCAGTGGGGTGCAGGACCTGAGTTAGAGGATGTAAACTTGGGAGAAGATAGCAAGAGGTGCATGGGTTGTACAACTCTGGTAGAACCTGGCCTTTAAATTGTTGTCTGATTAAAAGACTAGGAACCTTCGCCTGTTTGTCCCAAGCTTCTTGCTTTTGAGACTCCAGTTTTCTTGCGCAGAATTTCTAGTCTCTTTATACCAGCATGGTGCTTGGACAGGTAGAAATTTCTAATGGAAAACTTTCCCAGGGCTTTATTTTTCCATCTAAAATTTTCTTAAGTTTATTAGTAACAGTGAATGTATGACAATTGCATACAAAATTAAGCAACCCTGCAGTTTCAAAGTTGTAATCAATGTTTTTCAGGTGATTATCACTAGCAAGTATGTGAGCCAGCTTCTCGTGCATAATTGTTAACATTGTTAACATTTATTACTGTCAACAGTTTTCAGTACATTCTCCCCTTAAATGTAAACAATTCAAGTAAAGTACATGCTATTGTCTTTAACTTTTTATGAGTATCCCAATTAAAACATATTAATTGTGCTTCAATTTCCCCCTTGAGTATTTGTATTGGGACAAAAAATGCTAAACACAAGTAAAATAAACATGCTAAATGATACAAACTAAAGGTTTTCCCATGCTGATTACCTTATGCAAATTGACCAAATTAACCTCATTCATAGGGGGAAACCTGAAAATTTTTCTAATTCAAAACCTTTCAGAAACTAAATTTGAGAAGCAATGAATAAGCTGGTAGTTTTTATTGGCATTTCTAACATGTGCTAATTGTGTATGCAAATCTTTAAGCTTCATAATTTTGTTCTATATCTATAAGCAGGTCATTTTGTCATGAAGCTTACTTGTGCCTTGGAGTGATGCAGCTTGGCTCTGACAACAGAATAGAAGGCTCAAGCACTTCAGAATGAAAATATCAGGCTAATGACACATGTACATTGAAATGTATCTGGAGTGTATGTAAGCTGTCCATGACGTGTACTACTGTAGAATGTCTTACTATGAATATGCAGCAGTGTAGAGCAGTTAACAAAGCAGAGCACAAGCTGTTTGCATGCAAAATTGTCTAGATATCATTAGTAAATCTTACCAAAGAGCTAACAATGTAAACACTGCTTTTGGGACAGCTCAGTGAGAAGGCAAAACATGGGCATGTACTAGTAAAGGGAGGTGTACATTTCCCACCAGCCATGTGGTTCCCTTATTGAAACTATAAGAATGGAATCTTTTTCAAAACTGCAGGACCTCTACATCAGCTGAGAGATCCTGGTCCAGCAGGCTTCACTTAGCATCTAGCTGTAGCCATTTCATCAGAATGCAGCAATAGAAGGGCCGCATGATTGGCTATACTGAGGGACCACCTCCTTCAGGCTCCATTTGTCTTTCAGCTGTTTCCCTCCAAGCTCCTCACTATAAGAACCACATGACAACCTAGAAATGGATGCCTCAGTCCCCTCCCACCGTCTTTTTCACTTTGTGCTGCATCTTTCAGATCTAAGCCTAGAGACTGTGTTGTTATATTATCTTCTGTAAGCTGCTCTGGGAGCCTCTTCAGTTGAAGAGTAAGGTAAAATGATGTAAATAAATAAAATTGGAGAGAGAGCGGTTAAAATCTGTAGTAGAAAACGTTTTATTGCAGTGCACTTAGTATTGACTTGCAACAGATTTTATGTTAAGTCCATTTTTTAAAAAACTGAAAACACTAGAGCTACATAGAGCTCACCTATTCTAAGTGATTTGGAATGGTTTGGTCATTTTGACAAGTTAAAAAGAATGGGTAAGACCATGTGTTCTTTTCTTTTTTGTCTCAAATTTATTCAGATCAGTTTGTGGCTCCGTCCTTTTCTTTTCCAGCTGCAATGTAATGCTAGCTTTTATAAATCCCCTCAGGTCCACACACGGATCTGTAATATAGCTAGTACACAGATGCATTGTTTTGAGGTCCTGCATTCCACAAAGATCAAAGAGTCACTGGACCACATCCACTGAACATCTGAAGCTGTTACAACCCTCTACAGCCCTTCCGGATCCAGGTGCTTCACAATTACTAGGTTAAAGGCAACAAGAGCTGTTGCTTCTAGGCTTTTTTGTTTAATTCTGACTACTTTGATTTGCTACAGCTGGTGAAACAGATTTGGTTCAGGCATGTATGTTGGTAGTTCATTTCATGCTCAGAATTGTAATTATGTTCATTCCTTTCAAGCTCACAGCTGTAAAAAAAGTATTCTATTATGCTTTACATAAAACTTGCATGGTGTGGGAAACGTTACCAAAATTTACTAGCAACTATAAACTTTTTAATTCTACCACAGTTCCCTGTTTACCTGCCTACTTTTCTTCACGTATAGCTGCTGTAATGTTACTTTTAACTAAAGGCGTGAAGGAGACCATTCCATAATGAAATGTAAGCTGTTTTAACTTGCCCAGCTGTCATTGACATCTGCCTATGCAGCTTGACTATACCATCAGCCTCCATACTTTACTGCCTATTCATTATCTCCAAATCTTTTTGAGACTCTTGAAGGTACAGCCAGTTGCTTTATGTGTGACTATAATACATTTGATCTACACTGCACACTATTTTAGTTTTCTTCTGCTAGTGGGTTGGTTCCAAGCAATAACCAGCAAAGATTCCATCTGTGATGTAGTTTTAGGGAAAGCACACAAACATTCCTAAACCACCCCTGGAGATTTTGCCCAATTTAAAAATTCTTGACACCATAGTAAGATGTTCTTAACAAAGTAAATTGGAAATGTGTGTGTGAGAGAAAGATCATGAGGTTTACGGAGGATAATACTAAAGTAGTTTGAACTCTAAGGAAAGTATTGATGCATAAAAGGGAAAGGCACTATAAAAAGGATTAAAGCAAATTGAAGTGTGTTGTGAAATCTGCATTGCTTATAGACCATATTGGTTGTGAGTCTTGGAAGACCTGCTCCCTGTCTTGTAGCCTTTTTTTCACCTGGCCTAGGAGGACAGGGCCCTGACTGACTGACTCCAGTTACAAAGCCTGCTGAATAGACTCTTGGGCTAGGGTATTGTTTGGGAAGAAGGTTTGTAGCTGTAGCTGTTGCTTTTTTGTATCTTTATTTTATATCATGTTGTGATTTATGTAGAAATTGTTCAGTTTGGTTGTGTATATTTTAATGCTTTTATCAATGTTTATGACTATTTTTGTTATAGTTATGTATGTTTTCATTGTATAAGCTGCCTTGGGCATGGTTTGAGCTGTGGAAAGGCAGAATAGAAATAAAATTATATATCTCTAAAGCTTGAAGCCCGGCACCTTGATTTTAAAGTTCTACATTAGTTGGTTATACACATTCTACAGGTTGTAGAAGTTGTATGGCTTGTGCAGCAGTGTCAATATGGAATTGTTAAGCTCTTTGACTTCATCCTCTGAACATTGTTTTAAACAACTTTCAGAACTATCTTGGCATGTCTGGTTAGTTGGGATCCTTATTCTGAAGCACAAGAATGGAATGTGAGCCCCCGTTGGATAACAGTTCTTTGTGTCAGCATCTTAATACAAGTCTTAGTATTTTTACATGCATGTTGTGTCCTTGTGCTAAGAAGCTTTATTTTGTTAATGGTTAAATAGTTAAGGCCAGAGGAGAGACGCCAGTGTTGTATTAAACTTTCCACATTGACTTGTCTACTGAGGAACCCCTCATCTGCCATGGACCTCTGTATGATACAGAGGATTCTGGAGCATGCTTTAGGGCAAACATTCAGTTTCATTGAGCACTAGTCAGTCCTGTCAGCTTGCAGTAGCTAGATGCATTATCCAGAACATACCTTATATTTCCAAGCAGATTACAGGTTAAGATCGATAGTAATTTTCAGGCCATCTCTCAAGAAGCTTGTCTGTCATACTCTGAACTTTTAGTTGAAGAGGTCTTGGTATGCTTCCATGGCGTTCCTGGTTTCCCAGACCACAAGTTTAAAAGCTACTGGAAAATGATGTTGGGCTTACTGAGAATTCTGAGTTCCTTATGATCTTTAAATTCACCTGCAGGTGTAGCACAGGGGAGTTAATACGAATTGAAGAACTTGGTCAGTTTGCAATACTTTCCTGTAGCGTACAATGCTTAAGTATATTGAAGCAGGTTACTTGGATTACAGGCATATTATTTAAAAAGTTGTTGCAATGATGCCTCCTAGCATGTTTTGAAAAATAGAGTAGATTGATTTTAAATCAGGTTTTCTGTATTGTAATTTATACAGTACTCAAACAACAATGTATACTAATTGGTTACCAAAACAATAACAACATATTGTCTCACAACTAAACAAAGCCTTTATAAATTACTTGCAAACATAATAAAAAAAATTCTGAGCACCCTGTTAGGAGGCCAACATTCTTTATAGACAGAGGAAGAATTGCAATCAGACCTGCACCAGCAGTTGGTCCTTGAAGAGGCTGGGGAAAAGATTTACCATCATTGCTCTCTCTGACATTTGCCTTTTGGTGCTGTTTGCCTCCTCTAGAGGACAGATATGGGCTCCAGCTTTATGTCATTTATCCCTCCTCTCTGAACTGAATTTAAGTCAGGTACCTTGGAGTGCAGCAAGACTAGGATCAGAAACTTTATTGTCAGTTAACTTTTTGTTTTGGTTTGTATTTATGTAATTATGCCTAGATTATGTGGGTTTTTTTGGGAGGGGGTAATACGTAATTCATTCTAAGTCAAATATTTTCCAAATCATTTATTTTTGCTATTTTGAATTTCTGACATTTTCTGTATTTTGTATATTTGTATTTCCAATGTTCTCTATTTTGATGTTTTGAATGTTTGCAGTAAGGCACTATGGGCATAGCTTGTTGTGGAATAGCAGCATGTAGTAAAATCAATCAATTGATCAAGAGTTGGGAATTAGGGGTTCTGAGCTCAGTACTACTATTAGTTTAGTTCCATTACGGAATGCAGATATGTCTTGGTCCTGATCAGAAATCTTATCTTGTTGCATGTGTGAGAAAACAGGTTGATTTACCGTACTTGTTAGACATTCTCAGTGGAGAAAAAGAAAATGGTTAACATCTTCCTGTTGCGACTTTTAAAGAGGGATCTTCAGATAGAACCTTCATTTAAAATGTTATGCTGTACCCCAGCTTTCAGAATTTGTACGTTTCAGATTTTAAAAAAATCAATAACTCCTCGATGTTTTTTTGGACATGTGAGTGCTTACTTGTGTGCATGCACATACTCCACTCTGGTGATTAACCTATTCCCAAAGCTGGAATTACAATCTGGTTCACTGAAGTAGTTTTTGGGATTGTCGTAGGAAGGTTAACACATGACTTTAGAGGAAACTATCAAAGTTTAGATTGGCTCCTTTCCCAGCAGCTCCTATTTGCTTTTTCAAATCTATAAAGAGATTTTAGGTGGACTTCAGTTTTGCTTCAGTATTCAGTTTTGCATCTGGGGCAAAGGTTCTACTTTGCTCTGGTCCACTTTATGTATTGTCTAACTTTGATAATCAAACTACAATTCATTTCTAGGCATTTTGAATGTGATATGCCGTTTCTGGGGGGCTCTTGTAAGATTTCGTGGGGCCATCCAAGTTTCTGTGAGATCTTATGTGAGCATCCTAGCCTCCAAGAGCCTGCATGCCAAATGGGCTTTTCCCTACAAGCAAGGCGGAGGGCTTAATAGCTCTTTCTGAACTGGGTCTGCCTGGGTTACCTGACACTAAAAGTTTTTAAGATCTCCACCTTGCTTGGGCAAGACCCACTTGGTGCATGGGTTCTGGGAGTATTCCCCCTTACCCACTACCTGCGGGAGTGTCTTCAAGGTTTTAGGTATTATTTGGAACCCCTGCATAACATGGTAGTTTTGAAACTGGCTATAGTTGTTTAAGGTAGCTGGCTCAGCCCCAGTTCAACAGTCAGAGATAACCTTTGGAGACTGGAAATCCCAGTGTGTTTCGTTTTTGATCCAAACAGCTGTAATAAATAAAAGATTGTGTTATCTAAGCTCTACAGAAGCATTGCTGGTCTAGTGTGCTGCATTTTATGCAGATCATGTTAACAGCAGTCTGACTTCATGGGAGCTTGGCATTGTGACTGAACTATAGTTGGATAGTATTTTGAGGGCTTCTGTTCTTGGTCAAAATATGCTATTATGTGGGGAAAGCTTCAGTTTGTTGTGGTGCCATCCACTTGGTAAAAATGAAGTCTCAGACTTAAAACGCTTCAGTGCTATGAATGAAATGCTTTAGTTGGTGCTTTTTGCTACAAGCAGCTTTCAAAAAAGAACCTCTGTCATCATCACATCTTAAACATGTTTATGAAAGGAGTATAAGTATGGAAGAAACTTTTAAAAAATTATGAAGGGTAAAGAAAAACATGTGTTAATTGAAAAACATTTGTGAAGCATTGTGCAGCCTTTTCTTTCCTCTGAGTAACTTTAAAAAAATTCTAGCCTGAAATAGGGAAGACTTAGATTATGCTTTTCACATTGACTGTCTTGGTGCTAAGGAAGGCAAAACGCAAATTTAATCCTTTCTTGTGTCAATTCTTAAAATGTCCCCCTCTTTTTAAAAAGAAACTAGCATTGTTCAGTGGTTAGTTTTGTTTAGAAGATCTGTTCTGAAGATCAGCTATGAAGTCATTGGCTGGCTGCATTTGAACATCACCTTAAATGATAGTTTAGTCTATAAACTTTAGTGAGATATGAAAGATCTAGGTTCCTTCAGGGCTTTTACATTAACCCACCCCCCATTTCTGTTGTTAGTTTCAAACAAGCTAACTTCAATTTATGATTTATTAAAGTCGTTTGTTTAAGCTAACCATAGTTAGTGCTAATTGCAGTTTAGGGTCCAGTTGACTTGGTAAGTTTTGGTTAACCAAGAGGTTGAAGCTTCCAAACTTCTAGCCACATGGGAGAAGCGGTGGGTGGGAAGAGTAGAATTCCAGGAGGAGGCTAGAAGTGGCCACATCTTTCTAAACCATTGTTTGGTGTAATATCTGAACATACCAACTATGTCTCAGGTTAAGTTACAGTGTGCTTATGAGCAATGTATTGTTGACAGTTGTCTAGCTGAGAGTCCAACAGTTTTTGGCACCTCATCACCTAGAACTTTCTACCCTAAATGGTCATTAGAAGAACTTGTAACTAAGAATTTTGTACCTGTGTTTTCTTCTTTCCTCCTTTCCCAACCATTTGTCTGTTAGTTGTGTCTAGTATGATAAATGAAAGTTGTAATTCAGCAACATTTCATGGGCACCAGGTTGCGGAAGGCTGCTCTATTCCTTAAACTAGATTTCCAGATACGAAGCAATTTATAAGATTCTCTTCATAATTTATGCACATAGATAAGCGAAGATTTGAGTGGGGTTAAGCTTCATTTATTCTATAAGTAAGGCTTTTCTTCTAAGTGTAGAGAGAGTGTAGTCTTAACTCTTGAGCTCTTTTTAAATTTGATACTAGGAAAACTGTGATCTGTATATGATTCTGATTTCTTCAGCTGAATTCAGCTGGTTAATTACAGATACAACCCTTTATGGTTTGAAAGCAAAATATTTGAAGGACTGCGTCCTGCCACATAAATCTGCATGTCCCCAGTATAGTATGTATTTGAGGACTTATGACTGGGTTGCCTTGATTGCGGCATTCTGACTCTGGAATTCAGTCGCCCTCCCTACTAATGGTTTTTAGGTGAGAAATAAAATTTTTTATTCTGCAAGCACTTTAACCTGCTTTAAATTATTGCTTTAAATTTCATCACTGACTTTGATTTAATTCTTCCTGTTTTTCATTTTTTGTATTGTGCTATTTCGATTCTGTTTGCCAATTTGTGGGTCACTCTGAGGATAGAAAGGTGGAGTATGACTAAATTAAAGTGCTCAAAGAGTGAGGCAAGTTGCCTTGTCAATTCTTATAGCTAGAGTGCTCTGCGGGTCTTGCATAAAATGATTGACAAGAGGATGCTAAGAGATCAGCCACTTTGGGTACTGGTGAAAATTGAGAAGTAGTTTGGTGCTTACCATAGCAGCAAAGTTCTGACAATGAGAGCAATATTTGGGGGAGGGGAGGGTTCAGCATAGTTTGTTCAGATGGCTTCTCATACTCCTACTTAATACTGCTAATACTTCACATTTATATATGGCACATTTCAAGAGTTCAAAATGCTGTGCATACATATTTTAGTAATTCTTAGAACAGCCTTGTGAGGTATTCCAGTGTTATTCCTACATAGCAGGTGAAAAACTGAGGCTGAGAGAAGACTGCTTGAGGCCTCCAAAGTTTCTAACTTCTTATTCCCACTCCTGCCTACTATGTCACACTGCCTCAAATGCTAATTTGCTTGACACAGATTAACATTCAGTTTAGGGAGGGGAATGAAAAATGTGTGGATAACAGCAGAGGTTGTCTGCATTTGATCCAGGTGGACATGTCAGAAAGCTAATATGCACATACAAATTGGATCCAAATAATGCTGGTAGTTGAGTGGATGAAAAGACTTAACCTTTCTGTATCCATGGCATTTGCATCACAGACTGTTGAGCAGACAGAATGGTGTTAGATTCTAAGCAAAATGCTCTCAAAATTGGAAGTCTTAAATATGAGACAAGTTATACAACAGAATCAGGCTGATAGGCATTATCTGTATAGACTCCCTTGAGGACAAGTTGGATGAGGTCATATGAAAGGCATACATGGTGGCAGTTTGCCAGCTGAGGTTCTGTTCATTCCAATTAAATGTTTTGATTGAGGCACAGTCAGAAGAATTGCCTTTGTTTGCTTTTGGGCTTCTAAAATCTTGCAGTGCCCTTTTAGCTTTGTATTTCTGATGTTGCATCTGAACTGTCATGTTGAGGCATATTCCTCTAGTTAACCAGAAAGTAATTGATTATGCTGTTCTTTAGGGGTCAGGCTTTAATGTTAAAAACAGAAGCTGAAGTAGTCTTGGTCCTGAGGAGGTTGGGCATTTCATGTTTAATGGTTAGGGTAGTCCTCTTCTGTCCAGGAAGCCTGACTTTGGGAATTTTTCCACAGTGGTGATACAGCTGTTTAAAAAGGCAGAGCAGATGGGGGTAGGCCAAGGCTTTGAAAACGGTATAAGTGCAATTTATTCAGAACAAAAGGCTAAATTAATTGTAAATAATGTGGTGACGGAAGAATTTAAGATAGAAAAAGGGACACGACAAGGTTGCCCAATCTCCCCATTGCTTTTTATATCGGTCCTGGAGGTTTTGCTGAATATGATTAGAAGGGACCAGTTGGTTAAAGGTATACAAGTCGGAGCCAAACAGTACAAATTGAGAGCATTTGCAGATGACTTAGTATTGACGTTACAGGAGCCAGAATCTAGTACCAAAAGGGTTTTAGAACTGATTCAAGAATTTGGTCAGGTTGCAGGATTTAAACTGAATAAGTTAAAAACCAAGGTTTTAGAGAAAAACTTAACACCGATTGAGAGAGAGAGGTTTCAGAATGAGACAGGTTTAACAGTGGTTAAGAAAGTGAAATATCTGGGGATTAACATGACAGCAAAAAATGGGAATTTATTTAAAGACAATTATGAAAAATGCTGGGCTGAAGTGAAAAAAGATTTAGAAATTTGGTCAAATTTGAAGCTTTCACTGTTGGGCCGTATTGCTGCGATAAAAATGAATGTATTGCCTAGAATGTTGTTTTTGTTTCAAACATTGCAAATTGTGGACAAAATGGACTGTTTCAAGAAGTGGCAGAGAGATATTTCTAGATTTGTCTGGCAGGGCAAGAAGCCTAGAATAAAATTTAAAATACTAACAGATGCAAAGGAAAGAGGTGGATTTGCCCTGCCAGACCTTAAACTTTATTATGAATCAGCAGCTTTTTGCTGGTTGAAAGAATGGCTGCTTCTTGAAAACACAGACATTTTGGACTTAGAAGGTTTTAACAATGTATTTGGATGGCATGCATATCTGTGGTATGATAAGGTCAAAGCACATAAAGTATTTAAAAACCATATTGTCAGGAAAGCATTGTTCAATGTTTGGATAAGATATAAGGACCTATTGGAAAACAAAACCCCAAGGTGGCTGTCACCGATGGAAGCGAAAGCTCTGAAAAAGCTCAATATGGAGGTCAAATGGCCGAAATATTGGGAAATTTTGGAACAAGATGGAGATAGACTGAAACTGCAGAGTTTTGAGAAATTAAAAAACAAAGTGCGAGACTGGCTTCATTATTATCAGATAATGGAGGCATATAATTTGGACAAGAAAATTGGCTTCCAGGTGGAAAAATCAAAATTAGAAACAGAACTGCTAGAACCCAAAACTAAGAATCTGTCAAAGATGTATAACTTGCTGTTGAAATGGAATACACAGGATGAAACGGTGAAATCAGCTATGATTAAATGGGCACAAGATGTTGGACATAACATAATGATGGCTGACTGGGAACAGTTATGGACCACAGGTATGAAGTTTACGGCATGTAATGCCTTAAGAGAGAATATTATGAAAATGATATACAGGTGGTACATGACACCAGTCAAGCTTGCAAAAATCTATCATTTGCCCGATAATAAATGTTGGAAATGTAAAGAAACTGAAGGTACATTCTTTCACCTTTGGTGGACGTGCCCAAGGATTAAGGCTTTCTGGGAGATGATTTATAATGAAATGAAAAGGGTATTTAAATATACCCTTCTGAAAAAACCAGAGGCCTTTCTCCTGGGCATGGTCGGCCAAATGGTGCTAAAGAAGGATAGAACTTTCTTTATGTATGCCACAACAGCAGCAAGAATACTTATTGCAAAGTATTGGAAGACACAAGACCTACCCACTCTGGAAGAATGGCAGATGAAGGCGATGGACTACATGGAATTGGCCGAAATGACTGGCAGAATCCGAGACCAGGGAGAAGAGTCGGTGGAAGAAGACTGGAAGAAATTTAAAGACTATCTACAGAAATACTGTAAAATTAATGAATGTTAGAATGATGTTAGAATGAAGTTAAGTGGTTTAAGCAGCAATGCTATAAAGGTGTATGTAAAAATGGACTGTTAACAGGTGAAAATCCAAAGTTATAGTATATTAAGTAAAAGGACTAAGAGAAAATAAAGAGGGAAAGAAATGGCTGAATTAACTAACTGAATTGGAAGACAAAAAAGGGAGGTATGAGGAGGTCAGGGAAGTAAGGAAATGAATGTAAGGCATGGAAAGACTGATGTATTTTTAAGTGTTTTTTATTCTTTTTTTTGTTTGTATTTTGTATTTTTCTTGTATTTTTACTTTTGTCTTTTGTTTTTGTTTTATTTGTTTTTTTCTCCTTTTCTTTACTTAAGTAATTCTTCTTTTTGAAATCTTAATAAATATCATTTAAAAAATAAAAATAAAAAGGCAGAGCAGACTTTGAATTCTCAAAAGTCAAGAGCAGTGACTTCAAAGTGCTATAGCTCAAAGAACATAACACTGTATGTTTAAATGTTTGAACAGAGTTCAGTTTTTGCAATGATGTGTCTCTCATAAAAAAAAAAAAATCCTTACTCATCACTTATTTCAGGTCAGTAGTTCAAATATATAGTGGTATTCTCCTCTCCGATGAAAGTTATATTCTGAGAGGCTGGGGCTTGAGTTACCTCTTCCTGTTAGTACCTGGTGATTTTCTGCCTCTGCAGAAACAGAAAACCATTTTAAGTTGCAAGTGGAGCCGTTTTCTACAACCATAGCCTGGTTTTTCAGCTAAGTTCATGATTAAGGCCTTTGTTCCATATTGTAATACTGTAGTTTCATTCATTCCATAACTAATATGGCATGGAAATTAGTTGAGAAGAATTTTGGTTGTATGTGCCAGTCAGTTACTTTCCTTTGAATGAAACTAGCATGCATGCTTGTCCTAAATGCATTGCAGAAATTCCAATGACTTTCAGCTGAATTTTTCATACAGTGAACTCTCCTCCAGAGGTTTTCAAGCAGAGGACTGGTTGGCCTTCTATTAGTAGTAGAGTTGGACTAGATTATGTCCCTTCTGTTTTTTGTTATTTAATGATCACAGACTAAATGATAGTGACTGTGGATGCTATAATGGTTTTACTAGGGCTGTGCATGTGCACAATAACTTAGAAAAATCACATTTTTTGTATGTGTACTGAATTCAGCATCCTGAGAACTCCAGCTTTTATGTTAAAAGAAATGTAGCATATATGCCTGTGAATGTAGGCTAGATATTTGCAGGTCATGTCTTTTGAAATCTTTGATGCATGAAATGTGTTTGTGGCTCATTTTGATTTCCAATCGTCAGTGGCCAGGGCTTCTGCATGCTGTATAGCTCTCTGCCTACTTCCAGGGCTAGCAAAAGTAGAATAAATTAGGCAAAATTAGTAACTGTGTTCAAATTTAATTTGTGTAATTTTTGCAAGTTGAAGAATATTTACTCTTTCATTACCTCTTTAAAGAGTGCATGAACTTGCTGGAGCTTTTGTTTTGCATTTAATTTATATCTGTTTGTAAAATCATTTTAATAGTGCACTGTCTGGGAGACAGAGGCTTTTGTTAGAGAGAAGTTATGTTACAATGGTACCTCGCAAGACGAATGCCTGGCAAGACGGAAAACTCACAAAACGAAAGGGTTTTTGGTTTTTTGAGTTGCTTCGCAAGACGATTTTCCCTATGGGCTTACTTCGCAAGACGGAAACGTCTTGCAAGTTTGTTTCCTTTTTCTTAAAACTGTTAATACAGTTGCGACTTGACTTCGAGGAGCAACTCATAGCACGCGGTGTGGTAGCCTTTTTTGAGGTTTTTGAAGACTTTGGTGATTTTTGAAGCTTTTCCAAAACTTTTCCGACACCGTGCTTCGCAAGACGAAAAAAACCGCAAGACGAAAAAACTCGCGGAACGAATTAATTTCGTCTTGCGAGGCACCACTGTACTTAGGTGCACTTGTTATATAGCACCTTTTAAGTATAAAATCGAGTTTTAGGAAAGCTTTGGATATCTTTGGAGGTGCCTGTCTGTGTTACTGAGGCAGTTCTTGGCATGTTTTGCACGCACTGGAATTTAATTTCTGTTGCAATTGAATAAAAGTGTGTTCATATTTGGTAAGCCTCCTTGCACCTATCTAATCTGCTTTGCAGCCTGGACATTAACAGAACTGCCTGTCATTCAGATAACAGTGTTGTCCTATGTAGTGAGTTTGCATTGCAGGAAGAGAAAAGTATGGTTCAGGAATGGGCTAAACTAAGGTATACCTCAGTGCTCTCAACTTGGGAATGCAGTGGATGGAAATAAATTGTTGAAGGACTCAGGTTTCACATAGGTAAAACAACAACATAAGTTCTCATTTTAATGTGGCCCACTTTATTTAACATATTTGTTAGTGATATATAGATGTCCTAAGGGTTGGGCAGATTTTGTACATGTAAAATGTGAAGACAAAAGAACCAGGTCACAACTGAATCCTTACAATAGGCAACTAAATATGGTTGTGAGCCACAATGACTATGCTCTATCTGCATTAGGTGCAGTATGGATCTGAATACCAGCAGTTGGAAATCACAAGCGTGAAGCACTGGAGAGTGATCTTGTTTTCAGGTCCTTCTTATATGCTTCCCAGAGACATCTGGTTGGCCACTGCAAGAACAGGATGCTGGACTAGGTGTGTCTTTGGTCTGATCCAGCAGGCTTCCTCTGATGGAAGGTACCACTGTATATTCAAAATGCCTAGTCCATTGGTACACTTAAAGCTTCAGACCCATTGCAAGCACTCAGAATATGGCCTTCTTGTAAAGGGATTGTTCTACACTTTGTTTCACATTTCTGTCCAGTAGTCTTGAATAAAGGAAAATGTTATATCTCCATGGAGCATAAGGGGAAGAGATTTTCTTGCTGTCAGCAAAAGCCAGGGCAGTAAATCAATCTTCTTTCTCTCAGAGGACAAAGAGGCAGGCTAAGTTGCATCCTTGGTGGTCTGGCTGGGGCAGTGTTTATTAGTTAGCCACATGTTATGTTTAGAAGCATTCATTACCTTTCCCCATTATAACAAGCCAGACTTGCCTGCTGTTCTTAGAACTATTTGTTGCATTCTGATGGTTAACTTCAACAAACAGAAGGTTGGCCTACTTACCATGACATGATGTGTCTAGATTATGTTAA
Organism: Podarcis pityusensis; assembly: GCF_964106645.2. Taxonomy (NCBI): domain Eukaryota; kingdom Metazoa; phylum Chordata; class Lepidosauria; order Squamata; family Lacertidae; genus Podarcis; species Podarcis pityusensis. Next base: position 50,535,036 of record NC_138033.1, on the reverse strand, counting down.
ACTGAAGGTTAACATTTTGATGATGTTTGGGATGGTGTGACAGAAGTGGGATTGCATCATTATCTGGTAGCTAAGGGAGAATCCTTTGAAGGTTATAGATAAGGACAAAGCTTAAGGTAGGATAGGGTTATGTGATTAAAAATTACATGTGGTTGAAGCTCGTAAATTACTAGGATCCATATAATAAATTACAGAATCCTATATACTGCTTTAAATAACAATATTTAATTAAAATGGATCTGCAGAGTGGTAGGGCCCACTTTGAGTGCTGTAATTCAAGTTAATGTTGCTACATGTCAGAGGTTGGAGGCTTTGTGAAATAAATCCAGAGCTGCCAAACCATGAGTGCTTAAAGGCAATGCTTATTTTTGCACTAGCTTTACCTATTTTGGGTGTATATGTTCTTCTAACAGTGGCAAAAGCCATTCTGTATGCCCTTGCTTTGAAGCTTTTTGTGGAGAGGTTGTTATATTTATGCCAGACTTTTTTCTTTGCATGTAAACAATTTTGAAGTAACTAGGACTGTGTCTAAGAACTTAGCTTTTAATGTTTGTGTTCATCTGCATATTGCTGGTATATAAATAGAGAATTTGAAAATTGAAATTGTGACTGGATTATTTTCTGCTGGCTAGTTCATCAATCCTTTAATAGTCTCTCTTGTTAAAAACAAAACAAAACAAAAGCCCCACAGTCTTAGCTAAATTACATCCATGCTGAAAAATCTCAGTGCTATTTTACGTAGCCGAAACTGTGTCTGTTGGCACCTTAACAGATATATTGTTGCATAGAGACCACTTTGTCAGGTGCATGATTACAACATTTCTGACTCACTCTTGCAACATTTCCCGCTGCCTGATCCCAGACCCATATATATGTTCTGCCAACTGAAGATAACACATGAATTTGACAAAGTGGATTGTAATCTCCTCCTCAGTACTTTGCTAAATGAATTAATTTAGACTGGCCATCTTTCCTTAAAAAAATCTTATACAAAACATTCTAAAATTAAATGAAAAAATACAGAATTTATAATGTTTTAAAAACATTATCTATATATGAAGTATATGGTTCATTTTTCCAATAATCAATATATATAATCCATCTTGTCTTCCCCATCCATCTACCCTAGCCAATATTTTAAATTAGAAAAAAACTGATTTTGCACCTGCCATACAATATCATTAATAACTCCACATAACTAGAGTGCTGCATTTAGATGGGAGACAGTGGTTCAAATCTCTTGTTAAACCCCCAGGCTAGTTACCACTTTACCAATCTAACCAATCTACCAGTCTAACTTTCCTCAAGAGTTCCTAAGAGGATATTAGTGGGGGAGGGGTATATCACCCGAGCTCTTTAGAGGAAGGAGGAATAAAAAATTAATACAATTTCATAATGTTTGAAATTAATTTCTGAGTTGCTACTAAATGTGCTACTAACGTTCTACTAATATCTTACCAGTGCAGTTATCACTGATCTGCCCCTGTTTGCATTGTTTAGCGTCTTCCTGGAAATCTCTGTTCAGTGATCTGGATATAATGAATGTAGTTTCTAGCAGAGCATAGGAAATTTATAAAATGCTGCCCGATAGTTAAAAAGTTAACAGTTGCAGGTTTCAAAGTTTGTTTTTTATGATAAAATATATGTTCTGCTGAACAAAAGCACTTTGTATCTGATATCTTAGTGGTATTAATGGAACCAAATGCCTGGACCAGGGTCCACAATGCTATGCAGTGATTTATCAGCAAGCATTGCTTAAGACATTTGTTAGATAATTCCTCACTAGTTTAGAGATTGCTAGGTGCCCTCTTTGGCCTGCCTTTGAGATGTCATATATTTGTGTGTTTCCACTGAAACCTGTTTTCAGTAATCTCTTCATTAGTAAAGGGGTGTTCTGCAGGTGGATAGTGGGAACCCAAATGAGTCCAAGGAGGTGGATGCTTGAGTCATGCAGTTCTATGGAGAAAGAAAACTGACTAACTACTGGGGGCTTTGCATTTCCTCTGCTTTAGAACCCCAACAGCAGAGAGGCTCCTCAACTGGAAGTTAAACTAAAGGGAGAGAAACAGAAACATTTTCTCCTGTAAAGATGGCTTGCAATAACAATATTTAAAAGCAAAACAAATTGAACAAATATTAAAAGCTATTAGATAAAATTATATATTGAGGGAAAGCTGTAAAATCAAGAAAAAGTTTGAAAGCATAAAAGTCTTTAAAGTCTGCTTAAAGGCTGATGGGCAAGTGTGCACAGATGGAGCTTTCCAAGGAGGGAATTTCACAGATGTAGGACCACAACTACAAATGTCCAGTCCCTAATTTACATAAACTAAATTGACAGAGAACAGGACATCTGGGGAGGTTTATATGGATGTAGGTCAGGGGATAACTAATGTGGTGCCCTCCAGATGTTGTTGGAGTTCCGTTCCCAGCAGCCTCAACCAGCATGACCAGTGTCCAGGGATGATGGGAATTACAGTCCTTCATATAAGGTGGCCATAAGCTGTTCAGCACTTTAAAGGTTGATACTAGCTCTGAAAACTAATGGCTGACCAGTGCAACATATTCAGAGTAGGTACATGATGTTAAAGTCACCTAGCTCTCACAGGCATTGTGGTAGCTGAATTTTGCACCAGCAGGCTGTCTTTGAAAGACAGTCTTACAGTGTCTCGTCTGGATGTAACCAGAATGTGTATGACTGACCAGGTTCTTTCCCTACTTAGCTTACTTATAAATAGCCTTTATTTGCTTAATAATATTTATATCCTGCCTTTCTATTTAAAAACATTCCAGGTGGCCCACAGCACATTTTTTAAAATAGTAATACAATAAGACAAATAAGTTAAAATAGAGGAGTACATCAGATAAATTTCCAAGCGTTTAATGAAGTGCATTCAATTCATCAGGCCAAAGGCCTGCTGGAAAAGGAAAGTCTTAAGAAATAGTGGTGGCAGAAGCATTGGAGGAGGGACAATATGAGCCTTTTTTGGTAGAGGGTTCCAAAGTCTGGACAAAATCACAGAGAAGGTTTTCCTTCTGTTACTGCCTGCTACACGTCCACCATTGGAGCAGAGCCTTCCTGGAAAATGTGATGAGTGAGTAGGCTCATATGGGAGTGGGTGGTGCTTTGGTCTAAACCACTGAGCCTCTTGGGCTTGCTGCATGGAAGGTCGGCAGTTTGAATATGCGCGATGGGGTGAGCTCCCGTTGCTTGGTTCTAGCTTTTGCCACCCTAGCAGTTTGAAAGCATACTAGTGCAAGTAGATAAATAGGTAGTTCTGTGGTGGGAAGGTAAATGACGTTTCCGTGCGCTCTGCCTTCCGTCACGGTCCCATTGAGCAAGAAGCTGGTTAGTCATGACCCGGAAAGCTGTCTGTGGACAAAAGCTGACTCCCTTGGCCTGAAGTGAGATGAGTGCCACAACCCCATAGTCACCTTTGACTGGACTTAACCATCTAGGGATCCTTTACCTTTTTTTATGGGGGGAAACAGTGGTTGTTAGAAATTAAAAGGTGATAATCAGCACTTTGAATTGTGCCAGATATAGACAAGAAGCCATTGAAATTGTTGTAAAATAAGCAGTGTCATATGTTCTGGTAAGCACTTAAATTGCAGCTACCAAGTTAATCCTCTCCCCCTCAAAATACGCCATCTGATTTCTTATGCAAGAAAGAAGCCTAGCAGTATATTTTAACAGCCTGCTATAGGGGGATCTTGCATATAATTTCTTTGGTACTTAAAACCTTTGCAGGGACAGGGCAGCTGTCACTGCCTCTCCATGATATGTGACTGAAGTGGGTTTAACCAGAGTTGGCTGCATTGAGCCAGGAAATGTTGGGGTGAGGGAGAGATGAGATCTTTTCCCTGCTTTTTCAGGGAGTACACTGAATTCCCACATTCTTAATGGTTGAAGCATTGTATTCTAAGTGGTGTAGATTCAGAAATGGAGAAATAAGGGGTTGGAGGGACAGAGGAGAATGTTAATTTATGTAACCTGGTTTACTGCTCCAGGATTGAGGCTCTTACACAGAATAGAAACAAACCTCCTGCTCAGCCAAGGATTAGATCTCGTTGGCTGATAAAAATAGAGCAGTTTATGATGTCAGTGTCAGTCTTTCTCATCTGGCTGGGTTTCCTGAGCAGATCTGAAACACAGCCTTTCATGAATCAGTCTCTGTATATGTGGTTCATCCTTTGCCATCTTAAAAAATTGAAAAAAGGAGAAATGTGGCATCATTGCCATTGTTTGCGCATTATTTTTAAGACAGCTTTGTAGAGGTGTCTACACTTCCTTTTCGGTCCTTGAATTAAGGGTGTTGTTGAAAGTGTTAATAAAAGGGTCAGTTTTCTCAGGATTAGAAATTACTCCTAAAAAACCTGAAGCCTGGATCTTAAAGTTGCTGAATATGTAGCCCTTGACTACAAAGGCCCACTCTTGCATCTACAGAGCTCTTCAAAGTCTCATTGTAGTTCAGTGAGAAGGTGGTCCAACTGAAGTGGATCTTAGTCAAGTGACATGACTAATACATACAAAGAATTGATTCAATAACTTGGATATGGGGTAAAAAAATTCAGAAAGGTTTTATCAAATAAAGGGCTTAAGTTGATTTGGAAGGGCTGGGTTGTCAATCCTGTTTTGGATAGCAGTCAAGCTTAGAAACAAGCCTATCCAGCTACTGAAAAATCACCATTCCATTATAGCAAAAGACCCACATTCTTGAGGATAAATTAGGATTGCCTTTCTATTATTACTGTTAATAATATTAATATTATTGTAAATTGTGGTATTAAATGGGGAGGAAATCTAAGAAAGGTGTATATGTGCCGTAAATGAGACAGCAGTTTCAGATAGAAAAATAGAAGTTGGTTTTCACCTCTTGATAGTTCAGTTTGAATAATCTGTACAATTGTTTCCTTATGCACCCATTAATTGTTTTTTAGAGCACATTCATGCACACTTAGAAGTGCAGTTTTTTTATGTGGAGGACTTACCATATTTTTCGCTCTATAAGACGCACCAGACCACAAGACACACCTAGTTTTTGGAGGAGGAAAACAAGAAAAAAATAATTCTGAATCTCAGAAGCCAGAACAGCAAGAGGGATCATCCGCTGCACAGTGAAAGCAGCAGTCCCTCTTGCTGTTCTGGTTTCTGTGATAGCTGCGCAGCCTGCATTCGCTCCATAAGATGCACACACATTCCCCCTTACTTTTTGGGAGGGAAAAAGTGAGTCTTATAGAGCAAAAAATACAGTACCTTCAATCCAGTAGGGTGTTTGTGTTACTGCAATTTTTATGTTACAGGGGAATTTGGAATTCTGTACTAAAAACTTTGCGATTATTCAAATTTTGCTAGGAGGTAGTTTATATAACATGTGGAAATATTTCCATATTTATAGTTATCCAGGCATTTTGTGTTTGGTTTGCACAGCTTGTGGAGTTTTGAGTACATGTTTTTGACCAGTGACTGTGGAAAGGGAAAGGGAAACAAATCAGTCATTTCTGTGTTCGTATACATTCCCTTCAAATGTAAACCAATAGTGGAGGTGGGGGAGTATAGAATCTTATACTTTAAATGCCAAAATTTTAGTCAAGTGTTTACAACATTTCTCAGGATGGTTGGTCTAATGAAAAGATTTGGCTTTCCCCTACAGTGGTACCTCGGGTTACATATGCTTCAGGTTACAGACTCCGCTAAGCCAGAAATATTACCTCGGGTTAAGAACTTTGCTTCAGGATGAGAACAGAAATTGTGCAGCGGCAGTGCAGCAGCAGTAGGAGGCCCCATTAGCTAAATTGCTGCTTCAGGTTAAGAACAGTTTC